>NC_059108.1:7884971-8216638 GCF_020740685.1 Jaculus jaculus | reverse complement strand
AGAAAGTTTGGTAGATCAGTTATATATATAATTGCTACTGCAATGTTTTAGAATAAATTAATTAATTAGTCCAGTACATTCTGTATTGGTGTCTGAAAGAATAATGTTGTAATTGAAAAGCTGGTCATCCTGAGGGTGTAGTGAATGTCCTCCTCTCCCAGACAGGGACACGTTCATGAGTCCTCTGCTTCATGTCATTGGGAATGTCATTGAGCTCACAATGATCTGCAGGCAAGAAATTTCTCCTCATGAGCCAAAGGATACAGTGTCTCTCATTCTTGCTCATCCTAAATTATAAGCACATTCAGTGAACGTGCAAGACGAGCTTACTGACAAGGCCCTTATAAAGACAGCACCTCTGGCCGCTCCTGCATCACCTTGTCTCTCGCTCTTCTCTTCTCCCCACTGCATAGCCCAGGCTGGCCTTGAACTTTTAATACTCCTGCCTCAGCCTTTCCAGAGTTATAATCAAAGTCAGGTGACTTCATACCCTTCTCAGATCACCTATTTCAAACTTCCCCGTATGACTAAACATTTAGAATATTATCTGGGCATAAGGCAATTTTTATTCAAATAAGCTCAAGCAGAAAGTAGCAGTCACTCCAACTGGAGACAAAACCAAGGATGAAAAGTTACCCAGTATGTAAGAACAAGGACACAAAAAATCAAGAAGACTTCTGTAGGCACCGCACAAAAGCTGGCATATAGCTCCTTGAGTTCAGGCAGAAGCTGGGTTTACAGGAAGATCTTTGTGGGTCTCCTGAGGCTTGAAGTTGGCATCCCCCTTTTTCTGCATGTGTGTGGCATATATGTGTGTGGTGTATGTACATGTAGGCAAATGTGTGCATCTCACGCCTGAGTATGCAGAGGCCAGAGGAGCAGGTCATGTGTCTTTTTCTTACTGCTCATTTACACATATCCTTGAGATAGGTCTTTGCTTCCACTCAGATCTCCTGTCCATCAGTGAGTCCGAGGGACTCTGATCTCTGTCCTCCACTGACTGGCGTGGGTTACAGAGCAAGACCATGCCCAGCTTTCTAACAGGCATTCTAGGGAGTCAAACTCGGCAGCCTGTGGTCTGAGAAGCCCTCCTGCTTTAAGCAGCAAGAGTTCTTCACCACTATGTCGTCTCTCCTCTCTGTCTGGAGTTGACCCTTAATAAGGCTTCTCTGAACAAAGGAATGGGGAAAGGATGGAGCAAGTTTGCCATATGTTCCTAGACGCTCTGAGGCGAAAGAAGAGAGTGCTCTTTGCAAAACAACCTGGACCCGATGCACGAAGCCCCGGGGCACAGGAAGTGAGGAAAGCACGCATGTTCTGAAACCCTTTGTGAGCTCGAATACGTGCAGCTTGGACTTGTGTCCAGGGCCACCTGCGGAGGTTTCACAGCCTCACCCACTTCGTCTCTCCAGGCCCCAATTTCAACTCAGTGAAGTAGGGACAGAGTAGTCAAGATCATTGTAAGCTTATTAAAGAAAGTTTCTTAAAGCTGGGTTTGGTAGACAGATGCTGAAATTGTCTTCTTCTTAAGGGAGCGAGAAAGAGCGCAGTGGTGTTTCAAGGCCGTGTGGGCTCTGGTTCCAAGGAACAAAGTGAGATGCCACTTCTTCTAAGTTTCTTAGGAGGGAGAAAGTTCTATAGCTCATGACCCAGCCTACATGGCAGGAGACACAGAGGAGCCGGATTGGAGGTGGAGGAGTCAGGAAGGCACTAGATAGGACTCAGGACCATAATTAAGGTGGCCCTGGGCGCCCTGGTAAGAGGGGCCTGGTTTTGCTTTCTCACCCAGCCTCGGGCTCCAGGGAACATCTGGCTTCTTTTTTATTTATATTTATTTATTAGAGTCAGAGAAAGAGGGATACAGAGAGAAAATGGGCGCACCAGGGCTTCCAGCCACTGCAAACAAACTTCGGATGCATGCACACCCTTGTGCATCTGGCTAATGTGGGTCCTGGGGAATTGAACCTGGGTCCTCTGGCTTTGCAGGGAAGTGCCTTACCCACTAAGCAATCCCTCCAGCCCCAACATCTGGCTTCTTAAATCACTGTATCTTTGCAGTGAGGACTCAGGACCTTGCTGCACTCTTTCATGCAGATCACACTTCTACCATTAGATCAGAGACAAGGAAATCTTTGCCAACTCTTTCTATCCAATAGCTATTTTTTTTCTCTCTGAATTGAAACACTTCTTCCTGGGCGAAGGAGGAGGGGGCCCATAAGACTCAGGAAGTAAACTAAATTTACAAGGCCCAGGAAGGTCCTGAAACCTACAAGACTTAAAAGGCTCTCCTGATAGGTTAGAAAAACAGTAGCCACTGCTGAGAAGAGAAGATTCCAGCCAGTTCAGCCCCACCTCCAAGTTGAGTAGAAAGCTCCAGGGATGATGCCACTTTCATGAACAAATTTACCGCGGTGCTTGGGTAGGCCTGTTGGTGATGTGGCTAGCTGCCTTTGAGTCACCACACTCCTGTCAGTCACCCCTTAAGTATAGTTCTACAAGTCACCCCAGACAACTCCCCAACTCGCTAAGCTGGACGTTGATGGAATCATTTCCGTGTCCGCCCGCGGGGCCTGATGTAGGGTGACTAGATACTTCCTCACATCTCCCCAAGTCATGCAGCCACCTCCTGGCCCTCTTTCCCTGAAGCTGACTTTCTGGAGGCATCTCTGAAGTTACAAGACTGGAAAAGTGTAGATTTTGTCATCTTGAGGACCTAGACATGCCCCCACCCCCCTGCACACACACACACACCGTGTTGCCACACTCTGGTCTGCTCCTATCTACTCTCTCCGCTTCACGGAAGGTGATTAGGTATGAATAATGGGCAAACCTGATTCTTCAGCACCAGGCAGAGACAGCGGATGGACCCATGGCTCACGTTGGCGAGCCCAGGTTTACCCGGACCTCATCCGTGATCTCTTTCTTCACCCGTAATTGCACCCGACAGGGCCATTCCCAACCATTTTCCTCTCCTCGGTTATTCTTCAGTTCCATCCAAAGGGTCAGTGTAGGGCATAATTAAAGTCAATTAGCTTCTGAAAAGCCATCTCGACAACCATTACAGATAACGACAGCAGGCCCCACTCACCCACTCACGCTGGAGGAATTGCTGTCTTGTGAGCCTCAAGGCTTATGGAGATTCAGAATCAAAAAGATGGATGGCCAGGGGTTCAACCCAAGGAGAGAGCTTTCATAGCATGCAGGAGGCCCTGACTTCAATCCCCGACATAGCAAAACAAAAATCAAGTTGTTCACCTGCTCATTCATCCACCTTTTTAAGTCCCTGAAAATATGGGTCAAGTTCGTTATGAATTAGAACGCAGGAGCCCGAAATACAGTAATGAACAGAATAATCCTTGACTTCATAGAGCTTGTGGCTCAGTGGACGAACGGATGTGAATTTAGTGATATCTCCAATGAAGGCACTGCAATAGATGGAAAAATGAAATGTGGTGCACTGCACTGATGTGTCTTATACTGTGAGGCCAAGCAAAATCTGCTCCCCCCCAACCCCGCTGAAGGGTTAATAGCCTTCCTGAAAACTAAGGGAACTAAAGAGCTAGTAACTATCCCTAAAGCTTGCGGGCAATAAAGAAGTTTGGCACCTTCCCTGATGGATGTACTCCCCTTAGCCTATGTGGCCATGAAGGACCAGAGACCATCTGAGTGTCCTCCCTTAGACATTCCTGGCTGAAGAAGCCTGTTCTGAACAAGGACACAAACAGCTACAATGTTCTTATCAACTGCACCTGATCCAGCCTCTTTTTCTTAGGATCCTCCTTATAAGCTTACGCCCCAGCTGGCCCAGTGCTTCAGCCTTCATCCTGTGGGAAAGCTGAGGCCCCTCGCTGTTTCCTCTCAATGAAACAGTCTCGTCTGTGCAGCTCAATTCCAGTGTTCTCTTTTGCTTCTCTCTTATATTTTCCTTACACCCACCACCTCCCTGGGTCAAAACCAGGGCCCTGTATATGTTATATGACCATCCTGTCACTGAGCAACTCCTCACTCTACTACAGAGCTATATCCCTAAGCCCAGGTGTATGAGACAGAGTCTTCCTATGTAGCCAAAAATGTACTTCAGTTGGATGGATTTGAACTCCTAACCCTCTTGCCCCAGTTTCCTGAGTGCTGGGATGACAGGCATTTACCAGCAGGCCTGGATCCAGGAAGGTTTCTTTGAGGCTGAGGAAGAAGGATAAGGAACAGTAAGCCAGGCAGTGAAGGCTTGAGGTGTCTTCCACGTAAGACTTTACACAAACTTCTCCCTTTGATGGACACTGAAAATAAGACACTAGCCAGAGACTACAGGTGAGAGAATGCCATAATAATACATTCTATATAATATATGTATACATAATACATTTTACATATATACATATATATATATCGTATGCATATATTTGAAGATGTCACAACGAAACCCATTATTTTGCATACTAACTTAAGAAAATTATTTTGAAAATAATAAAAAAATCAGCTACTACACTCCAGTGTACTGAGATCTTGACATATTTCATCTCAATCATCAGGTCTTGTAAAACCTCATCTCGCAGGAGTTGAGTGACTAGACTCAGGGGCTGAACAGCTAGCTCACAGTCACAAGGCTAAGAGCAGCCAGCAACACGCTTTGACCCTGGCTGCAGTCCTTGCCTTGAGCCTGAGCCCTAGATGCCACCAGGGGGCGCACCGTGTCAGCAGACAGATGCTTGGAGAAGGCATTCCCAAGACGGTGGGCTCCTTCCCGAGGCCAGAATCACAGAGGGGGCTAGCGCTGGCTCTTCCCACAGCCTGTCCCTTCCATGGCTTGGAACCAGAACCCCGATCGGAGAGGGACACTGACCACATTAGGGAAGGAAGTTCTAGAGTACTGGAGAGCGGCTGCTCTCACTGTTTAAATTAATACCTCCAGCAGCCACTGTCAACTCCAGGTGACACACTAGACACCTGTCAACACTTTTATTTACTTGTTCACTCTTCTAAAGCTAACAAATGTAAACCCCACAGACGTCTCTCTAACAGGGGCTCCTGTAGAAAAGGAAGCATCTAGGATTTGATGGAGGGTAGCCTTAGGCATCTGTAAGGAATCTGCATTTCATAGACATGCCACAGCATCAGAATTATTATCTAACTACATGGATAGCAAGTCCCTCCCCATCAGCAAGATACAAAGACACGGAGGAGCTGCTCCTCGGTATGGTGAATTCCTCAGTCAGGAGGGGCCTTAAATGGTTAATTTCCTGCTCCTATTGCTGCTTATTAGCACGAGGCTCTGATTAGAAATTAGATTCTCCGTGAGAGATTCCACTTATAATTTAAGAACTTTTGCTGTACAACCATCGCCAAACAATTACATAAAGATTAATTAGCAAATTCCCCAAACAGTAGTAAACAGCAAAGTAGTTTAATTAAAACCATTATCTCCAAATCTGAACGTTAATAACAGTTGTAGCCCAGGGAGGAATAGAGGCATATGGGCCCAGGGTGGAAGAGGGGAGACTATCCTTCGATTCCAGTGTCCAGGCTGCTGCAGCCTCTGTGTCTGCTGCCCTGGCTCATTACTTCCAAGGACCCTGGCCACTATGTCTTGGGAGGTGCCCACTTTCTCTACAGGGCCTTTGTGGCTGTGGCCGTGAGACCACAGTGGACAAACCTGTCACCATCAGCCTGCCTCTAACAAAAGGCCTTTCATCTTCAAAGGAGAGACAATAGCAGCAGGTGATACAAACAATTAGACTTTGTAGAGGGGAATTCATAAAATCTGGAATTGTGGGGAAACATCTGTAACAACGACTCTTATCTTTCCAAAGACACTGATAAATTGCATTCCAGCCCAGATATTTCATCCTAACTGTGCATTAGGGATTTGGCAAAGGAACTCAGCAAATAAAATGCAACAGCATCAACTATTCAGTAAGCGCACGTTGCACCAAAGGCCGCGAGGTGAGGTAACTTGTGTGCAGCCTGGTACTTGGAGCGCCTACCCCTGTCCACTCCAAGGCCCGCCGATATCCCTTTATCTCACGGATGTCTCTAGGTCCTGTGACAAAGGTGGACATTTGACCCACTTAAGGTGGAGGCTCGGATCAGTGTAAGCTGAGCAGAAATCGTGGTACAGGCCTGACCGTGATCCTCTGGTTCAGAGTGCTTCGTGAGCCAGTGAGTCTTGATTGAGACCTGGCCCGCCCCCTCGACAGCCAGTGTCTGTGTGACTCCGCGGTGAGCAATGGCTGCTGGAAAGTACCAGCCCTGCCTGGAGACCCTCGGGAGCTTACCTGCCCTTCCTCCACCGCCCTGTGTCCCCATTTCAGACATGCTGTCATAGGGAAGTGGCTGCGGAGTCACCTTCCGACACACCGTGCCCAGCGTGTGCATGCTGCCTTGCCCTCGCACCCGCTCAGCCGCCTGCATACTTATCTGCCTTTCCCCACGCAGCAGTCAGACAGTCTGCCTGCAGCCTGCCTCTTCATCCTGCTGCTCTCCAGAAATTATGCAAATCGCAGCTATTAGTGTAACCGCTTCTGCAGATTTCAGAAGGAAAGAGGAAAATACAACCACAAAAACTCCTCTGCTTGGGTAAAAGACCATGAATTTCCCCATTCTCCTCATCCACTCTCTTGTCAATATGATATTTATGCATCAGAGGCCCGGTTTTTTTTTCTCAGTCATATGAATATCTATAAAAGAGACATCAGTCAGTCAGCAGAAACATCTAGAACTGCAGTCATAAGTGAGGAAAAACCTGGCTCTGACCAGAATGAGAGGAAGAAATAGGAAGGAGTTGTGGCCCATAGTGGTGCCAAGAGATGGAAGCAGGGGCCAGGCTGTGGAGGACCCGAGACTTGGGGCTGTGGGACCCATGGGGCTCCGATCTCTTCTGAGTGCCCGGCAGCCCCTCCACCCATCTTTCTCCCGGCTCACTTGTCCTGCTCCTTAGGCTGGAAGCTCCCCACGGGCAGGAGCTGTGTACTTTGAGCCTACGCCACCACACAGCTCCACACAACGGCAGGCCCGGTGTCCAGTGAGAGAGTGGCCAAGTTGCATATCTTTGTGTGCTGTCATTTTGCTGAGATAACAGTGGCCCTGGTCCCTCCGAGGTGGCCCGAGTGACATCTATCAGTTGTGGTTCTGTACGATGCATCAGCATCAGACAGGCTGAGAGGTCTGGGGACTTCTGCGAAGATGTAGGTGGAGTTATTGCTGTACAGGTCAGAAAGGCTGGGGCGCGAGGGGGGAGTGGGGGAGATCTTTCTCTGACTCTCAGGAGGAGCCCGAGCGCAGCCAGCCCCAGGCCCCCCTGCAGGAAGGAAGGATGTGCGATTCCTCTGCTCTCCCTCTGAGGGGTTCCTGAGAACATGAGGTAAGGAAGTCAGCGATGTCACCCATCCAGACATTACCGGGAGCACAGCTCAAGATGGAGAAGCTCCAGGGACCTATGCACAGGACTTCTTGGCCAACCTTAAGGCGCATGGAATAGATCTCGGTAGGAGGTCGGAGCATCTTGCTGCCCCTCACTGCCCTCCTCAGCTCACTGCTCATTAAAGTTCCACGTGGCTCATTCCCCCAGTGCTGGTATGGTGGCACCTCAAGGTGAGACCACCATCTCTGCCCCAGAGCTCAGTCTGATTTCATGTAAGACCCCCCCTCAGTCTAAAGAGAACACTCAAGCTGAGGGAAAGGGAGCACCACAAATGACTCTGTTTCTTCCCATCCTTCTGGAAGATGCTCTGTTCTCATCATGGCATGACCTGGACTTGGCCTCCCAGTGTCCACAAGCGATCTTATTTTTTTTTTATTTTTTTATTTGAAAGCGATGGACAGAGAGAGAGAGAAAGAGGCAGATAGAGAGAAAGACAGAATAGGCATGCCAGAGGCCACTGCAAACGAACTCCAGACGCGTGCGCCCCCTTGTGCATCTGGCTAACGTGGGTCCTGGGGAACCGAGCCTCGAACCGGGGTCCTTAGGCTTCACAGGCAAGCACTTAACCGCTAAGCCATCTCTCCAGCCCACAAGTGATCTTATTAATGCGTCCTTTCTTGTTTCTGGATCCTTAGGCGTAAACACGTGTTTCTTGTCATTTCTGCCTAATAACCTGCACCCAGGATATTATTCAAGGCTCCGATTTTGGGGAACTCAACGAAGACACATAGACGTGTCAGGAAACAAGGCTGGGTCAACTGATTGCCTATGTAAAGGAAGACGGCATTGAGTTGTTACCCCATGCCATACACAAAATCAATTCTGATGGATTAGAGACTTCAATATAAAAGGGCAATGCTGGAAATGTTTAGGAGGGTATATTTATGGCCTTGGAGTCGGGAAAGTATTTTCTAAACTAAATAGAAAACTACTGGCCATTAAGCATTTGGTAATTAATAGTAGTATAGTTAAAAACCTATTTTTACTGAAAAGATACCATAAGGAAAGTAAAACAGACAAGCCATAAATACAGTCCAACAATAAAAGAGCATTATTTCAACGGTCCGAAGAAACCAGGTATGGTGGTACACAGCTGTAGTTGCAGCTGTTCTGGGCTGAGGCAGGGGGATTGCTTGAACCCTGGTTCCTGGGCAAGTGAAATCATTTCTCCTTTTAAAAATTTTGTTTGTTTGTTTAGACAAAATATCATGGTATCATGTATTCCCAGCTGACCTCAAACTCACTATGTAGTTGAGGGCGGTCTTGAACACCTCATCCTTCTGCCTCCAGCTCCCAAGTGCTGGGATTACAGGCACGTACTATCATGCCTGGTAAGACAAAATATCTTAAAAATCAATGAGGGAAAAGTAATTTTAAAATATAGGTCATAGAAGACACACAAACAACCATAAAAAACTCTCAACCAAATTATTAGTCAGAAAAATGCAAATTAAGACAGAATGTGACTAGCAAAGAAGGCAATAAAACACAGCAGTTGAAGCAAAGCCAAAAATGCCTGCTGGGACCAAATCCTGCCTTCGCTGTACCAGCTCTCCATGGTACATCCGTGAGCAGCTCTTTACACTCAAAATAGGTACGACAGTGTGTCTCCATTGTAACTTGACTGGGTTGAGAACCACCTATGATATTAGGAAAGCATACTTGGGGGTGTGGCTGGGAGAGCGTTTCCAGACAGGATTAGATCATATATAAGCTCTGAGTTAATGAGTGGTTTCGGTCATTGTGTGTCTGTGAGGGTTTTCCCAGAGAGCCGCACATCAGAAGGACACAGACTTAAACGTCACCCGTTCATGGATGGATTCAAACTTTGAGTAGACATTGGGAGTTGGTGGAGCTGAGGAAGGCGGGGCCTGTTTGGAGTCAGTCGCAGGGACTGTGTCCTGCCCTGGTCTCTTCTTGCCAGCGCTCTGCTCTGCTCTGCTTCCTGCCCGCTGCGATGCGAGCCGCCCTTTCAGTCTACCTTCAAGGGGAGAAATGTTTCTATGGCTCCAGTTCATTTTGGGTTTACTTCTGTGTTTATTTACCCCCAGCCTCCCTTATCCTCCCCCTAAACCCTTCCACCCTATTGTCTGGGCTTCAAGTTGCCTATCAGGTATGCCAGTAACTCAAGCCGGTCTGCCAAGCCCCGCTCAATGGGATGGGTTGAAATCTCTAAACCTAGAAGAAAAGAAAAAAAAAAATCTTTCCTTCCTTACGGAGTTCATTCTGGGAATTTTGTCACAGCAATGATAGAATCAGTACAGGATGACCATACACAGTGGCCATCACTGAAACAGCTGGCTGAGTTACAATAAAATGGATGTGCAAAGCGCTTATCAGCGTCTCACAATTTTCAAAACAGTCCCTAGGCTACTCGGAGATCATATAATTGGCACTTAACAGGAGTGCAACATTTCAGATCTTTATTTCATGTGACCCAAAACATTGCCCTCAGCTAACACTCCGGTGACCCACAGGGGCAGGAACAGTTTCCTGGAGCGGTGGGTCTGTCTAGCATAGTGCAGCTCTGAACACAGGAGAATGTGTTAGTCAGCATGATCAAAGGTATTGGAAAATAAATGTTGTATTTAGTGCTGGATGGCTCCAGGGCTACTGTGTGGGGACTGCATCAGAGATCCTAGGAGAAGCCGAGGATTCGGGACTTTATATCTTTACCCATCACTTGCATTCATAAAGGGTAGAGTGTTTAATGGCCTGTGGCACCTGCAAAAGAGAGATATGCAGCCCAAGTGTAGTGGGCAGTGTGAAGGCGGGCCCCTCAAGGCAGCCACGCCGAAGGCAGGACACAGCAGCTCCCTGGGTCTCCCAAGGACTCGAGATTGAACATGAGAAATAATTCGTGGCATGAGACTATTCTAGCAGGGTTACTCCCGGGGGTGTAGAAGTCTTGAACACCAAGAGAATTATGTGCAAGGGTAGGGCTCTGGACGCAAGCCTCACTGCCCTGTGGCAATTCCTTCAGCAGGAATCGGTGGGGGGGGGGAGTCGCCCCCAGCGCGTCACTGGGCTGCTGCACGGAGGCTGTAAGGAAGTGGCAAGCCCATACTGAGCCTGCTCCAGATGCCAGGCGTTGTGGTGGGTGTTCATAGACTTTCCTGAGTCAAGCCAAAGAATAGCGCGGTGAAGGAGACGCGAAGAGCAGAGAGGACTGGGCAAGGGCGAGACAACAGGTGACATTCAGACTCGGGTGGAGTGACCTGCGTTTGAGGAGGAGCGTGGCAAGCTGCCTAACATCGGTTCCCAAGTTAGACCTCTGGACTGGTCACTGGGGCCAAGCAGAATAGCGTCCTGGGAGGGTTCTGAAGGGAAGCCCCAGCAGGGGCGGCGCTCCGGGGGGAGCTGTGCTCTGCGGCTGCCCTCTGCTCCCCAATGCTACTCGGGGAGGTGCGCAAGTGGTCCCTTTCCCCTTCAGGCCCTCTCTTCCGCCTCCTCCTGTTTCTTCTTTTCTTCTTCTCTTCCTCTTCTCCTATTTCCTCCTCCTCCTCCTCCTTTTTCTTCTCTTCTTCCCCTCTTTTTTCTTGAGAGATGGGCCCTCACTAAGTAGCCCAGAGTGGTCTTGAACTTGTGATCCTCCTATCTCAGCTCCATTTCCCTCAGGTTCCGGAAATGCAGGCACACACTACGCCTGGCAAGTGTAAGGCTTCTGAAACATCCTCTACAGCCCTGGGGTGAACAGAGGTACTTCCTCTAGGCTCTGAAGCCCACCAAGGGCACCACCCACCGTGCACAGTCCATGCCGTCTCCTGTGGGTCCCCGAGGCCTCTGACTTCTACCTCGTTCTAACCTTATGGATCAGATGAAAGGTGAAATCAAGGGCTGGAGAGATGGCTTAGTGGTTTAGGCGCTTGCCTGCAAAGCCAAAGGACCCAGGTTCGACTCCCCAGAACCCACGTTAGACAGATACACAAGGAGACGCACATGTCTGGAGTTCATTTGCAGTGGCTGGAGGCCCTGGCATGCCCATTGTCTCTCTCCCTCTCCCTCTTGCTCTCTCTTAAATAAATAAATACAAATATTTATTTAAAATCAAGGTTACAAAAAAACAATGTTCATATTACCAAGCTAAAAAGAAAAGGACCCCGTGTGTGTGTGTGAGAGACAGAGAGAAAAACAGTTTATGTAGAGCCCCAGATCACTCCAGAAATAACAAGCATAATTGTTGTTATTACTGAGGGATTACCACCTGCCTGGCACTATCTGATTAAACACTTCACGTGTATTTATTCCTTTAGTTTTCTTGACAACCCCATGAGGTAAGTGCTGTTTAACCTGGTTTGAGTTATAGAGGAGAAAGGGCAAGGAATTAGTATTTATAAGTTGGCAGTATATAACAAGTTGGCAGAGCTGAGATTTGAAGTATAACAGTCTGGCTCCAGATCCCCTTGCCCAAGGAGGCAGAGTGGCACCTACTCTCATGACTGGGTGTGGGGATGATATATGAAGGTCAATTCAGATTGACCTTACTGTGAATGGAGTAGTCACCAAAATTACAAGGAAGCATACGACTGGTCACCATGCTTTAGGGAAATGACAAGACACAGATGCTGGCTTCGGGAAGTTTGGAGCACGTCTGGTAATATGACTCAGAACGACTCCAGGAACCTGCAAAGAACTTAGCCACCGCTGGCTCCCAGGCTCAAGATCTCTAGAGCCCAGGGAAGTTCTAACTGTGACTGAAACAGCCTCCCAGATCGGGTAGATAAGGAAGGAAGAGGACAGCTGAAGGCCTGACCAGGCATGAGGTGCCAGGCATGTGTTCTGATTGCTGCCAGGCAAGTCCCTAAACAAACTTCTCAGACCCCCCAATCCCCAAGGAACTGAGCACCCGGGGACATTGCAATCAGACAAGATTCTGAGAGACAGGGAGGCGTGCAGGAGAGCTCAAGTGGAGAACAGAACCAAATGAGGGATCTATCAACGTTAAGAACTTCCGCACATAAGCAACTTGCTCGCTTCTGTAATTGGCTTTTCAGGTCTCTGCTGAACACCCTCTGCACTCTGAAAGTTGAGGACAAGGTGATTTTTTAAAAAGCATGCTTAAAAAGAAAAACATGGAGCTAACATTCTAGAAAAGACAGACAGCGAGTAAACAATCTTGAGGTGGCCAGTTTGTCAGAATCAATCTCCTTGTCCGACTTCCTCACCGGCTCCTGGAGAAGGCAAGGCAGTGAGCGGTGAGGGAGAGGACAGGAGCCCGGTGCCCGCCGTGATGAACGGGCAAGGCTGGGGCCAGGCGTTCAGCCCGCTCATGGTAAGCTCTTCCGTGCGCCCTGCTGCTTGAGCGAACACTGGGACTGTCTCCGCCGTGCCTGGCGGGGTCCCTAAGTCTAAGGAAACGCAGCACTGCAGAGCGCTCAGCAGGCAGCAGCTGGGTTACCCTGGTATAAAACGTCCCTGTGTCCACAGCTTCTGGCTGAGCCTAAGAAAGCCCAGGAGTTTATCTTCACCAGACCAGACTCACTTTTCGCTCTGTGGAGCCTGTGCAAAACTGGTTGTTCAGCATGTTTAATATCAATTTTATTCTCTGCCAGCTCTCCATGGAAATGGTCGGTGATGACTTAAAAGGAGGGCGGGGGGAAGCCCAGCGAGCCTTGGAAACAAGACAAGACCTTTACTGTGCCGGGACTTTAACTCCACGGTACAGCAAAAGGCTGAATCAGAACCGAGAAGTCATCTAGCCTGGGAAAGTCCACGAGCCTTCTTCTTGAGAAAGCTTTCAACTCAGGAAGAAAGCAGTAGTAAGAGGGCGTTCCTTCTAACCCCTCTCACCTCCAAGAAGCAAGGAAGACCACTCAGAGGCCCCCAGTCCCTGGGACTCAGGGCTGTCAAGTATGTCATGTACAGGATGAGCCTTGGGTGATGAAGGAAATTGAGGCGATGAGAACCCAGTCTCGGGCTGGGGAGATGACTCAGAGGTTAAGGCATTTGCTACAAAGCCTAATGCCCCAGGTGGGAGTGCCTAGTCCCCACCTAAAGCCAGATGCACAAAGTGGCACATGCCACATCTGCAGTGGCACCATGCTATGGTGCACCCATTCTCTCACTCTGTCTCTCTGTGCTCACAAATAAATAAAATATTTTAAAAATAAATCAAATTTTAAAAAAAAATCCTATCTCATTAGACAGAAGGAGTTTAGAGGGAAAATGGGTTGACTAGCGAAATATTTCCCACAGTGTCATGTGTTAGAAGACCTGGTTCCCCGTTGGAAGCACTGTTACGGGAAGGTATAGAAACTATAGAATTTGGAACATTGATGGAGGAACGTAAATCTCAGGGGAAGGCCTTTGAAGATTGTTACTGGCCCCCATTTCCCATCCCTTTCTTTGCTTTCTAGGCACCGTGTACTTTGGGCTAAAATCTCTGAAACACTGAGACAAAATAAATAATTCCCCACTCACGTTGTGTATGCCAGGTAATCTGTTACCACGAGAAAGCTAATACAACATACAATTAAAAAATAAGAGCCGGGCGTGGTGGCGCACGCCTTTAATCCCAGCACTCGGGAGGCAGAGGTAGGAGGATTGCCATGAGTTCAAGACCACCCTGAGACTACAGAGTGAATTCCAGGTCAGCCTGAGCTAGAGTAAGACCCTACCTCGAAAAACCAAAAAAAAAGAAAGAAAGAAAGGAAGGAAGGAAGGAAAGAAGGAAAGAAGGAAGAAGGAAAGATTAAGAGGCCAGGGAGCTGGATCAGCAGTATAGGAGCGCTTGCTGTGCAGACATGAGGGCCCTGGGGGGGGGGGATCTTAAGGGTGCCTGAGTTTGATTCTACAGCCCGCAAGTAAATAGATGGGTGTTGGGTGTGTGTTCACTCGTGCGTACAACCTCAATGCTCTGGGGAGTGGAGACCGTAGTACTGATGAGCCTCCTAAAACTGCAGCTCTGGATTCCAAGAGAGAAACCCCTCCTCAAAGAAACACGTGGTGAGTCAAAGTGGGGGTTGCACACACCGGCACACACGCCGCGCACACGTGCCATGCGTGCAACACAAAGGCAGAGAACGACTCGGAGAAACGGCCTATCTCTGAGATGAATTTAGTGCGATGAACCAGGTTCCATTTTTTTAAATTATTTATTTATTTATTTGAGAGCGACAGACACAGAGAGAAAGACAGATAGAGGGAGAGAGAGAATGGGCGCGCCAGGGCTTCCAGCCACTGCAAATGAACTCCAGACACATGCGCCCCCTTGTGCATCTGGCTAACGTGGGACCTGGGGAACCGAGCCTCGAACCGGTGTCCTTAGGCTTCACAGGCAAGCACTTAACCGCTAAGCCATCTCTCCAGCCCCCAGGTTCCATTTTTTTATTTTTTTCCCCCCTAGTACATTGGGTCAGTGAAAGTCAAGTTTCTTTAAAGAAGTACACAGCGTAGTCCACACACAGTGGGCATTCGCTAACTGAACACACGAAGGGACAGGTTGTTCCCGTGTCCAGGTGTCCAGCCCTTCTCAGTGGCAATGCTTTGTCACTGTGGTTTCTCAACTTCATGCCTGTCCTCCTGTCAGGTCTCCTCATGGGTCATTTTGATTATCAATTTGACTGAGAAGCAGGTAGGAGGTTAGTAAATCAACCCCCTGGGTGTGTCTGTGAAGGTATATCCAGAGATGTTTCAGCCCCGTGTGCTCTGGCCTACTGAGAGACAGGGGAAGTAGGTCCCTGGGGGAGTGCCTCTGAAGGTCAGAGCTGCCAACTTCTCTTCCTGCCTATCTTTTGTTTCTGCCTCTTCACAGTCATGAGGTGCGAAGCTCTGATCCATAATGCCACCCTGTCCCAACATGATGTTCCTTACCAGAGGCTCAGAAAGAATTCCTGTAGCCAACCAGGGTCTGTAACCTCTGAAGTCAGAAGCCAAAGTTAATTCTTCCTCTCCAGTTGCTTCCTCGGGGATTTGGTCACAGCACTGAAGAGTGAAACACCTCCTTTTACCTCTATATCTCCATGGTATCTTTTCTTTTCTTTTCTGTTCTTTTTTTTTCTTTTTAAAAATTTTTTGGTATTTTTATTTATTTATTTGAGAGTGACAGACAACGAGAGAAAGAAGCAGAGAGAGAGAGAGAGAGAGAGAGAGAGAGAGAGAGAGAGAGAGAGAGAGAGAGAAAGAAAGAATGGGTGCGCCAGGACTTCCAGCCACTGCAAACGAACTCCAGATGCGTGCACCCTTTTGCGCATCTGGCTAATGTGGGTCCTGGGGAATCAAGCCTCGAACCGGGATCCTTACGCTTCACAGGCAAGCATTTAACTGCTAAGCCATTCCTCCAGCCCCCCCCTTTTTTTTTTGAGGTAGGGTCTCACTCTGGCCCAGGCTGACCTGGAATTCACTATGTAGTCTCAGGGTGCCCTCAAACTCACGGTGATCCTCCTACCTCTACCTCCCAAGTGCTGGGATTAAAGGCACATGCCATCATGCCCAGCTTCCATGGTATCTTTTGACTGCAGCCTCTCCTCAATTCTCACCTCCAGGGCAGCTTCTTGGCCTGTCCGGGCTTCGAGGCTCGTCCTTAAGCATCTACTCTGACTTCTCCTGATAGCTGGTTGCTTAACCTGCTGTGCGCTCAAGCCCCTTGCATGTGCATGCCCCCTGAGGGAGACAAACACGGGGGCACCAGTGTCAACGGCTTGCTTTCTTCACGCTTCTGCTCACATCCCACCATTGTGCGATCACTTTCTTGCTGTTGTGCAAACAAACAAGCAAACAAACAAACAAACAAAAAAACTTGACAGGGCAACTCACACCAGAAACAATTTAATTTTCAGAAGGTTCAATCCATAGTAGCATGATGCAATGAGCTTGAAGGGAGCATCGTGGTGGGGGGGGGGGGAGCATGTGATGGAGGGTGGCTACTCACATCACTGTGGACCAGGAGCAGAAAGAATGGTCAGAACCAGAACCAGGGTCTGGCTCGAACAGCCAAGACACCCCCCCATCCCCCCCACCACACACACTGGTGATCTACTTCCTCCAACTAGGCCCTACCTCCTCAAGGTTCCCCAGCCACCCCAAAATAGTGCTGTCTTTGCCATTGCTGGCTGGGTAAAAAAAAAAAAAGTCATTCAACATGGCCTGCAGGGGATATTTCATATTCAAACAATAGCAATCATATTGTGAAACATCAGATGATCTACAAAAAAAAAAAAAACAGCATATATCAATTATTCACCCAGTGCCTCTCTTTCTCGATCTTTTTCATGCATTTTTGTTGTTGCTGGTGTTAAAACAGGGTCATGCTATGTAGCCCAAGCTGCACTGGAACTCAGCACACACACACACACACACACCTGTCCCCTGCCACCAAGTGCTGGGATTATAGGCATGCAGGGCTCGCCTGACTCTGACCATCCTCTCGAAAGCACTCTCACCACTCTCTTTCAAGTGACACTGCCTGCCTCTCTCTAGCAGAACGCGAGCTCCGCAGGAGAAAGGACTCAGCCCCGTCACTGCTGTGGCTCAAAGCTCTAGATCAGTGTGCAAAGTTCCTCACTGCGCCAGCAGCGGGATGAATCAGGTTGAGACTCAAATAACGTCAGTTGAGTTAAACTGTGCATAGGATATGACTAAACATATTTACAGCCCAGGAGAAAATCCCTCTGGATTTTTGATCCAGAGAAGGAAGAACACACACTCAGTGCCTCACGGTTAATGCCCTTCTGTAAGCCAAGTAATGGAAAATTGGCAAGAAAACGGAAATCCATATGTGTGTATGTATAATTTCGTTGAGACAGTGTCTGGCTAAATAGCCCAGGCTGGCCTTGAACTCAAGGCCCTCTTTTCTCAATCTCCCAAGTGCTGGGATTATGATATTGGTTAGGAGTGAGATAGCTTTAATTCTTGTAGGTAATAATTAGAGAATGGCCCACCGGGAACGTGCATACTACCTTGCCTGCTCTGGTAAGAGTAAAACCCGCGTCTGATTCGGTCTCATCTAAGATGGCCACCAGCATTAATTCCTTGGCAATATTTTCTTGCTTCTTTCTCAAGTTTTCCTTGGCCTAGCACACCTACAGGCTGGCCCCTCCTGAGTCAGCCTCTTGAACCCATCAACCAATCAGGTCCCTCCCTTCCACACGTGAGTCTGATGATGAAGCTCATTCTGATTGGATGTGTGATTTATATAAATGGGCCTAAAACACCTGTGTAAGGCTCTTGGTCCCTCTCAGTAACCTGGCCCTTTACCACTCTCTTAGCTCACTTTTTCCCTATGTGAGGAAGACGTTCTCAGTCCCGTCCCCCCCCCCCCCCCGCCGCCACTCCCTAGCCAGGCTGGTTTCTCTTGCCTTGGACTTTCTTGCTTTCTCCCCTAAATCTCCCTAAGACAAATCTCATAGTTCACAATGGACCCTTCTCTGAGTCTCATTTTCAATTCTTTTTTTCTTTTTTTAATTTTTATTTATTTATTTGAGAGCGACAGACACAGAGAGAAAGACAGATAGAGGGAGAGAGAGAGAATGGGCGTGCCAGGGCTTCCAGCCTCTGCAAACGAACTCCAGACACATGCGCCCCCTTGTGCATCTGGCTAACGTGGGACCTGGGGAACCGAGCCTCGAACCAGTGTCCTTAGGCTTCACAGGCAAGCGCTTAACCGCTAAGCCATCTCTCCAGCCCTGCATTTTCAATTCTTTGATAACTTTGAAAAGGACCTGAAGTTTTGGGTTCACAGACCTGGATATCTGCTGCATTTTTATGGACATCTAATGTTCCCAGGACTCCAATCATGCATCATTTACCAAACCCAGCTTAATTATAGATTTCTTTGACTTAATAAGATAAAAAAAATGGGAAAAGTAAGAGACTTGAAGAGAAAGGCGTTTTGAATCAGATGTGCCCCATGAGCATCTTCAGTGGCAGTTCAGGAGGTGGAGTCTCGCTGGAGAAGGTGCGTCCCGCACCTGGGCTGAGGGAACTTACACAGTTCTGACTTGGCCAAAGCTCGGCTCGTTTTCTTTCTGTCTTCCACCTGCTATGGCAGAGGTGACGTCTAGCCTCTGCTCAAGCCATGTTTTCCTTGTCGCTATGTAGTTTCTCCTTGAGACTGTAACTCAAAATAAATCCTTTCCAGTGCTGGAAGACTGGCTTAGTGGTTAAGGCATTTGCCTGCAAAGCCAAAGGACCCAGGTTTGATTCCCCAGGACCCATGTTAGCCAGATGCACACATTTGGAGTTCGTTTGCAGTGGCTGGAGGCCCTGGCATGCCCATTCTCTCTCTCTCTTTCTCTGTCAAATAAATAAAATAATTAATTTAAAAAAATCCTTTCCTCTCATGGGTTACTTTTGATCAAGAGTTTTGTACCAGCAATGTGAAGAGCTAGCCCGAAGTCCTAACCCTTAACATAAAGGGAACATGGAAGATTAAACTAAGGCAGAAGGTGTAATATTGAAATCTTAGAAAGGAAAACTGCTGAACTGAAGACAGGCTCAAGTCAGCTGAAGCAAAAGGCTGGGCTGAAATTAGATAAACAAGAGTGAGGAAAGGTGACTATCTGGGTCCAGGGTGACAAAGCTGCCCCTCCATGCTTCGTGCATGTCCCTCATCAAGGGAGCAGGGCTCAGCTAGAGGATCTCATAAGATGGATGCCATAACTGAAGGTGTCATCTGGACCAAGGGACAGTTTAGAATCTCACAGACAATGAAGATCCTAGAGCACCTCCACGGGGGAGCCCCACTTTGAGGGGGACAGAAGTCTTCCTGACCTCCCACTTGCCCAGGACACTGAGTGCCATGAGGCGTTGGAGTTCTGCTTCTTAATAGAGGCAGGAACAAAACCGAATACTGATTGTGTCTGTGCAGCTCTGAGAGCAAAGATGGATAGGGTGGGTGTGGGGAATCAGGGCAAAAAATCGAGATTTAATGGGAAGCTCACAGATTTGGAAGGGAAAAACATTGACATTATTCAATAAGTTTGAGATTTGACCCTCTGAAGAACCCAAAAGCATACGTAACTTTCACAAATCTAATTAAGAAAAAATAGAAATAAAGAAAATTAGAATTAAGAAAAGGGCCATAACATATGCTCATAATTATAATTAGCAGATAATATTATGCACAGTTATATGCTAATAAATTCCATCAACATATAAAAATATAATACTTAGCAAAAATTACAAATTAGAAAAAAATAGCTCAAGAGAAGCACCATCCTGAAATGCGTCCCTAACCCCAGCAGAACCAGGAATTCTGTCCACATGTCACCTTAGGAGGTACTCAGCAGCTGTTTGAGGACAAGTACGTATTTTCTGAACTTCAGGAAATGGACACGTTCCATCCTATATTGATCATCAAAATGCTACTCAAGTTACCTCACAAAGAAATTCTATCAGCTGGGCGTGGTGGCGCACGCCTTTAATCCCAGCACTCGGGAGGCAGAGGTAGGAGGATCGCCATAAGTTCAAAGCCACCCTGAGATGACAGAGTTAATTCCAGGTCAGCCTGAGTGAGACCCTACCTCGAAAAACCAAAAAAAAAAAAAAAAAAAAAGAAATTCTATTAACTAAATTTGGCAAAAAGATAAAAGAATGTAGCATGAACAATAGCTTTGCCAGTGTACTTATTAAAATACAATGGAACAGAAGATATTTTTAAGGTAATAGCAACGCAAGAAATTATTGAGAACAAAACGGATACATGTACTTAGGCAAATGTATAAAACCTCAAGTCAGAAAACACAATAGTGAAATTAGGAAGGAAACAGCAAACCAAGCATTTATTTTAAAAAAACACACAAAGGATTAATTTTAGCACACTAAAAATCCTGCAATAATTACAAAAATGTTACGTCACCATAACAGAAAAGAGACAGTTATATAAGAAACTGGAATGGGCAATGGACATGGGAAGCAGAAAAAGGTCCCACCTCACTAGAAGGCAAAGAATTACATGCTATAATCTGCATGGTATATATATATATATATATTTGCCTATTAAGTTGGCTAAAAATTTTTTTTTGGTTTTCTGCCACTGGCAAAACTGTGCACCGATATGATAATGGAAATATAAATTGATGTGATGTTTTAGGGAAATGGTGTGTTACATTTAGAAAGAATCTTCAATGTGTAAGGAATACCTTTGACCAAGTAATTTTATTGGTAGGAATCTATCCTCAAGAAAAGATCAAAGGAGGCTAGCAAATATCTGTTCGGCTCCAGCATAAGCTTTCTGTCTTCTGTCTAATTCCCAGGTCCAATCTACCCTACTACAGACACCGTCTCTTCTACATGGCCTGTGTAAATGTTCATTTAAGGGGCAGGACCCATTGCCTGAGGCAACATTTTTTTTTTTTTTTTTTTTTTTGTCTACATGTCGTCCCTAAGGAATCTAATAGTTCTCTGATTTTAAAAGTTATCTGTCATCCCTGGTGACTTCCAAATTTATATCTGTAGTACCAACTTCTCCCCTGAGCTCCAGGCTGGAATATCTCACATTCCACTAGACATCCCTACCAAAATATTCCATAGCATCTCCAACGTAACAAGCTCCAAGTCAGTCCTGGGCCCCTCCTACACTATGCGTGCTGATGATGTGACCATCTCAGGAACTTGCACCACCGTTCAACTGAGTTGCTTAGACCAGAAACCTACAGGTCACTATTGGGTCTACTTGCTCTTCTGATCACGTCCAGGCACCAGTGAGTCCACAGTACCTGCTCAAGGTAAATCCAGAGCACAGCTATCCCTCCCCAACTCTACTGTGACTTCTCACCTCCCTAGCCATTGGCTTGCACCTAGGACACTTCTCTAACTCCCTCCCTGTTTTTCTCTCTCATTCCCTCCCACCTAGCTTCTTCTCCAACCAGATTTCCACAGCCGTGTTATTCTGTCTGCAACTGGTAAGCTTCTTAAAAACACACAACTTGAGCTTCCAACACACAAATCTAAGTTCTTTAGTTTTTTTTTTTTAATTTATTAGCACACGTATGTGCATGTATGTTGTAGGTACACACCATGGTATCCTCTCCCAGGAAATGAATGTCCTTCTGGCTTTAAGTGAGTGGTTGGAGAATTGAACCCAGGCTGGAAGGCTTTGCAATAAACCACCTTCAAACTGCTGAGTCATCTCCCCAGCCCTGAAGGCTAAGTGATTCATGTTGGCCCATAAGTTTCCTATAGGCCCAAGAGAGGCCTCTGTTCACTGGAGCCTATGTCTCCATACCTACTTCCTCGGGCTTTCCACAGCACCCACACTTCCCACCATTCCATTCATGACTAATTCTCTCAGGGCACCTACATTGCCCAGAACAATCCTTTCCTTGATTTAGCAAGGTTCCACCCGCTCTGAGAAGACATTCCTGGCCCTAGATCCATGTGAGTTTCCCGTTTCCTTCAGTTCACCCCCTCCTTTCATCCCTTATTCCATATTATTTTCCTTCAAAACACTGATCACAACTTTAAATTATGTATTTGGTACATTTCTTTTCCACTGCTTGCCAGACCTCCCTGAGGACAAAATCCTTTCAGATCTCATCATCTGTCCTGTGGAGCTCTGCTGACATGAACTAGACAGCGGATGTCTGCTGGGTGATGTCAACAGAAAGGAAACTAAAATTTGGTGATATCACCACGAGCCCACAAAAATCATGTTTTCAAGTAATTGAAGGAAAGGAAACGTTTCACTACTTTATAAATAAGATAGTAAAAAGGGGAAGTAGAAATTATGTATTTTGGAGATCTTAATTCTGTAAAATTATCCAGCTATTTGGTTAAAAGATAATGAAGTGTATTAAAACACTAAAATAGTTATATCTGTGCAATGGAATAACAGGTGACTTTTTATCTTGTTTTTTACATTTCTTCGACTTTGCAAGTAATAAAATAAAATTGACATATATATGCATCCGTGTATATATGTATAAATACACACATATGAATGCATATCTATATACCATATCTGTAGATAGCTATCTGCATTTGTATGTATACAATATGACACAAAGTGAGAAAGAAAAAGAATTTTTAAGGACTAAAAGAAGGGAGGTGAGTGAGAGAAGGCCTGGATCTAGCAGGAAAAAGCCCTTCTGTTTTCTCATCACAGCTCTTCAGACCGGGCTGGGTCTTCAAGTTGTGAAACTGAGACTGGGGTGCTTGGAAAACGAACATGGTAGAGCGGAGAACGAGCAGGCAGGTTTACTCTAGCTTTAACTCAGGACACCACTGAGCACGTGAAGTGCATGCAGGCCAACGGCCTATGTGTCTATTCCCCCCAGTCTGATCGGTAGACCTCCTCAAGAATTTTGCAAACAACATCTCCGCAGCTGAGACCTGAGTCTGAGACTGAAAAATCATCTTTAATCTCAGCCTGGAAACATAGAGACTTGTGTCCAAGAGGCACCTGTACCCGAAGAAGAGACGAAGATGAAGAAGAGAGATGGGCAGAAAAAGAGGGAGAAGAGAAAGAGGAAGTTAGATAAGGGAGAAGAGGGAAGAGAAGAAACAGGAAAAGGAGAGAAAGGAAGGGGAGAAAGGCAGATGACAGGAGAAAGAAAAGGGGAAGGAAAAAAACACAGAAGGGAAGAATGGGAGACATGGATGCTTTGGGGGTGGGGGTTCAGTCCTAAAACCCTGGACCACTGGGACACCTCGCTCTAGAAGCTAGAGCCATGTTGTTATGGAATGAAATGATTTTTATTGGGGTTAAGAGGTGGTAAGCAGAGGAGTTGTGCTGTTGAGATGAGAATGAGGCTGCAGATCTACCCACTAAAGGTACAGGGTGCTTGGACAATGCCCAGGAGAGCCTCAAGGAAGGAGAGGGCTGGCTTCCCCTAGGCAGTTGCTATCTGTTCATCTTGCCAAATGAACACTGTGGGAGGCTGTGTCCTCACAGCTTTGGCAAGAGGCTGTAGTAGACCAGACAAAACACAAGGGGGTCACTCTTGCTGAAGGCCACATGATGAAAATGAAGCAGGTAGCAGACAGATCCTAAAACAGATGCATTTTTCCTAAAATTGACAACTTCCAGCCTACAGGAGGTAGAGTAATAAGGAAGTCCTCCTTTTATTTTTTTTTAATGATATAGGGTCTCGCTCCAGCCCAGGCTGACCTGGCTTTCACTGTGTAGTCTCAGAGTGGCCTCGAACTCACGAGGATCCTCCTACCTCCGCCTCCAGAGTTCTGGGATTAAAGGCGTGCACCACATGCTGGGCCATCCTCCCTATGGTAACTATGGAGTAGAACCTGAAGCAACCTCATATTGAACAATTAGGCTTTTTCCATCGTTCTATGTCCTTGTTCCCACCTTACAAGACCTACTGTTCTTTCTCTACCCAGAGGGAGTTTTCATTGTCTCTTTAGAATAGACACTGTCTTGATTTATGAATCTCTAATAAAAGCCAATTATGCCTTAATAACTTATAATTTAGTATTTTGATAAACTTCCTGAGAACAAGATGAGAAATAAAATAAGAGAGAGAGCCGGGGGTGGTGGTGGTGCACGCCTTTAATCCCAGCACTCGGGAGGCGGAGGTAGGAGGATCACTGTGAGTTCGAGGCCACCCTGAGACTACATAGTGAATCCCAGGTCAGCCTGGGCTAGAGTGAGACCCTACCTCGGAAAAAGCAAAAAACGAAAGAGAGAGAAAGACAGAGGCAGAAAAAAACCAAAAGGAAAGGTCAAGAGAGCAGAAGACTCAGAAAAAACGAATTCTACAGCTTCACTTCACAGGAAAGTAGTAGGCGGAAACTCACAAACTCCCCACGGGCTTCCCTTGACATTCAGTGAGGGCGGAGAAGGACTTTGCCAGGGTGCAGTCCAGCCACACCCAGCCCTGCACAGCGTGATCCAAGGGTCCTGCAGGTGAATGGCCACAATTCCACTTTCCAAGTAGTATGTGACGGCGTGGCAAGTACAGAGGCGCCAGGCAGCTGTTTGGAGGGTGGTAGCAGAACCAGTATTTGATACTCCCCAAGCTGACAGGGCCAGAGGGAGAAGACATTGTGTCGTTAACCTTGACTGCCAACTTAATTAGGTTGAGAGACACTTGGGAGATTGGTAAAGAACACTCCGGTGGACGCCTGTCCAGAGGTGAGTGGCATGTGGGACAGCAACTAACACAGAAAGGCAGACCCTGGATGGATGGTTGAGGAACCCTAAAACGGGCCGGGGGGGGGGGGCCCTGATGGGGGGGGTGAAAACGGAAGAGGAAAACAGGCAGAGCACACATGTGTAACTCCTCTGATGCGTGTGTTTGAACTCACAGCAGCGGCTCTCCAGGGAGCTTCGGGACTCAGTGTGGGGTTAGGGTTGCCACTTGTCCCCATTCGTTCTGAACCTTGTAGCTTCTCAGACTGGAGCAGCTACCAAGTCCTCGGACTCTTGGACCGTGAGACGACCCAGCCTCCAGTGGCGCAGATCACACTAATAAATCCCTGTCATAATTCTATGCGGATTTTGTTAGTTATGCCCCTCTAGAGAACCCCGAATAATTTAGAGGTGAAGCGCCTGCCAGGGGCAGGTAGAGCCTATAAGGTCAGAACACAAACGTTTCCAGTAAAGGTCCAGGGTGGGAAGGCCACACTTCAATGGCGATGTGAGCGGGTTTCAGGAAACTTCTCTGTCTCCAGAGCCTCCCGCAGTGTCGCAGAAGCTCCCAGTTTGGAAGGGGTTCTGTGCAGACACCTAAACATGCTCTCCTCAAACAGCTGGGATGCTCTCAAACAGCTGAGCTGGCTGTTCTAGTGAACGACAGGAAAAGGGGCCGCCCAGTCGGCTGTACAAAACGACGGGAGCCATGAATATGCATGAAGGCCTTTTCCCAGAGACGAATGTCTCAGCACTTATTGCAAAGGAGAGGGCTAGATAGGACGTCGCTCACCCGAAGCCCCTTTTGCTTCTTTGCAGAGAGGTTATGGAATGTTGGGGCCACTCCTTGGGTCCCCCAGATGTTTTCCTTAGTGCTGTCTTGACTCACGGAGTCACTCTGAACTTCACAACTCCTTCATCCTTGCCTCCTATCCACGTTGGTCAGAGGAGGAGATAGAGCTCAGAGGCAAATATCATCTTGCCAAGGCTGGTTCCAGGGTGTTCCTGTGGCACCCCAGGCAAGGTGATGCCCACATCACAGGCCATGGAAGAACACAGAAGTAGACCAGAGTCCAAAGCATTTGCTAGCTCTGTAGAAGACCTCCTGGACCCCACTGGGACGAGCAGCAGCGATGAGGAACTAGGCAAGGGGCATTTATCGGGGAGTTATGTGGCCACCTCCCCTTGTAACCATTCTGCTCCTTTGAGGTCTAACCCCTTTAGGCTTTCTGCAGTTTCTGTGTAGAATACAAGGTCTGGCCAGCACAGTCACATTTTCCTCTCAGGGTAGCCATGCTTCTTTTATGAGAGAGAAAGAGAGGGGGAGGGGGGAGAACTGGTACGCCAGAGCCTTCAGCCACTGCAAACAAACTCCAGACAAGTGCGCTACCTCGTGGACATGTGCCACCCTGTGCTCTTGCATCACCTTTGTGCGTCTGGCTTAGGTAGGGTCTGGAGAGCTGAACATGGGTCCTTAGACTTCACAGACAAGCGCCTTAACTGCTAAGCCATCTCTCTAGCCTGGTAGCCATGCTTTTTAGCAGAAAGAGCCTGGAGATATAAAGGGGCAATTCAGGAATGGTGGAATTGAGGGCAAATACTCAAGAACCATCCAGCCACACCACGAGTCCCCCAGGAGAGACCGTACCCGGCCCCCAGCTGGCCATGCGGTGCCGTGCCCTCGCCTGCCTCCTCACACAGCTGCTACCTCTCAATCAGCGTGAGTGAGATGGGCAGTCAAGCATTTTCCAAAGAAGGTCAGGCACGCTCAGGTAGTGGCATCCAGCTGACTTCAGCACCCACTGGCGTGTGCTCTGAAGTCTGTGGGGAGTGCCAGGCAAGGCAGGGTTGACTATTAAGCTCTCACACTGAAGCGGCAAGGGCAGTGGCTCCCTGCGAAGGCTGGGCAGATAGCAGGTCTCGGGAAGCAGCAATCCCTGGCTCTTCCTGCTGTTGCAGGGGTCTGAGATAGATGGCTGGTTGAAAGCCTGAGTCATGCTGAGCACAAAAGATGTCTCATGGGTAGAGACCGCTGGGAAATGGAAATTCAAACCCACTTTGCCAGAGCAAATGGCATTCTACAGGCTGGAGGCAGGAGAAGCCACCTGCAGTTGGCATTCATTCATACAGCAGAACAGACATGTGACTGGCACTTACATGGATCTGTTCTGCTCCATGACTGGCATCAGAACCTAGGTGGGGGCTCTCGGGCTGCCACAGGGTTCACGCTGAGTCAGTGCTTTGAGTCTCTGTTTACTCCTCTATGAAACAGAAGCTATGAAGATACACATTTAGAGAAGCGCTAGTTGGAAGACAAGAAGGGGTTCAGTGGTGGGGACAAAAGAAAGCAGTGAAGGTGAATAATCAAACCACATTATTAAACATGCAGGAAACTGTCAGAAAATAAACAAAGGGCCAAGGAGATGGCTCAGTGGTTTGAAGTGATGCTTGCAAAGCCTGCTGGCCTGAGTTCAATTCCCCAGACATCCATAAGGCTGGACAGGCGCTCATTTACAGAAGCAGGACATGCCTGCACACCCTTAGACACACGTGTGTGTGCACACATGTGCAAACAAATTGTTTTAAAAATAAACATATTTTTAAAAAAATGAATATCTGTATGTCAGGGTCCCTGAAGGATTGGATGTGACCCTGGCATACGCTGTCCCTCACAGTGCATTCTGTGAAATGGGCAGCTCTCCTTGGTGATGGCTCTTGGCTGCTGTGCTGTGTGAGGTACCAGGCAGACAAGTGTGAAGATCCTCAACCCCTGGGAATATGGACCTCCAGATGAATGGCACTGAACAACACAGTGGCCAGAGTGTTGGGACTGTCAACATGTGGCAAGGATGTGGGGGGTGAAATCTATAGGGGTGGAGACTTCTGCATGGAGCCATAAAGGAAAAATGAGTTCTCCATGGAGACCAGTGGAATGTAAATGACCCCATAGACTCTGGTATATTTTAAAAAACATTTTATTTTTATTTATTTATTAGAGTGAGAGAGAGAGAGATGGAAAGGGAGAGAGAGAACAGCCACGCCAGGGCCTCTAGCCACTGCAAACAAACTTCAAATGCATGTTCCACCATGTGCATTTGGCTTATGTGGGATCTGGAGAATTGAACCTGGGTCCTTGGGCTTCACTAGCAAGTGTCTTATCCAATAAGCCATCTCTCCAGCCCTGACTCTGGTATTTTTAAAAAATATTTTCTTTATTTGAGAGATAGATAGATAGATAGATAGACAGATAGATAGAGAAATAGGCAGGTAGAGAGAGAGAGAGAGAAAGAGAGAGAGAGGGAGAGAGAGAAAGGGTGCACCAGGGCCTCCAGCCCTGTAAACAGACTCCAGATACACTTGCCCCCTTGTGTATCTGGCTTACATGGGTTCTGGG
The DNA here is from genome assembly GCF_020740685.1 of Jaculus jaculus. Taxonomy (NCBI): domain Eukaryota; kingdom Metazoa; phylum Chordata; class Mammalia; order Rodentia; family Dipodidae; genus Jaculus; species Jaculus jaculus. The sequence goes on along the minus strand of NC_059108.1, from coordinate 8,188,801 downwards.
GAATTGAACCGAGGTCCTTTGTCTTTGCAGGCAAGTGCCTTAACTGTTAAGCCATCTCTCCAGCCCCCCTTTTCTTAAAAAACATATTTTTTTTATTTATTTAAGAGACAGAGAGAAAGAGATAGCTACAGCAAACTCTGGCATTTTTGATTAAATTACCTACTTAAGTCTCTAGTCATCAGAGCCCTGCTAGAGGCGTGTCCTTGGGAGCAGATCTTTAGTGCAGGCCTTCTAGGTGTGAGGAGTGCCAGTTAGAGCTTTGCCTAGTCTAGCTGGTGCTGGCGGCCACTCCCCCTGCTGTGGGCACTGCAGTGAGCCGGCTTCCTCCACCATGATGGAGCCTCCCTGGAAACCGTAAGCCTGAAGTAAACCTTTTCCTCCCACAATCTGCTTCTGGTCAGGTGTTTGTTGGAGCAACAGAAAGGGCAACCAATACAAATGTTGGAAAGGGTTAGTGTGAATGCCATGTTGAATCTTGATCGCCAGTTTCACTGGATTGAGAGAGATCAAGGAGATAAGTAAAACCTACCTCAGGGTGGACCTGAGAGGGCATTTATTTTTATTTTTATTTATTTATTTGAGAGAGAGAAAGTGGCAGAAAGAGAGAGAGAGAGAGAGAGAAAGAATGGGTGTGCCAGGGATTCCAGCCACTGCAAATGAACTCCAGACGTGTGCGCCCCCTCGTGCTTCTGGCTAACATGGGTCCTGGGGAATCTAGCCTCGAACGTGGGTCCTGGGGAATCAAGCCTCGAACCAGGGTCCTTTGGCTTCACAGGCAAGTGCTTAATCACTAAACCATCTCTCCAGCCCCTGAGAGAGCATTTCTAAAGATGATCACTTCGTGAGAGCTCTGACCTAACGAACGGTTTACACCATTGGTGGACTTAGATTTTGAATAGACCAAAGGCGGGCATGGGACTGCAGAAGGCAGGTGCCTGGTTGGAGCAGGAGGGTCACCGAGGGCATGTCACTGGGGACTTTCTCTTGGCTTCTTCCTGTCCACTGGGATGTGAGCTGCTCCACCAGGCCCTCAGCACACGGTGAACTGGAACTCCCGTTCAGATGTTTCTTCAGGCATTCTATCACAGTGACAAGGAGCGCCTGACACAGTAGATGATGCAAGAAGGATGGCCTGAGGAGGGATGTGAAGGAAGAGGAAGAGCCATTGGTGGAGAGGAAGTCAGAGAAGAGGGTAAGAACCCTCGGTGATTGGGAAAGGGAGGAGACCAAGAGGACAGGGTGACTAATAAATTGTAGGAGCTTGGATCAGATCTTAGACTAGAAAAAGGATTTCTTGAGAAAATCTTGGTGAAGCTTATATAAATGTCATACATAGGTTTATACCAAGGTAAGTGGCTTTGTTTTTGATAAACGCTGTATGGGTTATGTAAAATGTTGACATGTGGGGAAAACGGGGAAGCGTTTAAAGGATCTTTTTTCAGTCTTATTTTTGGACCTCTTCAGTAACTTTAAAATTACTTCTATATTAAAAAATATTAAATGTCAAAGAAAATAAAGAAAGAGAAGGGAGTGAGAGAGGAGAGTAGTATGAACGCAGGCACTTCTGTTTGTCATCCCGCTGGGTGCACGCGAGATGGGAAAACAGATGAGACTCTAAGCCCTCTCGCTCTGTAAGCAACGCTCCCATGTGGCCCTGAAACACAAGCCAGTTATTTCCCTCGTCACCCCGAAGATCCGGGGTCTGGACTGATTGTAGAGATCTTCTTGTTCTCCCACAATGCAACTTGCCCAGCAATGTTGAGGAAAGCTCACAGGCCGTAGTGAGATCCCATCTCTGTATAAGACAAGACTCTGGTATCTCTGACATCTTTTTCCTTTGAACCTCCGTTCCTGCCCAGGTTTGGAAGTCAGGCTTGGAAATAGAGTTTGGAAATCACTGACGTGCTTCCTTTGTCCCTGCCTGTCATCTCTGGGTTTCTTCCTCTCGGGGGAAGATGAAGCAAAGAGAAGGGCTGCTTTGGAGGTCTGCTCCTATACACCTTCAAGGTCACCGCCAAATCCTAATGACCACCATGCCGCGGGCAAACTACCAAATAAAGCCCATACTCACGAGGCACAAACAAAGCCTCCTCCAGGCGCTCAGGAAAGAAGGCATGCAGTCCACACACAGCCCAGGGAAAATGGGATCTGACCGAGGCCAGGCAGTGTCTCCAGAAAGCTGTGGCACCTGGAGAGCTGTAACCCCTGAGGGCACCAAGTCACTGTTGTGACAAACTGGCCTGCCTTTTGTTTGTGCCATGGGGTTTAGGAAGGAAATGTGATCTTCCCTTCCTGCTCAGTGATTTCTCAATGCAGGCACTGGAGAGAGGACTATGGCCTTTGGTCTAGTCTGGAAGGAGGAAAGGGGTAGACAGGGCTTGGGAGAAAGATGTTGACATCTTTCAGCCTCTTAATGGTCAGAGGACAGTGTTCCTTTCCTATAGGTGGAAGAGCTCCTCTGGCCACAAAATTTGAACCTGACATTTAAGATTCCCTCTGTCTTGGGTAAACATGAAAAGTCTTTCTGAGAGCCCTACATCTGAAATGAAAAGGGGAAAAAGAGAATAAATACTTCCTGAGTTGGTTAGCGTTTCACTGCTATGACAAACAGTTAAGAGGAACAGCTTAGAAGGAACGGCATTCTGGCTGTCTGTCTTGTAAGTTGTGGCTCCAGAGAGACAGAGAACCACGGCAGTGGGAGAATGGGGCTGCTCACCTCCTGGGAACCCAGAAGCAAAAGAGATAGAGGAAGGGGCCAGGGAAATGTACATCTATCAAAGGCACAGATCCATGGCTGGAGCGATGGCTTAGCGGTTAAGGCACTTGCCTGCAAGGCCTAAGGACACAGGTTTGATTCTCCAGTACCCACCTAAGCCAGATGCACAAGATGGCACATGCGTCTGGAGTTTGTTTGAAGTGGCTAGATAGCCTGGTGTGCCCATTCTCTCTCTGTCTTCCTCTCTCTACCTCTCAAGTAAATTAAAAAAATATATATTTTTTAAAAAGACACATATCCAGTGACCTAGCTCAACAGTGAATTAACTTATTTATGAAGTTAGTGCCATTGTGATGAACCATTCTCCAACATTAGTACCACCTGCTGGGGACTAAATCCTCAATGCCTGAACCTTCTGAAGAACATCTCAAACTGTGGCACTTCCTACGCAAGCACAGGTGTGAAGATTTAGCTATAGGGTAACTCGCAGTAGGGAAACTAACTTAGAAGGCACCAGTGAAATTATGCGCCGCACACATTATGTTGCTTGCTGCCCAGCCTCTGTGCCCTCTGCTCAGAAAACGGCCCTGAGAATGAAGTTGGAGGCTACAGTTTTAGAATCACCAGAGACTTTTGGGAGAGGGGCTTCCCATGCGATTTTACCTACCCTCCACTCTACAGGTGACTATTTCACTTAAGACTTCATGAATTGCAATCTGCAGGCCATAAAGATTCCTTCACAGGGAAGCATGCGACTTGAGATTATTTGATCAAAGTAAAACCAGGACTTCTCAGGGAACCAGGGGACATTGCCCCACTTTCCGCTCGCCCGGGTGACATAAGGGTGTTGAGGCCTGTGGAAGTAGCCCTGGAAGCGCTGGGGAGCTGTCTGAATATAAAATTGACACCCAGGGGAGAGACTTGAAGAAGCAGAACCAATATTCTCTGTGGATTTTATATACACATTTTTTTTTAAAGCCGGGTGTGGTGGTGCACAGCTTTTTTTTTGTTATTATTTTTATTTATTTATTTTTTTAAAATATTTTATTTATTTATTTGAGAGCGACAGACACAGAGAGAAAGACACAGAGAGGAAGAGAGAGAGAATGGGCGCGCCAGGGCTTCCAGCCTCTGCAAACGAACTCCAGACGTGTGCGCCCCCTTGTGCATCTGGCTAATGTGGGTTCTGGGGAGTCGAGCCTCGAACCAGGGTCCTTAGGCTTCACGGGCAAGCGCTTAACCGATAAGCCATCTCTCCAGCCCTATATGCACATTTTTATAAGTACTTATTTGTCTTATCAGTCCTGAAAATTCTCTCTTGTGGCTTTTTTTGTCCATTTTTTGAAGTAAGGCTTCTCTCTAAGCCCAGGTTTACCTAGAATTCACTCTGTAGCCCAGGCTGGCCTCATACTCACGGCCATCCTCTTACTTCAGCCTTGGTGCTGGGATTAAAGGAGTGAGCCACCCCACCTGGCCAGAGGGCTTGAAGTCTGACGATGTTTGGAACCTCTGGATCAACTTGCACCTGAAGCTGGCCCAACACTGATTGAAAGGTTGCCATCAATTTGATGTTGTCGGACAGTTTGGGTTTCTATGTCTTGCAACCCAAAGAACTGAGCATCCAGGCGGTGTGGGTATGTTTTCCATAGTGACGATGTCTGGGTATCAAAGTCATGGCGCTTTTTAACACCTGCTCTTGGTCTGAATTTTGGGAGAAGCCTGGGTCACATTTTAGAAAAAAATGACAAAAGTTACTGCTAATTCAAAATCTTATTCTTGTCTTTTGTACTATAATGACTAGCAAGCCCAGAAGATGGCTCCATCTAAATGTTATAGTATATATAGCGTACCTCATGATATTGTAGCTCTGATCTGCAAGAAATTGGCCTGTCACACCCTTGATCCTTCACTGGAATTTTACAGCCTTGGTAATTCATGGATTAGTCATGCCTGTGTGTGTGTGTGTGTGTGTGTGTGTGTGTGTGTGTGTGTCTGTGTGTGTGTGTGAGTGTATGTGTGTGTGTGTGTGTGTGTGTGTGTGTGTGTGTGCGCGCGTGCGCACTCGTATGTTATCTGTATGTATGAGCATGAGTGTTTAGGGAGGTCAGGGGAGAAGCTCAGATTTCTGAACCTCGCCTCCCACCTTGCTTGAGAGAACGTCTCTCTTGTTGTTTGCCGTTGTACTGACAAATCTGTAGCCGACATTGTTTTGAATGGAGACAAACTGAAAACATCTCTCTGAGAAGGCTTGCTGGCTTGCCACCTTCGGCATTCTCCTGACTCAGCTTCCCGTTGCCATAGAGGCATTGTGATCAAGGGTGTGTGTGACGCTCACATCCAGCCTTACATGAGTTCTGGAGAGGGATCCGCGCTTTGGTTCAAAGCTAAGTGTTTGTAATGACTGAGCCATCTCCCCAGCCCAATCAGGCTTCCTTCTTCCTTCGGTCTTTTCTTCACTCATTCACTTATTTACCTGTTTTGTATTTCAGGTTCTTTAACAACTTGGAACCTTGTAGACCCTGGAAATACTGCTTCTTCAAGACAAGAGCTGGCCTACGTCTACCCATGGTAAGCGAGCAGTGGTTCTTAGGCAACCATTCCAGAACTTTCCTTCCCCAGCCTGCTCTTTCACCAGGCTCTCGCAGGGCTCCCACACTTTGCCACTATTTTTCTATCATCACCCAGAGCCGGGTTTACACACCCCAGAGACCACTGAAATTATTCAACACCTGCCTGCCTTGCCTGAAACTCAGCACAGGATCTTGCTCCAGCGTTCCCCTGGCTCCTCTGTGACCCTGCACGGCAGGCCTCCCTTGGGAAGTGCGGGGAACAAACGCTGCTTTCACCTACAAGCCTCTCCTGACCTATTGACCTCCCTGCATCCCGATAATGAGAAAACCTGCATTTTTTAACGTTGCATTTGTCTGTGAGGAAGCCCGCACCCACAGAATGTGCACGCAAACCCAGTGTGGCCACCAGGGATAGATGGCTGCATGCCTAGCCTTAGGTACTTCTCTTGATGCCCTTGTTACAAGATATGCCCCAGGCCATCTTTTTTTTTTCTTATCATAATGTACTTATTGATGTGCAAATAATTAAATTTCATTATGGTGTTTTCAAACAAATTTTTTGTTCCTCTTTGCTCTTCTCCCTCTCTTCCTTCCCTCCCCCCCCCCCGTAACTTAGCCTCTCTTTTGCTGTCTTACTCTATATGTTCTTTATCCACCCCACCCACCCCCATTCTCATCACCTATTGTTCTCCTTTTGTGGTCCCCTACCTCACACACTCACACCATACTCGGTCTCACATGCCCTTATTCACAAGTATTGAAAGTTAGGATTTGGGCTAAAGAGTTAGCTCAGCAGTTAAAGTCACTTGCTTGCAGAGCTTGATGGCAGGGTTTGATTCCCCAGTGCCCGCATAAAGCCAGATGCACAAACTGGTGCATGCATCTGGAGTTCATTTGCAGTGTCAAAAGACCCAGGTGTGCCCATTCTCTCTTCCTCTCTCTCTCTCTTTCTCTGTCTTAAAAATGTTAGGATCCACATTTGACAAAGAACACGTGATTTTTGTCTTTCTAGACCTGGATTACTTAGTTAGTATGCTTTTCCCAATTCCATCCATTTTCCTGCACATTTTATAACCTCATATTTTTTTTTTTTTTTTTACAACTGAGTAAGTCTGAGTTTTCTAGTAGACTCTGTAGGGCCCCTTAAGTGTAGAATCCTATCATCTGCAAATAGTGGTAGTTTCATTTCTTCTTTTCTGATTTTTAAATTATTTTAAATACTTATTTATTTATTTGAGAGAGAGAGAGAGAGAGAGAACGGGCACAGCAGGGCCCCTAGCCACTGCAAATGGATTCGGGACACTTATGCCACCTGTGCACCTGGCTTGTGTGGTTCCTGGGGAATCGAACGTGGGTCCTTTGGCGTTGCAGGCAAACACTTCAACTGCTAAGCCGTCCCGCCAGGCCGCTCTCTGATTTCATCCTTTTCCTGTGCTTATCCTATTGCCTGTTCCAGCTAAGATGTTGGTCACTGTATTGAATAAGGGTAGACACGGGGCACCCTTGTCTTGGTCCTTATTCTCAGAGAGTTGTTTTCAGTTTGTCTCCATTCAAAACAATGTCAGCTACAGATTTGTCATAGACAGCCTTCTTTACTATGAGGTATGCTCCATACATTCCTAATTTCTCCAGAACTTTAATCACAAAGACATGTTGAACTTGGTCAAACGCCTTCTCTGCAACTATAGAGAGGATCACATGATTGTGGTCTTTCAGGTTATTTATATGGTGAATTATGAAGGTTGATTTGTATATATTGAGCCAACCTTGCATCCCTAGCATGAAACCTACTTGTCATGATATAATCTTCTTAACTTGTCCTTGGGCTGGATCTATTTGCAAATATTTTGTGGAGAATTTTTGTGTTTATGTTCACCAGGGAAACTGGAATACAGTTTCCTCTTTTGTTGTGTCTTTACCTGGTTTTGATATCAGAATAACACTGGATTCATAGAATGAGTAGTCTTCCTTCCCTTTTTTTTTTTTTTTTTTTTTTTTTTTGGTTTTTCAAGGTAGAGTCTCTAGCCCAGGCTGACCTGGATTTCACTATGTAGTTTTAGAGTGGCCTCGAACTCACAGTGATCCTCCTACCTCTGCCTCCCCAGTGCTGGGATGAAAGGTGTGTGCCACCATGCCCACTCGGCTCTTCCCTTTCTAGTTTGTGGAAGAGTTTGGGGAATATTGATATTAGACATCCCATAAAAACGTAATAGGATTCAGCAGCATGCCCATGTGGTCCTGGGCTTTTCCTCATGGGGAGACTTTGAATTGCTGCTTCAGTCTCACTGCTCATTATGGATCTGTTTAAATTATTTAGATCTTCTGATTTTAATTTTGGTAAGTCAAATATATTTGAAAATTTATCCATTACATCTAGGTTTTCAAGCTTCTTGGAATATAAGCTTTCATAACATTCCCTGAAATTGTGAGCCAAAAAAAACCATTCCTTCTTTGTTTTGTCTGTGTGCATGTCTGTGTGTTTGTTTGTTTGTGTGCTGATGTGCATGTGGAGGTCAAGGACAATCTCAGGAATTGTTCTCAAGAATGCAATCCCCCCCCCCCCCCCGCCCTTTATGAGACAGTGCCTTTCATTGGCCTAGAGCTTACCAATTAGGCTAAATTAGTTGGCCAGAGATCTCAAGGGATACTCCATCTCCCTTTCCCCAATGCTAGAATTACAGTAGGCATGCACCACCATGCAACACATTTTTATGTGGGTATTTATTGGCATCAAATTCATGTCCTCACCCTTGCAAGGAAAGCACTTATCTCCTGAGCCATCTCACTAGGCCCTCGTTTGCTTCTCTTAAGTCATTTGTCTCAGAAATGTTATCACAGTGATGGAAAGACGACTACCACCCTCTATGATCCTGCTGGTTCTGTTGATTTGCAGAACTCTGACTCATATCGATTACTGTATCCAAAATGGTCCTAAATGAATAGAAATTGTGGTTGAGTTTCACAAAATTGTTCTGGGTCTTCTTGAATTGTCTCTCATCTAACTGGATTAAAAATCACTAACAAGGGCTGGAGAGATGGCTTAGCGGTTAAGCGCTTGCCTGTGAAGCCTAAGGACCCCGGTTCAAGGCTCGGTTCCCCAAGTCCTACGATAGCCAGATGCACAAGGGGGCGCACGTGTCTGGAGTTCGTTTGCAGAGGCTGGAAGCCCTGGCGCGCCCATTCTCTCTCTCTCCCTTTATCTGTCTTTCTCTCTGTGTCTGTCGCTCTCAAATAAATAAATAAATAAATAAATAAATAAATAAATAAATAAATAAATAAATCACTAACAAGGGGATGGAGAGATGGTTCAGTGGTTAAGGCATTTGCCTGCAAAGCCGAAGGACACACATAAGCCAGATGCACAAGGTAGCACATGTGTCTGGAGTTCGTTTGCGGTGGCTGGAGGCCTTGGAGTGCCCATTCTCTTTCTCTCTCTCTCTCAAATAAATAAATAAAAATAGATTTTAAAAAGTCACTAACAGTCCTGTATCTAGCAGCAAATATAGTACGGTTCGTCGCATGACTATTTATAGATCTATGTAAGGTGTCTGCATTGGATCTTACTCATCAGACACTTGTAAGAAACAGGAAGCTAAATGACTTTGTATCTGACACTTGAACATTTTTAGAATACTACATAGCATGAAGATATTACTTTTTTTTTCCATCACTGTTGGACAAAATCACGACAGAAAAGAATGGATTCAGGGGACATATATTTTCAGTCTAAGCACCTAATAGCTTCTAGGTGTGACTTGAAGGAGGCCCCTCTCCTTTAGCCGCAGGGCAGAAATTGCTGAAAGTCAAATGTAAAAGCTCATCCCTTGCTTGGCTGAATCATAATGTAAACGGGATTTCTATCCTCACAGGGCTAAAGTGAAGGCATGGGTAGGGAAAGAATACGAGCCCATAAGTTGGGATAAAAGCATGTGGAAAGACTGACAAAGGTGGAGACACTGAGCCTCTCAATTATGAATGAATTGCTAGAGACAAAGTTCTTACACTCCCAATAAAAGTAGCTTTCCCGCCCCCAGAAAAGAAAATCTTTGGTAAAACCAGTAGAAACAACTTCCCCACTCTGAATGGCTGTCTTCTTGGAGGGGATTGGCCCTGTGTTTTCTAAGGTATGGCCTCCCTTGAAGCAGTTGGCAAGTAATGCAATGCTGATTCTCCTCTAACCATCACTCTGTGCCATGCAAGCCACAACTACACTCAAGGCCCCCAGCCTCTAACCGTGGTACGCCCAGTGTTATCCGTAGAAATCACGCTGAATTCCAAAAGAGATACTTGAATTGTCTAACTCATACAAATAACAATCTTGGGAAAGTGTGTGAAAATAGGTGTCAGAGTTTAAGGCAGTGGGGGCTAGGGAGATGGCTGTGTAAGCATGATGTCTGAGCTCAGATCCTCAGAACCCATGTAGAAGCCAGACAGTAGGCAGTACCTGTAATGCCAGCCTTTCTACTTCAAGGTGGGCATAGAGACAGAAGAATCCCCAGAAGCTGGCAGGCCAGAGAGCCTCGTTCACTGGCATGTGCAGCAGGAAACAAGAGACTCTGGTCAGACACGGTGGAGGGCAAGGAGTGACGTCTGAGGTTGCCTGACCTCCAAACGATCTGTGCTGTGACGCATGCACGCCCACACGCTCACACACGTACACGCATCATCCATACACACAAAGACATAATCAAAAAGGGGCTAGGGAGATGGCTCGGTGAGTGAGAGCATTTGCCACGCAAGCATGGGTACCACCTAGGTTTGATTCCCCGGAACCCATGTTAAAAACCAGGCACGGGGTTGGGGAGATGGCTTAGTTTTAAGACGCTTGCCTGCAAAGCTGAAGGACCCAGGTTTGATTCCCCAGTACCTATTGGGCCAGATGCACAAGGTGGTGATGTGACTGGAGTTTGTTTGTAGTGGATGGAGGCTCTGGTGTGCCCATTCTTATTCTGTCTCTCTTCTCTCTCTCTTTCTGCTTATAAATAAATAAATATTTTAAGAATATTTTAAAAATATTTTTTATTTATTCATTTGAGAGAAAGAAAGAGAGAGAGAAAGAGGTTGAGAGAGAGAGAGAGAGAATGGCTGTGCCCAGGCCTCCAGCTACTGAAAACAAACTCCAGACTGCATGCATCACTTTGGGCACCTGGCTAACATGGGACCTGGAGTATCGAACCGGGTTCCTTTTGGCTTTGCAGGCAAACACCTTAACCGCTAAGCCATCTTTCTCCAGCCCTAAATAAATAAATATTTTTAAAAAGCAGCCATGGACCCACATATTTGTAACCCTAATCTTGAGGGGAGCAGTGACTGGAGAATTGCTAGGGCTTGCTGCTTAACCAATTGACCCAAAATGTTTGCTCCAGATTCAATGAGAGACCTCGTTTCAAGAAAACAAGTGAATGTGTAAGAAGAGGGTCCCTAATGCTCTCCTTTGGCCTCCATAGGTATGCACACAGAAAGCCCACATCTGCACATACATGTGCATACAACACACACACACATACATACACACACCAGATTTTTAAAAACTAAGTAAATAAATAAACAGCCATTTGTGCAAAAGATAATAATAATTAAAAACAAACAAAAACAATACTGGTAGAAGGCCATCAAGTTAAACCAGACTAAATGAGATGATAAGGACTGCCCTAAGCAGAGATTCCTCACATAATGTTACACTTTGAAAACTGCACAGTACATCAGCAGTTTGGTTGGCTGAAATGTGGAAAAAGTGGCCCATTGCAGGTAATGTGAAGATGAGCAGCCTCCCTTAATGTAGAGGGACACTTCCAAGGACAGGAGTAAGTCAGGATGGAGATTTCTTAGTTAAGGTCTACCTGCCCACACTGGGAATATCCAGAGGCATAGCTTCTGCCAGGCTCCCCAGTACTTGGAGAAAGGATGTGTGAGGGTAATCCAGCACACTTGGAGAGCTCTGTGATCACTCGTCTCTGCAAGCCAGCCCTTAGCTGAGAACCACCACCATTCAACTCAAAAACCTACGTGCAGTGGGAATACTTGGATCCCAGGGGGGGCAGGGATCAAGGGGTGATGTGTGCACCCAAGTCAAGAGAGGTCTGGTTAGCTTGGTGGGAAAAGCAGCAGTGAGAGGGGTCTGATGGATGAAGATCTGTGATGGTGGGCTGGCTGAAGGTGGCATTCCAGTTGTGGGATCAGAGGGAAGCCGACTAAATTCCTACTTCATCCACATAAGTAGAAAAGTTCTAGATCAATTAAGCCTACTTGAGATCATAAAAGTTGTCCCTGCTCCTCATTCCCAGACTTGAGCCAGTTTCTAGACTCAGAACTCCCAGAGTAAAGGAAGAAGTCTGAGCTTCCTTGCAGAAGAAGCCTCTAATGCCAACACAGAAAATCTGTAAAGTTATTCTTCCTCTCATTCCTCCCCAAAGGTATCTGAAGCATTTTTACAAAGGGAAATGCATGGGAGAAGATGATAAAAAGAAAGAAAGGAAAATAAAGAAAACACCAGGCTATGTCAAAACTGTTAGACATTGATTCTGAATTGCAATTGATTTCAGGAGATTTGAAACATCACTCTTTCCCTCCTCTCAGATCAAAGCCTAATGAAAGTCCGGTGGCCGATGGTGTTTTAGCCCTGGTCCATCTTAAATTAGATCTGGTGTGTGCCTGAGCTCATCTGTGTTTACTTCCCCGATTCTGGAAGGCAGAATAGAAAGGTACACTCAGCAGCTGGCAGATCCCTACATTTGTTTCCTGATCTGTGCAATAAGGGGCGGCATTATGAGGGAAGCCAAGTAGGAGCCATTAGAATTAATTTGGACTAGGAGGATGTTAAATTGGATGCAAGACCGCATTCCTGAAGGGATTACCGAGATTAATGCCAGCAGTGAGGACTCGCAAGATGCAAGAGGGCCGATTCCCACCACATCCCCATTCAGGCATTTTATCTGACCTCTACAGAGGACAGGATAATCTTACGGAAGAATACCATCGCACGCTTAACCAATCGTGGCATTGGTTGTACCTGCAGTATCAGATGCGGTGTCTGCATTGAGCAAATAAACACATCTCCTGGAACCTAGCTTGCAGCTATTAATTTAATAAACGCCTTTTCTCCATCCTTGTTGCTAAGGTCTACTGGAAGCAGGTCTACTCGACTGGAAAGGCCAGTGAACACACCTCCACTGTCCCATCTTGGTGCACATCAGCTCCCCAGCCCTGCGTCAAGATCTCATGATCTTGAACACCTTCCACGGGACCATCATACTGAAGACTCCATGCCAATCACACCCACTAAGTGCATGGGAGCAACTACTTCAGATTTACTGGTAAAACATCCACATGTCAAAGGTTTGGGAATCACTAACATCCAAGGGTCTTCTCCTTTGATAAAACTTTCTAGGGTCCAGGGATGTAGAGTATTTTTTAAAAAAATAGTTTTACTTATTTGCAAGCAGAGAATGATAGAGAGAAGAGGCAGACAGACAGAATGGGAACATCAGGGCCTCTAGGCACTGCAAATGAACTCCAGATGTGTGTGCCGCTTTGTGCAGCTGGCTGCACGTAGGAACTTGGGAATTGAACCTGGGTCATTAGGTTTTGTAGGCAAATGCCCTAACCACTCAGCAATCCCTCCAGCCCCAATGTGGAGTATTTTCAAATATTCATTGTAAGGTTTTAAAAAAGTTGTTACAAATAGACTGTCCCACAACCAAAAAGTGACATATGCCTATTGAGTGCCTTTACATTTTAGAGACAGCACATCTTTCATTTGTGTGTTACTCTCCTCAGCATATTAAATGACTCAAAATGCTACAAGTCTGTGTTTACTTGGTTTGGTTTGGAGGTAGGTTAAACTCAGGAGCCTCATGCATGGTGGGCAAGCACTCTACCCATGCGTTACCCTTCCAGTCATTTTCTATTTTGAGGAAGGGTTTCTCCAACTTGTCCAAGCTGACCTTGAACTCACTCTACAGTCTAAGCAGCCTTTGAATATATAATCCTCTTGCCCCAACCTCTAGAGTGACTGGGAATACTGGCCAGCACCACCTAGCCTAGCTATGCTGCTAATTTAGGGTGGGACTCAGAACAAGAAAATCCTCTGTGTCAGGAACAGGCTACTTAGCAAACTGGCCATATAGTCCTGGTACTTGAAGTGGCAGTGGGACATACGGACACTCTTCAGAGTCTTTGGCAAGCCCCTGTCTGTAAACTGCAGTGCCAGCCTTAAAATTTCAGAGCAAGACCCTGACACTATCCAAAGACAATCACTGGCCTTCAGCTCCTGGTCTGCGTATGGGCCTTGGAGATCGAATGCTTGGCCATCACCCCCAAGTTTCCATATGACTTGGATTACCTTTCATGATCATTATTGCCCCGCCGAGCCCGGCAGCTGGGCATGGACATCAATACTTCATCTTCAAATGAAAGTGACTATATGCAATAGGACCCAAGCATGCCCTGCCTCGAAGGTATAAGTGAGTCACAGGAAGAAGTCACCTTCAGTTCTCGGTGTGGCAAAACTTGCCTTCTGCTCTCTAGCTTGCCCCATGGGAATATCCTTACTGTCACTTAACAGAAGCAGAGGAGACGTGGGGCTGAGGTAAGCTGACTGTAAAGTGGACATATCCATTACGCAAAGACTGCTAGGAGCAGAAGCCTTAGTCCAGAGGGAGGAAGCCCTCTGTCAGGAGGTGTAACGGTGGCATTGAACTGGAACTTAAGATGACCACCTGGCCACTTCGGGACACTTAGGGTTCTGAGTCAGCAGCAAAGAAGGGACTTAAGTGTTGACTAGCAAGGTGGACCCGGATGATGAAAGAGAAACTGGAACACTCCTTCACAATAAAGGCCAGAAAAAGGGTGCCTGGGATTCAGGTGACCCCTTGGGGGTTCTGCTTGCAATAACCATGTACTATGATTACGGCCAGTAAAAAGCCTTGAGTCACACAGCCAAGCGGAGAACCAGCAAGTCAGGTTCATGTTGAAGGTCGCGGGATTGCAGAAGGAGTCGTGTATATAAGGCACAATCATAAGATCAGTTATAGACACGAGGACTACAGATGTTTTGCATTTTCCCTTCTTGGGTGGGGTAGATATCTACTTGTATGTATACATCTATTAAACAAACATCTGCTTTTATCTTGTTCTCTTTTAATGTCACACAAGATGTATTGACTTTCTGTCAATACATGACTATTGGCAACTTTATATCACCACATTTAAACTTCAGAATATCAGAAAAGGGGCAGACACTTCTCGAGAAGTTAACTTCCGGGGAAAAGACTATACTGCATCCACGCAGCATGACTGTGTCGTGTTGGGTGGAATGAGGCCTTACTGACATCAGTGAGTGGTTAAAGGGGAGGTGCATGCGGGCTAAGCCCTTAGCATGGTCAAATTTATATGTGCTCAGGACACCCGCCACTAGACCTAAGGCTCCTACTTACTGGCAAAAGTGTCATTTCTGGATATGTCTATAAAGTGGTTTCCACAGGTAGTCAGCATTTGAATAACTAAACTAACTAAAAGAAAATTGTATTCACCAATGTAGGTAGATATGATCTACTCAGGGTCTAAATAGAACAGAAAGGTAAGAAAGGGAAACTTTGCTCTGAGACATCATCTGACCCAGGCTTTCACCCAGCGCAACTCCTGGTTCTTGGGCCTTCAACTAGTTCCTGCCCTGAGACCCCCGTTTCTCAAGCCTAACAGTAAACAACGCCTCAGGCCTCCTGCATATAAGAGCAAAGGTCACAGGACATCTTAGCCTCCATTATTCTGTGTCTTCTCTCTCTCTCCCTCTGTCTCTTCATTCTTCCCTCCTTCCCTATCTCCCATATCCTCTTTCCTCCTCTGTCTTCTCTCATTCCTCTCCCTTGCTTTCTCATCTCTCCTCTGTTCTTTCACCTCTTTCCTCTCTCTCCATTCTCTCTCCCTTTTCCTTCCTGTCCTCTCCTGTCTCCCCTTCATGCCCCTTCTCTCTTCTCTTTTCTTCTTCTTCCTCCTTCTTTCTATACATCTCTCTTTTTTCTCTCTCCTATTTGTTTCAATTTTTTTTCCTAATGAATTCTGGATACCATTCTAAAGCTTTATTTCAGCACAATATACTCTCAAACAAGATTTGTGTGGTCAGGGGGGAAAAAATGCCATTACACATTCTTTCTTGGAAAGTTAGAATTCATTAATATGGTCAGGATTCTCAGAAGTCCTGAAATGAAGAAATCTATTGAACTCAATGTTTCCCAAATTTACTTGAACTCTTTTCAAAGAAGACACTTTGGGAATTGTTATTCTATACCAAGGTTTGGCAACTAAGACCCACAGGCCAAATGTGACCTGCCGCCTCTTGGCGTAAATAAAGTTTGATTGGAACGCAGCCATGTCCATTAGTTTATAGGCTGCCTGGAGCTGCCTTTGCACTGGGACACCAGAGCTCAGTCATTGTCACAGAGAATGTATGGCTCGCAAAGCGCAAACATTTACAATCTAGCCCTTGGCAGGAAAGGTTTACAGACCCAGGTTTTCTACTAACTCCTTCCTCCTCATTTTAAAAGGTGGGGAGACTAACTGGAAAAGAGTCTCGCCAGAGGTTATGAAGCAAAAAGTAGCAACGCAGGACGACAGATTGTGAAGTTCCTGATTCCCGTGTTCTTTCCCAAAGTCCCTTCGGCTTTCACAAATATGCCTCAGTTTCCCTTTTCTCTCCTGCTCTCCTGGCCAGTGGGAGCAGTGGCGCACCTGCAACAGCTGTCAAGCTTCCAGTTTGCGAGGCTCCACTGGCTCAGCTCCGCTGCGAAGGTCCCGGCCTGCTCGAGGCTTGGAGATGCCGCAGAACGCCCGGCCTGGCAACGCCATCCTCCGTGTGTTGCAGTGAAGTGAAAGAGACCAAATTCCCTTGGGGAAGAAAAGGAGTAAAAAGTACTTAGTCTGTGTAGAGTGCTCTGGAGACAGGGACAAAAGTGAGCAAAAGATTAGTCAGAAAGAGTGACATTCCATCTAAGGCAATGAATTACTGCCCCAGGACACCCAGTGACGACCTAAAGCGAAGCGACCCAGGCAGGGAAAAGAGCGAGTACAATGGCTAACGATTGCGTTGTGGTAGGAGTGGAGCCTTGTGGATGGAAAGAAAGGAGAATTTGAGGCAAGGAGGTGATCAGAAGCCAGACCGGGCCGGGAATATGCTGGTTATTATCAGCAGGTTAGACTGTGCTTCAGAAAGATGGGAGCAAGTCCCAAGACACGAGCTTTGAGATTCGGGTGTCTACACAAGCTTTTCCATGGACATTCCAGTCCCAAAGGCCGAGGGTACAAGAAAGGGCACATGGCGTGGCCTGGCAGGTATTTTCACATACATGTTAAACATGATCATGCCTGCATCCTAGATGAAGTGACAAGTTCTGTACCTTAACTTCGTATAGGCGTAGGGTAGGTACCCCAGATTCCCAGGTCAACCCATGTTTACATCCATTGCCCTCATATTGATTTCTGTGAACGCCCTCTTCCCATCCGAACAGGCCTCAGTTTGAATGATAAATTATAAGGACATCCTAATTATACCACTTGCTTCTAACGTAATTTAAGCCTTGGCTCACGAGGTCCATTACTCCTGGGTCGATGGCTTATTCTACCTTGAAATATAAATTCCTTGCCATGAATAGAAACCGTCACATGTTTATGTCTTGTTTCCCCCACTGCACTCTGTTCCCAAGGACAAGACACCCGTGTTTATCAGTGCGTTTATGTAGGGAGCACTTCCTATGTCTCGTATGAAAACGGCTCACAGGCCTCAGCACGTCACTTCTTAACAAATGAGGCCACTGACCTTCAAAACTACCCTGCTGGGCCTCTGGCGACTCACTTCCCTCTTCAGGACAGGAGAGGCAGGGTACTCAGGGTCTTATGTCCATTGAATGTCAGGAGTGGGACTCAGATTTAGTGGCCCTGGCTCCTTGCTACAGCATCTGGCTGACCTCTTTTCCTGGGTGGCACCGGTGACCTAACAAGGCAGGAGAGACACGGTGGCCTTCTCTGCCTGCACTTTGTGAATATAAAGCGCCTCATAACCACTGAATCAGAACTGTCGCAGGCAGAGCAGGTGATCAGAATGTGGCTGGGGCTGTTGACGATGCAGAGATTTTTTTTTAATGACTGTCTCCTAATGTATGTCAGGTCAGATATAATGCCTTGTAATCTCAGAGCTTTTCAGTCTTGCTCGAGGGAGCACACGTAGCCAGGGCACTCTCAGCATACATTCAAACCAACTGTCAGGAACTCTCAACAGGTAGGTATGTGCAAGCAGAAGATGCGGGTTTCCCCAGGACCTGAGGGACCAGGCGAAGGAATCCCACTTGGGGGCGTTTACAGGCAATTTTCCCAACAGCCCTCTGGAGGTTCATAAGGGTGTCTGTACTCTGTAAGGAACCCAGCAGTGGGTCTAATGGGACCCCCGAGACTACAGAACCCTGGCCACCTGTCTTCCCTTTATGTTGTGGGCCCCTCAAGGGAGAGGAAAAGAAAAGAATGTTTGAGGCAGGGAAGGATGGTGGTAGGTACATAAAGGCCATCCATGAGCAGGAATTTAGACTGTACCCCAACAAGACGGGAGCAATTCCCAAGACAGAAGTTGTGAGATTCTGGCGTCCATACAAGCCTCTCCATGGATGTCCGATTCCAGAAGGCCAATGGTGCAAGAAAAGACCCATGGACATGCCTGGAAGTTGTTCCCAGAGATAGCCCAGATAAGCACATGTCAGTGCTGTGGCTTTGGTCAGGTTTCCAGGCAGGGGATGCTGGAGAGAACTGAGGTTCATGGACCATCAGCTATCACTGCTTGGCCCTCCTGGAACGCAGACCCCGTGCCCGTAAACCTCCAGGGCTGCGGGCTGCGGCGCAGGCCGTCAAGCGTGAGCTGCATAGCAAGTTCTAGTGCACCAGGGCCACTCTCCCCGCCATCCCCACCTCCACGCCTTAGGGGCTATGAGGAGAGGACCGCCCAGCATAAGCTGCCCCCCTGCCTCCATTCTGGGACACCCAAGGGACAGTGCAGTGGCATCTCAGAAAGGATGGAGCACAGAGTTCTCATGAACCTCCTGGAAAACGCGTCCCCCGTCCGGGCACTTGTCTTTGTCTACTCTGCAATGAACCAGTCGTTAGGCTCATGAGTACACAGGCTTAGCAAGCCTAGAAACACCCGAGTTCTGGGGTGTGAGGGATGGGCACAGACTTCCCATTCACTTCTTTATTTCTTTTTTTTTAAGAATACTTAAATTTTTTTTTAATTATTTTTCAAGGTATGGTCTCACTCTAGCTCAGGCTGACTTGAAACTCACTTTGTAGTCCCCGGCTGATCTCGAACTCACAGTGATCCTCCTACCTCGGCCTGGGAATAAAGGCATGAGTCACCATGCCCAGCTTTATTGGAAAAGAATATTTGGGGCTGGAGAGATGACTTAGCAGTTAAGGTGTTTGCCTGCGGAGCCAAAGGACCCAGGTTCAATTCCTCAGGGCCCCTATGAGCCTGATGCACAAGGGGCACATGTGTCTGGAGTTCATTTGCAGTGGCTAGAGGCCCTGGCATGCTCATTTTCTCTCTGTCTGTCTCTCTTCTCTCTGTGTCTCTCTCTGCTTGCAAATAAATAAAAAAAGTTAAACAGTAAAAATATAGTTTAAAAATTATTTATTTTATATATAGAGAGAGATAGAGAACACTAGAACCTCTCACCACTGCAAGTCAGCTGTGGGTGCATGGGCCACTTTGTGCATCTGGCTTTATGAGGGTCCCGGGAACCAAACCCAGGCCATCAGACTTTGCAAACAAGTGCTTATAACCACTGAGACATTTCCCCAGCCTCAGTTCTTTTATTTCTAACTTTAAATTTATGTTTTATTTTTGTAAGAGAAAATTCTTGAACAATATCAAAAGTGAAGAAAGTAGTATGGTAAACCATCCCTTTTAGCAATTGGCAATTTTGACAGCTTTCACATATGTCACTATACATAAATTTATACATGTATGTTTTTAAGGTAAATGCCCCTATATCATGTCGTTTCACTAACAAAAACACGTCTGTGCCTGCACCAGCGAACCAGCCATCCTCGGTGCACGGCAGCAGGAAGAGAGGACAGCGCATCAAGAACGTGGACACAGGATCCGTGGAAAGGGATCTGGACCCAGGACCTCACCAAACAAGGGCTCAGAACACAGAGGGAGGACACGCGAAGGTCAGGGGCTTTGAGCAGCCCCAGGAGGCTGCCCTGGGAACCAAACACCCACAGGAAAATGTCATGAAGCTCTGGGGGTCTATCCATGCCAACGACGCTGTGCTGGGGGAGATACTGTGACCGTGCCCTGGGGCACGTGGGCTGCAGCCTTGGAGGATAATGATGTCATCCCAGGTCGAGTAAGAAGCTTGCGGCAACTCTAGCCTCCCTGGCCAGGCCTCCGCTTGTCAAACTAGCCTTGCTGCGTCTAATCACGGCCGTGGGCCTTGCAGGAGAAGCCGGGTAAGGGAATGGAGAGCAGGACAGCCTGCTTATGAAAGGCTCAAATGTGGCCTCAGGCAAACAATGTCTGCCCATTTTACAGGCAACAAGAGGAGCCTTGCACACACAAAAGAAAATTGTTCAGCCAGTGGGTCTCCTCCTGGGGTTCCTTCCCTCCTGTCCAGCTCAGTGATGGGTCCCAGAATTGGGAGCCTCTTTCCTGGTAGGAATCATTGCTGGGTGACTGAGTCACTGGTCTTCTTGGTTTGGGTTTCATAAAAGGCAGTTCTGGGAACACTGAGTCACAACTTCTGCTTCTGGCTAGAGAAAGCCAGAGGAATACCAAGAGCTCCACTATGCAAATGAACATTTGGACAGATTTCCTCTTGAGGTTTGGCCTTCAGGCGAATTCTTTTTCCCCTGCAGAAATGCATCCTTGTGTCTGCTTGACTAGTGGGAAAAAAAAAAAAAAAAGAGAGAGAGAGAGACAGAGAGAGAGACAGAGAGAGGAAAGATTTTTTTCCATACCACCAGCCCTGGGAGAAAAAGTCTCCATGGAAAAAAAAAAAAAACCCTTTTCTGGAAGCAAATATTGGCTAAACAGGGACAATGTTAGCCAAACAGGTTTTCTACTCTTCCAAAAGAGTGGAGAAAGAGAAGCAGTTTAGAGGAGGAAAGGTTCAGTTTTGCTCACAGCTCCAGACATTTCCATCCAGAGTTGGCAGCTCGGTTGTTTGTCGCAGTATGGGGGAGAGTTTGGTAGAGGAAAACCACTCTCCTCTTAAGAGCCAGGCAGAGCAAAGAGAGGGACACAAAGCAAGCAGGGAGGCCAGGTGCAAGACACACCCTTCAAAAGCACACCCCCAAGTAACCCACTTTCTCCAACCAGGTTTGATCTCCCAGTTGCCACTGTCTCTAATAATGCTGTCAAATTATGAGTCCGTCAGTGAGCTGCCCCACTGACTGGGTCACAGCCTTCAGGACTCGGCAGAAGCAGGACTAAAAGACTGGGGAAGCTGGTGGGACCTGGGAAGGGAAGGGTCTCCTTCACCCGGGAGTCTGCTTGAAGTCTCTTGCCAGCTGAGAGTCAAGGATTCAAGAACCACTAACAAAATTTGCCGTGAAGGTTGCCTATGTAAAGACAATGTTCCTTTTATGTGACACTATTTCAAATAAGAATGTTAAAATAATGAATCACACTTGCTTAAGGCCACGTGTCATAGTCAAGTATGACCTTCCTCCTTTCTAGGCTATAAACCTGCAGTTTTCTAGGAATCTCTATTTACAATAAAAGATAGGTCTTGCACACACCTTTCTGAGCTGTGGTTTTACGTTACCAGCTGCAATTCTACCCAAGGTACCTCAGAAACCAACCCAAGATTTCATTTACTAAAAAGGAGGAAGAGAGAGAAGAGAGAACTCTTTGAGATGTAACTTCAGAAACCAGCAAGCCACATATATGGTTACTGTTAAAACACTTAAGGTTGGCTCTCTTGAGAAGCCCACACCCGCCCTTGAGTGTGTAACTTGCCATTCTCTGAGTGCTTTTTTTTTCTATTAACATGCATGCTTAAATCTACATCAAAAATCTCAGGTTGGAGAGATGGATCAGTGGTTAAAGGCACTTGCTTGCAAGCTTGATGGCCTGGGTTCAAATCCCTAGTATGCATGTAAAGCCAGATATACAAAGTGGGACATGCAAGAGGTTGTGGCATTCCCATACTCTCTATCTCTCTTTCTCCCCGCCCCCACTTGCAAATAAATTTTTTAAATATTTTATCCTTATTTATTCATGAGAGAGAGAAAAAGAGAGAGAGGGAAAAAGAGAGAGAATGGGCATGGCAGGGCTTCTAGCCATTCCAGATGCATGCGCCCCCTTGTGCATCTGGCTGATGTGGGACTGGAGAGTTGAACCGAGGTCCTTTGGCTTTGCAGGCAAACGCCTTAACCGCTATGCCATCTCTCTAACCGCAAATAAATTTTAAATAAAATATTTTTAATGTCTCTTAAAAAAACCTCCAACTCTGCTTCATACCAACTCTCATATCTTGAACTGTTTCTGCTGTGAAGTCAAGAATGCTGTCTACGCCTGAGCAGAGAACTCTGGGTAGAACTCCGCAGGCTGCTGCAGGCGGCAGCGTGGAGCTGTCTCTCTGGCTTGTGCCCGCTCACTCTGTCGTAGTCCCTCTTCATAAGTCTCACCTCTGAATATGGCACTCGGGGTCTTTAACACATGAGTCAGTGTGAAACATTTCAGATCCAAACAGGAGCATCTGAGGGCCTTTTAGGGGGATCCCAATATACTGAGTGCCCCTAGTCTCTGATAAGACCTTTTGGTCTGATTGAAAATCTCAGACCTTAGTTTTGTATTTATCCAACTTTTACTAAGCAGTCTGGGTGCTCTGTCCAGCCTGGATCAGGCTAGTTCTCTATAATGCTTCTCTCTCATTTTTTTAAAAAAATATTATTTATTTATTTATATTTAGTTAGTTGAGAGGGAGAGAGGAAGAAAGAGGAAGAGATACAGAGAGAGAGAGAGAGAGAGAGAGAATGGGTACACTAGGGCCTCCAGCCACTGCAACTGGAGCAATGAACTCCAGATGCCCTCACGACCTGCGCATCTGACTTTACGTGGGTCCTGGAGAATCGAACTTGGGTCCTTTGGCTTTGTAGGCAAACACCTTAACCGTTAAGCCATCTCTCTGACCCTGCAATGCTTCTCTTGCCTCTGTGCACCCCTTCTCACCTAACCTCCCCACACAGAGGACCCTCACATCTGACCTGCTCAGTCAGCAGCCATCCACTTCTGACTCCCTAGTTGCTCCAAGCTCCTGATAATCTTGTAATTAAGGGCTGGGCTGGAGGAACTCAGTCTGAAGGCTTTGATAAGGCCTGGCAGGCCTCAGCACCGACTCCTTTTGTTTTCAATCATCCTGACATCTCAGAGGCAGCTGGGGAATGATGCCTACGTTAATGACGCCTGCAGAGGGAGGCCAACACATACCTCTTACCCAGGCCCATGGCTGAGTTTCCCAAGTACTACATGTAACTGGGTCACTATTTTTAGTTAGAACCTCTAGTCAAAAATGTCAAGTAGGAAAATGAATGTGAATTTGGATGAGAAGAAACAAAGGGCAGAGCTTCTTTGTCTCAGGTCTCTTAGCAACTCACCTTGGGAAAGGCCTTTTCTCAGTGTAGGTCTCGGACTTGCCCACTTGAACAACAGACGTTCGACGTCTCAGGGATAGCAACCCAGGGGAGAAGGGACTAGCCCTGTGAGGCCACCAGCGCTGTTGGAAGGTTCTCGGGACCACCTGCAGTGCTAAGGTTTGTTCCAAGGCCCTGCGCCCTTGGCCGCGAGAAGAAAGGGTACTGTTTAGTAAGGCCATCTCTGCTCAGATTCTCATGCAGCACAGCGAGGCAGAGTCAGAGACAGCCAGGACTCCTGGGAGGCGGGTGCCGTGGAGGACAGACGCCCACGGCTGCTCCGCCTGCCCACGCTCCAGCCCTCCCGCCCAGCCTCAGGACCTCTCCCGTCGCTCTCTCTCCTAGACGCCCGAGCAACCTTGCTTTCTAGGGATAGGCTGTATGAACACATGACATCTTGGAAGCGTCGTCCTCATATCATGAAAAACGTACGGGACTCAGACTAGGGCAGAGACCAGCCAGCAAGACAAGCCCCTTCTCCTGCGCTGCTGGCAAAAGTACCTCTGTGACTCCAACAGGAAACTCTCTCTCTCTCCCTCTCTCTCTCTGTCTTTCTCTCGTTCTCTCCCTCTCACACCCCTTTGCCCTCTGTCACACCCCGTGTGTCTCATGAAACGCACTGGATGAGATGCTGACATACATTCTGCAGCTTGTTCTTATTTCTCTCACATATAACATGTGTGTTCCAGGCAGTGACAGGAGCACCAGCTTGAGATGGTCCCACCATCTTGGTGAGATTTCCCTAGAGGACCCGGATTGATAGAATGAATATATATTATATAACGGGAGGTTCCACTGGGTAGGCTTAGATGAGAAGGGACGGCTGGTCCAACAATGTTACCTGACTACTGGAGAAGCTGAGAACCTGGCAGCTGCTCAGTCCACAAAAGCTGGATCCCTCCAGAGTCCCAATCAGGTGCCGAAGGTCTGAAAGGTTCTCAGGGAGTTACTGGTCTTCAGCCTAAGAAGCTGGAGTCTGATATCATCAAAGGACAACATCAGCTACAAGAACAGCAGGATGGACACATTCACCAGCCAGCAGCCCAGGCAATGGGCACAAGCAGCATGACCTTTTCCTCAGGCCTTTTAACATTTTTGCTGCCGTCAAAAAGTGTCTTCTCGGGCTGGAGAGATGGCTTAGCGGTTAAGCAGTTGCCTGTGAAGCCTAAGGATCCCGGTTCGAGGCTCGGTTCCCCAGGTCCCACGTTAGCCAGATGCACAAGGGGGCGCACGCGTCTGGAGTTCGTTTGCAGAGGCTGGAAGCCCTGGTGCGCCCATTCTCTCTCTCTCCCTCTATCTGTCTTTCTCTCTGTGTCTGTCGCTCTCAAATAAATAAATAAATAATGAACAAAAAATATTTTTTTTAAAAAAGGTGTCTTCTCCACTCAGCAAATCCTCCCTGGGAATGCCCTCCCAAATCCAGCCAGAGGAGAGGCCCTTCCTTGATTCCAGGTCCAATCCATGTGACAGTCAACATTAGCCATCATATCCACCCTCATCCACCTCATTCACTGAAGGGTGGTCATTTGTGGAATGGAGGAAGGACTTGAAGAAAAGCATCTTGAATTTTCAGGTGACTAACTCATAGTGAAACATCAGTGTATATGGTCATAAAACTTAATCCAACCTATTCTGCCGTAACTGATTGGGCACAGCCAGTTTGGAATCCTAGGGAAGGAGATAAGGCTGGGAGAGAAGGCGGCAGTGAACACCATGGCAGGGCGACCATGCCAGCGCGACCATGCCAGGGCCAGGGCGCTGCTTCCGTGGTGTGAAGAGTTCTTCTTACAGCAGGACTGGATAGGAACCTCATTCCGGGGTGTGACAAATAACGTGATGTATCATGCTGCCAACTAAGGGGACTTTGGTGAATTTATGCGCCCTAAGACCCTTGCAGCCACAGCTAGGGTGGGTAATGGGATCCTGGTATAACTCAGCACTGCCACATATTTTTGACTCCAGTCTTGGTGTGGGGGAATCTCCTCTTCCCTTCTCCAACTGCCCTCCGCCACCACACACAAAGTAACCAGCCTGTGCAGAGGCACAAAGAGGAGAAAAGAAAACTGAAGAGTCAACTACCAAAGGGCTCTGGACTCCCCGTCACCCAGGCGCCATCGCCCCATCCTCTCCTGTGAACCTCACATAGCTGTCAGCTGCTTTGCAAAATGGCCATTTGGCCAAAGGATGTGGTCGTTTGAATCTATGTCCCTCCCCCCACCCAGTAGACTCAGGTGTTATTAAAAGTCAGTTTGTAGCTTCTGCCCGAGCAGGCAGACTTTTGCTGCAGGGCGGGGTGGGGGAGCGTGTCACCGGGGGCCGATCTGAATTCCAGCCTGCGGTCTGCAGTGAGCTCTGCCTGGGTCCGTGTTGGTTCTGTGCTTGCTTTACGGTGCTAGTGCTGTTTTTCGTTGTCCCTCTGCACACATCTCTGGGAGGGAGGCCAGCTTCTTCCACCATTATGGAACTTCCCCCGGATCTGTAAGTCTGAAATAAATCCCATTCCTCCCCATAAACTGTGTCTGGTTTGGAGGTTCCTCCCGGAAACATGGATCCAACTGCGACAAAAGCACATAACGGGGATCCAGCAACTTCCTCGGCCCGGCGTCGTGCTGTTGGAAGGGCAGCGGTGAGTGCTGGGTGACTCGCAGCTCATAAGCGAGTGGATGCCTTCTCTCTCCGTGGGATTCCAAGACACACAAGGCCAGTGAGAGGTGGAGCCCGGGCCATGTAGGCCTGAGGAAAGGTTGACACATGGCAGCTTCAGGAAGCTATTGACAGAAGGAAAGGGTAATCGACTACACAGAGAAGGTGAGGGCATGGAGTTAAGGAGTTGATCAAAACTTTTGGTAAATTTCCAGCCCTCCACCCCCACATCTTCTGAGTTTCCCGGGGACTGACCCTTTCTCTCTCGGGGACATTCATTCAATCATAATTATCTTATTGACTGGGGGTTCTGAGACCAGGAATGCAGCTGTCTCTGTCTGTAAGCTGCTTCTTTCCTGGTGGATTCTGCGAGGTAAGTCCATGTCTTTGAATGCGTCCTTATCTCCTCAATGAGAACAAGTCCATTTCTCTTTTCTGTACCCAAGAGATCTCTCGCGAACACTGGGTCAATATGGAGTCTCCCCTTCTGATGGAGACCCAGACGCACGCTCAGAGGAGGCAAAATCAATGAATCAAACTCTCCAAAGGCAGAGTAGGATCCAAGAACAGCACAGACGGCTGGAGTCCATGTCCTCCTCACTGGCCACACTGTTTCCCTCAAGATAAAGACACTCATTCTGCTCAAGGAGTTAGGGCTGCATGACCAGGTAACTTCTGACACTGATAACGAGGCCCGCACAGGGCACCGCGGAAAAGGTCTCCTCCAAACGAGGACATTCCACCTGCTTTTCTACTTGGTTTCTCACAGCATCTCAGAACCACAGCACAAACTTTTAGCTCAGTCTTTCAGTTGGGTAAACCATGATCACTGACAGCCCCATGACTTGCCCAAGGTCATGGAGCTCATGGATGATGAGCTGGGTGACGCTACAGAGACCTTGTCCTGTGCTGTTTTCATAACACAGTGACAGCTTTAGCCAACCATTTTACTTTATCTCATCCTAGAATCCTCCTTCCCTTGGGCTGTTTGCTATTTATTTTCTTTCCTTTTGTTCATTTTTTTTTTTTTTTTGAAGTACATTGTCACTCTAGCCCAGGCTGACCTGGGATTTACTATGTAGTCTCAGGTTGGCCTTACAGTGATACTCCTGCCTCTGCTGCCTGAGGGTTGGGATTAAAGGTGTGCCCCACCAGGGCTGGAGGGATAGCTTAGTGGTTAAGTCATTTGCCTGCAAAGCCAAAGGACCCAGGTTCAATTCCCCAGGACCCACGTTAGCCAGATGCACAAGGGGGCACATGTATCTGGAGTTTGCAGTGGCTGGAGACCCTGGTGCACCCATTTTTACTCTGTCTCTTTCTCTGTCAAAGAAATGAAAATAAAATATTTTTTAAAAGGTGTGTGCCACCATACCTGGCCTGTTTGCTATTTCTTTTTAGAATAGTCTTTGCCTACAAACCGCCACCCAGCTTTCCAACAGCTTTTCATCTTCACCGATACCAAGTCAAACTCCTTCTTGCTTTCCTCACACTCTCCCTGCACATGCTCAAAGCCAGACAATTTATTTTGCCTCCATCACCCCAACCCCCCGAGAACATCTCGTACTAGTAAAGCGTTAGCATCTCCTCCCAATGGCCAAGGCAAACCTGGGTCAGCCTTGTCTCCTAGATGTTCCACTCCACCAACGACGCGTCAGCACCTGCAACGTCTCTGCCTCGTGCACTCTCTTGCATTGCTGCCGCTGTAGCCAGGTCCCATCTCAACTAGTTGACTACAGTGGCCTCCCAGCTGGCTCTCCGGCTTCCCGAGTCATGGCCCCAGAGTATATCCTGTAATAGCCCCGATGACAGCCAGTGCATTCTTTGGAATGAATTCAGACTGACGCCGATGCAGCAGTAACACCAGAGGACCGTTCTCCAGAGTCTGGTCTGGAGACGAGCTCCGTAGACTCATCCACGCCTCCCCTTAAGATGCCGATCCCCAGCCCACAGCCAAACCCGCCAATTAGAGTTGACAGTTGTCATGAACCAGCCTCCAGATGATGTCTATGCAAATGCAACGTGAAGGATCACTGAGGATGTGGACAGGGGAGGAGGGAAATTCCTAGGGGCTGGCCGTTGCTCTCCATCCCCATGGCCGCTGCACAGAGCCAGAATCTTGAGCTCAGTCATAGGAGCTGAGAAGTTATTGGTCAGGGTCCAGCATCAAGATGTGATTCTGGGGGCTGGAGACACAGCTTAGCGGTTAAGGCATTTGCCTGCAAAGCTAAAAGATCCTGGTTCGAATCTCCACTACCTACATAAGACAGATGCACCAAAGGGCACACGCATCTGGAGCTCATTTGCAGTGTCTGGAGGCCCTGGCACGTGCATTCTCTCTCTCTCTCTCTCTCTCTCTCTCTCATAAATAAATAAATAAGATTTTTTTAAAAAAGATGTAGCTGTCCCTTTCTGCATGTGGTGCCTTAGGCCATGGGATTCCTGGGTCACAAAGTGAGATAGGGACACCTGCCTGGCAAAGCGGTTATGAGGATTAATACCTTGCAGTTTACCCAGCACTTCCTGTATGTGCTAAATACCTCGAAAATGTGGGCATGATGGTGATTAGTGACACATCTCCCTGAAAACCTCAGTTGTTTTCCGGATGGTGGATTTACAGAGCTTGAAGGCCAAGTGTGATTCTCACTATGGGGTGTTTTTGATTACCCAGGAACACGATCCTCCCGTTTCCCATTCCTTACACATGCATGTACGGCACACATGTGCATAGACACGTGCACCTGTCTCTCTCTCTCTCTCTCTCTCTCTCTCTCTCTCTCTCTCACACACACACACACACACACACACACACACACACCAGGTTTCATCAACATTCATAAACACTATCTTTTCCCACTCCCAATGTTATTCATGGTTTCACTGTTCTAGCCACAAAGAATCATTTTATCCTTTTCTTTCCTATTTTTCTTTTTGTCAATGCTGGAGATTAAACTTGGGGCCTTGTGCCTGGCGGGTAGCTACCACTAAGCTGCATTTGCAGACCCTCAAATGGTGGATTCTAAGTTCATGCTCTACCACTGAACCACGACCCGAGCCCTTCTCTGGTAGATCCCAGGTAATTGCTCTATCACTGATCCATCATCCCAGAGCCTCACTGGTGCATTCTAGGCAAGTGTTCTGCTGTTGAGTCATGACCCAGTACCTCCCTGGTAGATTCCAGATAACGTCTCTACCACCGAGGTACATCTTCAGATCTAAGCTTTTATTTTTGTTTTAGAGAAAGAGAGAGAGAGAGACAGAGAGAGAGAGAATTGGCACGCCAGGGCCTCAGCCACTGCACTCGAACTCCAGATGCTTTTGCCACCTAGTGGGCTTGGGAAACCTTGCACTGGCCTCACCTTCATGTGACTGGCAAGCATGGAGAGTCGAACATGGGTCCTTATGCTTTGCAGGCAAGCACCTTAACCACTAAGCCATTTCTTCAGCCTTATTTTTGCTTTTTAGTTTGAGACAGAATCTGGCTAAGTTGACCAAGCAGACTTTGAACTTGGGATCTTTCTGCTTCAGTCTCCCAACCAGCTGGAACTGCAGACTTGCACCATCAGGCCAAGCACCAGGAGTCTCCTTCTTTTTTTTTTTTTTTTTTGCCTCTACACTCAGCCTTTTGAAACACCATTCCAGTCTCAGCCCCATTCCCCTTTCTTCATGAAGCTTTCTCGGCATGGACCTGTGGTTCTCCCAGCAAGGTGGTATTGACATGGCCTCCTAGAGTTCTCCACCAGCTCTCTGCTCCGCCCACAGACACCTCTGCCCTTCCTAGATCCTTTAGGCTGCTACTAAGCAAGATGCTTGCCTCAGAAGGAGGCTGTGGCAACGTCTAGGGGGTGAACAACAGGCTGGGCTGAGTGATCCTCTTCTTGACTCCACTTGTGGAGTAGAGAATGCCCACTCTCCCTTTTCTGAGACTTCCTCTCGGCCATCAGTCATGCCACCTAATTGGGAATTTGTGACGGTAGCTTGCTCTAGTGGGTTGGGGATGTAAATAAAAGGGTTTTCTTTCAGATTTTGGCAGAATGGGTGATTCATTTTTTCTAAGTCAAACTTTGGAAGTGTGATTTATATACAACAAACTGAATCTACTAGAAATGTACATTTTAATGACTGTGACAAATGTAAGCACCCTTGAAAACACAGCCATCAGCTACACTACAAACGATTCTGTCAAACCGAGAAGACTCCCCTTGCCCTCCAGTGTCAGCGGTAAGCAGCGGAACCGGCAGAGACTCCTGTGGTCCTGAGGTGAGGGATGGACGGTCGGAGTGCGCTTCCTGGTGGACTTCCAAGCCAAGCATCCGGCTAACTCTTGCCAAAGCCTCAGCATGCCGCAGCTATCTGGAACTTTCTCAGATGGTGCAGATAATGCTGCAACTGTGCCATCCAACACAGTGGCCACCACCAGGGGCGGGCAGAGCCCAGGCAACCAGAATGCCCTCGGCTTGCAGATAAAAAGGAACACAAAATCCGTCATAAAAAAAAAAGAGAGAGAGAGAGATAGTCAAGGGAGTTTTCCTGCCAAGACAATATACAGCATTCATTTTGTCTGTCTGCCATTTGTCATAGTGGAGATTGAACTTGGGGTTTCATACATGCAAGGTAAGCACTCTATCACTGACAGATACCCCCGAATCACTTCTTAAATTTTTATTTATTTATTTATTCATTAGAGACAGAGAGAAGGAAAGAATGAGAGAGAGAGAGAGAGAGAGAGAGAATAGAGAATGGGCATGCCAGGGCCTCCAACCACTGCAAATGAACTCCAGACGCATGCGCCCCATGTGCATCTGGCTTATGTGGGACCTGGAAAATCGAACCTGAGTACTTAGGCTTCGCAGGCAAGTGCCTTAACTGCTAAGCTCTCTCTCCAGCCCCTCAAATCTCTTTTTACTTTTTATTTTGTGAGTTTTCCAAGCTGCCTTGAACTCTTTCTGTATTCCATGCAGGCCTTAAGCTAGCAATCCTCACAGTCCTGCCTTCCCTGCATCTGGGATTGTGGACCTGCGCTACCACAGCCGACCAGTACAAAGCTTTCCAACATCATTCAAAGCCAAACAGAGCTTTAGTGCTTTTTTTTAGCGTTTAATATTTATTTATTTACTTATTCATATTTATTTGAGGGTGAGAGAGGAAATGGGTACACCAGGGTCTCTAGCCACCACAAACAAACCCCAGTCGTTTGTGCCCCCATGCGCATCTGGATTACATAATTTCTGGGGAATTGAACTTGAGTCCTTAGCCTTCACAAGCAAGTGCCTTAACTGCCAAGTCATCTCTCCAGCCCCTTTTTGCCTTTTAAAACTGAAACTGTACCCAGAGAACAACTATGCACTTTAAAGTTCTCAAGGGGTCTGAAAACGTAGCTTGGTTGGTAGAGTGCCTGCCTAGCATGCACGGAGACCTGGGATTGGCCCCAGCATTGCAGAAAACCTAGCAAAGGGGCTTATACTTAAATTCCAGCAATCTAGAAGTAGAGTTAAGATGGTCAGAAGTTCAAGGTCGCCATCGGTTCTATAGCAAGTTTGTCTGAGCTACATGAGACTGTTTTAAATAAAGAAACGGGGCTGGAGAGATGGCTGAGTGGTTAAGGTGTTTGCCTGCAAAGCCAAAGGACCCAGGTTCAATTCCCCAGGACCCACATTAGCCAGATGCACAGGTGGCGCATGCGTTTTGAGTTTATTTGCAGTGGCTGGAGGCTCTGGTGTGCCTATTCTCTCTCTTTCTTTCTCTCTCCCTCTTTATCTGTCAAATAAATAAATAAGAATAAAATATTTTAAAAGAAATGAATAATGTCAAGAGGATAAAGTTTATATTACATTATTTTTACCACATTTTGTTGAAGAAAAAAGAAAAACACCCAGCAGGAAAAAAACAAACAAACAAACAATCACTTTGTGAAGATAGATTTCCCTCTCTATTTGTTTTTTTACCCATGCTTAATATTTTTAGAGTATGAGTTTTTTTTTAATTTATTTATTTATTTATTTGAGAGCAACAGACACAGAGAGAAAGACAGATAGAGGAATAGAGAGAGAATGGGCGCACCAGGGCTACCAGCCTCTGCCAACAAACTCCAGATGCATGCGCCCCCTTGTGCATCTGGCTAATGTGGGACCTGGGGAACCGAGCCTCGAACCGGGGTCCTTAGGCTTCACAGGCAAGCGCTTAACCGCTAAGCCATCTCTCCAGCCCTAGAGTATGAGTTTGTATGAAAGCAAACTAGACAAATGGTTAATTTCTTTGAAGACATCTCTCCATCCCATAGCTACCCGGCGTCCCCTGGCGAACAGCCACCCTATCACGTGGTGGTGAGTGTAGACCGCAGGCTTAATAACAGAACAAGCCCCAGCCTCATCTGCTATGTAACCTCTCTCTGCCTCAGTTTCCTCCCAGAAAACTTAAAGGCTCTTCTTCACGGGCTTGCTGTGAGGAGGAACTGGGACTGGAAGTTTTGTACACTGTACTGCTGAGCGGTCAGGGGTTCCCTACCTCTGGCCTCCACACTGAACACTGTACACGAGTCACAGAAGCCTGTGTGTGGAGAGCATTGCTGTCCCTTTGTCTGGATGAAAAAAGTGTGACGCAATTCAAAATGCCTGCTGTGGGGCTGGAGAGATGGCTTAGCAGTTAAGGCACTTGCCTACAAAACCTAAGGACCCAGGTTCAATTCTCCAGGACCCACGTAAGCCGGATGCACAAGGGGGCGCGTGCATCTGGAGTTCATTTACAGTGGCTAGAGGCCCTGGTGTGTCCATTCTCTCTCTGCCTCTCTGTGTCGCTCTTTCTCTCTCTCTTTCAAATAAATAAATAAATAAATATTTTTTAAAAAATGCCTGCTGCTATCAGGTTAGGTTGAGATCCTGACTTAGGCAGGTACCTTCGATTTTAGCACCTATTCTCAGTCCCTGTGGGATGTGCCTCTGTGGTTTTGCTCAACCTCTGGGGCAAAGCCCACAGACGGAGCGACTTCACCACGAGCAGTTCTCATGTGGGCGGTGACAGCCGCGAGTCCGAGGTCAAGGTGGGAGCAGACCCGCTCCGCTCTGAGGGCTGCCGGCCCCTGCCTTGGGTGGTCCCCATGCTATGTCCGCGGAGGGTCTTGACATTGCCTTCCCTCTGTCCCTGCTCTTTACCCATTTTCATTTGTGCAAATCAGACTGGATTAGGACCCGCCCTGAGAACTTCATTTTAACTACCCACGCTGTACCTTAGCGCGTAAGGTTTCTGTAAGGCCTGATCTCCAGTGTACCAGCTGAAAGGTTTGGGGAGCATGAGGACTTCAGCATGTGGACACAGGAGGGGCATGCAGCTCAACCCACAGCAAGGCCATTCTCAATATACTTGAAGTAGCTCTCGCAATTCTCAGGGTTGAGCCCAGCAAAGAGGTCCCCCTAAATGCTGAGCTGAGGAACCTCCAAAGCCAGGTAATAGGCGGCAGGAGCCATAATCCCCTGTTAGAGGCTGTCAGGCCATTGAGAAGGTCAGGGTAGGCAGGGTGGCAGCATAAGGGAAGGTCTCCTGCAGGGAGTGCACACGGTACTAGTGAGATGTCTTCAGGCCCTGAGGGAATGATCTGGGTTTTAAATGACTTGGGGAAAACATAGTCATATCTTACAAAAAGCCTGTGGGTTTGTTTTAATCACTTCTCAAAGCTACGCTAGACATTCACAGCTCAGGATACCCCGTTTAGCCTAATAAAAAAAAAGTAATCACATCATATTAAAGATAATTTGATTGTTACTGAGACGATAATTGAGTCGAAATGCTTATTGTAACAGACACATCAGATTGGCAAGAAGGAAGCTCAGCTTAAATGCAAACAGTACTGATAGTAGAATTAAAAGATTGTCAATGCAGTTAATCCAATAGTAATTATTTTCTGAACATAAACTCCTGAGGAGCGAGGACACAATTATATCTACAAACAGTCATAAGAAAATAATTACTCCACACTTCCACCTGAAGCGATAGTCCATAAAAGCCCTGATAATGCTCGTCAGGAGAAGCATGGCTCTTCCCAGCTGAGACATACTGTTGATGTCAGCAAGAGAAAGACATGCTCGTAGGTGCCATCTTCTCACTTGGCACCTCTGTCCGAGGGTGCTCTTGGGAGAGGACAATCCCACTCTCCGGCATGGACGTGCCCGCCCCAGCAATTGTGCCCTCAGGAGACTTGCGCCTTCCATTCCCAGACCTGCTCACCTCATTAGCCAGCTGTCTCCCACCTGTGCACTCCCTCCTTCCTTCCATTAAAAATAAATCATTAACTTATTTGCAAGAGATAGAGAATGGGCATGCCAGGGCCCTCCAGCCACTGCAAATGAACTCCCAATGCATGCACCACTTGGTGCATCTGACCTTATGTGGGTACTGTCCCTTCCTTCCATTTTTGTTCCTAACGGACTGATGGGCTTCCCAAACAATCAAGAAGATGTGGCCCACCACTTTAACACTCCCTTGTGATGATACGTGTCCTTCCATGATGTTCACCGGGCAAAACTGTGCATTGGCCAAACCAGCTGAGGTATGTGATTAAAGAGACTTCATACCCAGGCCCCTGGGCTGCCCAGAAGTCTTGCTGCCCCCACAGTCTGGTCTCTTTTGCTTGCTCTCCTTGGCCATCTCATCCTTCTTTCATTCCCCCCAACCATAAAGCCCACCTGTCTCTCAATAAGTCATCTCCATTGGCAATCCATAGAAATCATATGCTAACATGCCCCACCCATTGGGATATAGACAGACCACACACCACACTCTCAGCTCCCATGTAACTGGACCAGAACCTTCGCATAAGACCCTGGAGGGCCACGCTCCGGAATCCTCCTCTGCTTCACTGTGCCTGGCTCTGCCTCCTTCCTCCGCCATCCTCTCACAGGCCTTGAAAGTTCACTGACTTGTGACAGTTCGTAACGTTTGTGATGGACACTGGTCCGCTTCCACAAGCGGCCTCTCTGCTCTTCCTCACAGCACTGTCTCTGTAAGGGATCCTCCCTCAAGATGATGGGCTGGTCTAGAGCCCCAAGTTGAGTGTCTCTCCTGATTGTTTGCCTCCTTGTCTGTGCCGGCGTGCTTTCTCCTTTGCTCTCTCCCATTTCTCTTCTGAGGTTTTCTAATCATCAGTGTTCTTGGAGAAGCAGATGTCCAAACAGGAATATTTCACTAGGGGACGCAGGAGAAGCGAGGAGGAAGTATACAAAGTCAGGAGAATCCCCTGAAGATAATCAAAGCTGACTTCAAGCAAAATAAAGCAGGCAGGACAATCACGTAAGGGCTTTTTTTTTTTTTTAATTTTATTTTTGAGTAAGAGATAGAGTCAGAGATGGGGGGGAGGGGGAGGGGAGTGCCAGGGATCCCTTGTGTGCCCCCTGTGGTGCATGAGTGACATTACTGTGCGTCTGGATAGTATGTGGGACCTGGAGATTCAAACATGCATTCTTAGGCTTCTCAGGCAAGTGCCTTAATCACTTATCTCCCCAGCCCACGTGAGGGCATTTCTGACACAGGCTGAAGGAATGCCCAACAAGACGTTCAGGGAATCCTCCAGCCAACACTGACTACCAGAGTTCTCTTCTTCAGAAAGGACTGGCATCACTTCCTGGCTCAGACACTGGCTGGCAGAGGTTCTTGGGTAGCTCTGATCCCCAAGGCCTCTCAAGTTCAACAGCTTGACCCAGCTCCCTGGTGTGTCCCAGTGCCCTGTCCCTTGAGCTGCCACAGTCAGCAAACCCTGCTGACTCAGGAGGTTATCTGAGGGACCCCCCCCCCAGCCATACACTCATCCACAGTGCTGAAGTCTAACACACTCTTTCTGCACCCACTTACTCTCCATCAGCGTGAGGCTGCTGGGCCCCAAGGGAGCCAGGTTAAGGGAACCAGTCCAAAGACACAAAGCTTGTGGGGTTGGGTGAGAAGGCCATGATATGCACTGATGACAATTGAGGAACCAGGCTAATGAGCCTTAGGAAGCCACACCCCAGGGGCAGAGATTTTATCAAGGATCAAGTTTTTGATCTTTATATAATTTTCTACACAGGTGTATCTCAAACTTTACTAAGTTACAAGAATCACTTGTGCTTTCTGAATCCTCTGAAATGTTTGGGGAAATGGCTGATCAGTTAAATGCTCCAGCTTCCAAAGCCTGCTGGTCTGGGTTCAATTCTCCAGAACCTATGTAAAGCGCAAAATGGCATAGACATCTGGAGTTCGTTTGTTTGCAGTGGTAAGAGGCCCTGGTGTGCCCCTATTCTCTCTCTCTCTCTTTCTCCTTTCTCTCTCTCTCTCTCTCTCTCTACCTTCCTCCCTCTTTCTCTTTTTCTCTCTCCTCACAAATAAATAAAAATATTTTTAAAGAAATCCACTGAAAAGCATAGTATAGATGGTCTCATTTCTAGACATTCTCAGGAGGGCCCTGGCTCTGGGAATTTATTCCTACTATTTTATTTTACTGAGAGAGCAAAAGAGAGAGAGAGAGGGAGGGAATTGGCATGCCAGGGCCTCAGCCACTGCAATTGAATGCCAAATGCTTGAGCCACCTAGTGGGCATGTGTCTGCTGGCTAACGTGGGATCTGCAGATTCGAACATGGGTCCTTAAGCCAGCCCTGTTTAGTTATTTTTAGTGCTAGCTTGAGTTACATATCTAGTGCTAGACAAGCTGGTTAGGCACACTACCGCTGAGCTACATCCCCAGCCTGAGAATTTGCTGAGAATCTGGTGATTCTGATCTTACCATCACAGAGACTGTACAGCTCCAGGGATACTCTTGGCAAGACCAAGGTCTGCCATTCCTAATGCTGCTATCTTCCGAGGACGGTGGAAGCCCAGTAACCCACAAGCACTCTATTATATGTCTTAGTGCCTTGGGAGAAGGATCTGTCCCTTTCCTTCCCATCAAGACTACTGCTGCTTCATGGAACCTTTCATGTTGGGAGGAAATGAAAAGGGGAGAGGCATCAAGGCCATTCAGAAGTGGAAGCAATTCATGCCCGTGTCTGTTTTGACCCTGTCACCTGCTGTGGCCATGTTCAAGCTTATGGGGCTACCAGAACTCACCTATGAGAGATATGCCCTAGCAATGGGGGGATCAGTGAAAGCTTTTTATGCAGGATGTAAAATTCAAGCAGAATTCAGATTGTTGGAGGCAAAGTAATAGGAAAATTAATGCAAAAAGAAAAACCCTAGAAGTTCTCCAAGGCATACCTAGCGCCATGAGAAGGTATCCAGCAGAGCTATGAAGTCCTACTGTGGGTGTTTGGGGGTGGGGAGGATGTGGTGGTGCTGTGAACAGTGCATACAGGGGCCACAGCACCGAGACACTAGTGTAGGGAGTGTGCACTTTCCCGGGGGCAGGGCATAAGATTCAAGTTAGTGGGTGACACGGGAAAAGCCACATGGAAGACAAGCTTAGGAGAAGAACGTAGCACAAAGCTGTCAAAGCGATGGGAGGGTTCTGCTAGAAAGCTAGCTCACCACAGCAGATGGGCACCAGAAATGGAGGCCATAGTGCAGGTGCAAGGAGGGCACAGAAGAGAAGCATCCACAGACCTGATAGGTGGCCTGAGGACACATCTCTGATTTGATAATGAAAGTCAATAAGAAAATGCAAGCCAATTTGCACCTCATTTCTCAGGAGTGGAGACACCCTTATTCTATTTTATAGCTTCACTCCAAAGACAGGTGTTATGTTAAAAAAAGAGAGAGAGAGAGAAGGAATTAAGTTGGATATTTTAATTGGAGAGTCACCCTCGCTGGAAAATAAGACACTTGGAATTTGACCTTTGGTTCTAAGGAGAGACTTGCACGTCTGGCTTGGCACAGCATTCACTTACCGATCTGACTATCGTTGACAGGAGACCTCCCCTTTGTGCCCTGCCTGACAGGGTCCAACTGGCCCGGGCATAGGGGAGGCAGGCTGTACTGCAGTTCCAAATCTTTCTGTTATCTTGCCACTGGTTCTTCCAGAAGTGATGTGTGATCAGACATAGGGACCTCAGTGGAACTGAGCAAGTGGGGTCCAACTTGGGACAGCCTGGTCATGCCACAGAAGTGCTCAACATTCCCATGATTCAGGCTGGCCCACTGCATTGCAGATGAGGGTACAGTCAAGGAAGCAGGGGTAGCACCTAGCAGGTATCAGATCTCTGGGCATATTCTGGACACCAGTAGATACTTAGGGGAGCATTTTCTTTCCTCATTTTGCTTCAAGAGCAGTATATTTCTATTTGTGTTGTGTCAAGCATTGCAGATTTCATAATTTGAATTTTTTTTGTCCAAAAAGATAAAGTCCTACCTTTCAGCCCCTCCAAATGTGGCCTCGTTTGGAAATAGGGTTATGATGGAAGATGAAAGCATAGTGAAGGAGGGTGGGCTCTTAGTCCAAAATGACCGGTGTCCTTTCAGAAAGGCCTTCAAGTCAAGATGCAGGAACACGGGAGAATGCCCAGTGACATTAGAGGCAGAGAATGCGTGGCGTTGCCAAGAGCTGGGAGATGATCCAGAGAGAACATGGCCCAGTTTAAACCCTAATTTGGGGGAGGGGGTTACATTCTTCCTCCAAAATAATAGAGAACAAATTCCTGTTCTTCCATGGCACCTAGTTCCCAGCAGCTGTGACAGCAGAGCTGGAGAACTCATGCAGAAGTTGGCTGTGTAGGAATCGTGTCCGGGATTGTCGTGGAGTGGTCGGGGCGGGGGGCAGCAACTACAGTGTTGCAGATCTGGTGCAGCCGTCAGAGCTGGGCCCCCTTCTTCTAGGTATGATGCCCATGTCAGCCTGGGACCCCTGCCCAGCAACCTAGAGGAACAAATACTCCCCCGAGAAGATTCCATCCCTGAGCTCCAGCTCCGTGGGAGCTGCTCAAAGGCTCTATCCTTGTCCACTTCACCATGTTGGCCCACGAGTCCTGGGAAGTCCCGGGACCCTGTCCCAGCTAAACACAGGGCTATCCCTGACACCTCCCTGGGGCCCATATCCCAATAATGAGAATATAAGGATATCTAGGCAATTAGAATAAATCAAACAGATGTTCCTTTTGGTGTGTTTGCGATTGCTTTATAATTAACTAACAGGCTTCGTCGCAGTCACTTTTATGCACATCTAATGGTTACATAATGAGATGGCCTGTTCCAGGGAGGGAGAGCTCGGGAGCTCTGAGGACGTATCCCCGTCACCTCTGCAGCCAAGAGCCACATCCCGAGCAGAGGGCTTCAGCAAGTGACGCATCCTCCAGTTGTCCTCCTTCAGTCCTGTGGACATCACAGGCCGGGTGGATTTACCGCAAAGAGGACCTTTCCCAGCTGCTTTGGTGGTTCCTCTCGGCCAGGCTCCTTGAGGAATCCCACATTAGTTCATTTCTTTCCCAACAGCCCTCCAGCCGAAGAGCCAGAAGCACAGAGAGCTTGTCTGACCTGCCTGCGGCCAGTCAGCGGGGGGCCAACCCCGGCCCAGTCTTGGTCACCAGACTCCTGAACCCCCGCGCTCTTAAAGCGGAGTGTTGAGAGCCACAGCAGGAATTGGGGGTCTGACAATCCCACGGCTGCCTTCCTGCCCAGCTCTACCTTCTGCTGGCTGGGGCTGGAGGGAGGCTGGGCTTAGAGGCAGGTAGGTACCAGGCTGCAGTCTCTTAATGAGGTAAATATAAAGTGAGTCCAAGCCCGAGGCAGATCATCAGGCAGGACTCGTGGAAATGAACTTGCTCAGTAATTAGGTGGCGCTGGTGATTTCAGACATTCCCTTGATAGATTTCCGCTTCAGTTTCCCAAACTAGAGCTCCGATGTGGCTGTGAAAGGGCCCAGCAGAACCAAGCCTCCTTCCCTTTCCAGAGCCACAGTCCGGCGGCTGCTTCTCCCTCTCCCCTCCTGTTTCTTTCTTCTCCTTCCTCTCTCGCTGTCTTCCAGGGCCTCTCCCCCAGCTCAGGAGGCAATGTGTACCCCACCTCTTCATCCACGTCTGTTTAGTAGTGAAAAGAGAATCTGCTGCTTCATGGCAGAAATGCATCCCAGAGCCCTTGCTATGCCCCTGCAGAGCCTGGTTCAAGCTCGGAGAGCTGGGATGAGTACATCTCAGCATTGGCTGTGCTTCTGCCAGACATGACCTCCACAAGGCTCCGCCTCTTCATTTGTCAAATGGGCTCAATGACCCCCTTCCTGCTGCTCCCATGTGGGGTTCATAACCAGAGAGCCCCCATGCCAAGAGGCTGGGCTCAAACCCCAGGGCCGTCCCACCCGGGAGACGACTGGCCCGCAGAGAATTTACTTCGCTCTGAGTCTCAGCCTCCTCGTGTGGAAGATGAAGGCAATAAACATACTTACTTCCCAGGGCTTGTTTATTTACTGAACAAATATTTGAGAGCCTGCTCTGCCAGGCCCGTCCAGGATATAAATCAATGAACCCAGCAAAGTCCCCTGCTCTCCGCAGAGGGAGAGAGATAATGCCCAGTAAACAGAGGTGACTGGGGTTAAGGAGAAAATCGAACCAGAGCAGAGGCGCCGAGGGGGCCATGCGCAGGGCAGGGTCTGCCCTGAAGGAGGACCGGCTCGGTCACGGCCAGGAGAGCCACGGGCACAGAAGCAAGCTGGGCAAGCTGTGGGGACAGGGAGAGCTTCCCAGAGACTTTCTCTGAGTCCCTGGACCTAGTCATTCCTGGAGGGACATCTTTCCTGCTCTTCGTAGTTCTTTGGGCCAATCCCTCCCCTTCCTTTTTTGTTTGTCTTAAAGATTTCTTCTTCATTTAAACTATTTTATGTATGTTGTCTGGTTTTGTTTTTGTTTTTCTTTTTCTTTTTCTTTTTTTCTGAGTTAGGGTCTCACTCTGGCCCAGTCTGACCTGGAATGCACTATGCAGTCTCAGGGTGGCCTTGAACTCATAGTAATCCTCCTACCTCTACTGGGATTAAAGGCGTTCACCACTGCGCCCAGCTCTATGTTAAATATTTTTGTTTATTTGCAAATAGAGAGAGACAGAGGCAAAGAGAGACAGAGAGAGAATGGGCATGCCAGAGCCTCCAGACTCTACACACAAACTCGAGACAACGCCCTGCTTTGCACATCTGGCTTTTGGTGGGTACTGGGGAATTGAACTCGGGTCATTAGATTATTTTTTTTTCAAGCAAGTGCTTTAACCACTGAGCCATCTCTCCAGCCCTCTTCAAGTTTTCTTAAAGACATCTGAGAGGGCTGACTTGTATTAAGTGACCAAAATATATTTGTCTATTTTTCTTTCTTCTTATAGGGCACGTATATCGTACCACATGACCTCAACTGGGATCTCTGAGCAGGCAGGTGGGAGGCGTGGTCTAACATCTGAGTGCTTGGCACATGTCTCCACCCCACGGGCAGCCATGTGGGGGGGGGCCACCACCCAGGCCCGTCTAGAATGCAGCCTTCTCTCCCTCAGAGCGCTCTGGGCTATAGCGGCGCCACCGTACACTCCTTTATTAATCGCTCCTTCAAGTCTGACACCCAATTCTTTTATTAAAATTATGAAACCATCAAGCCTCCTGACAATGGAAATAACGCCTCCATAGTGTCTGTGTTGTAACGATCCCTCATGTGTTTTCCGAGCAGTAGATTCATTCCCATGACTATTGAGCGGGCAAGAATATCAGAGCTGCATGATTAATGGAGCCCTCCCCAGACTTCCAGAGCCAGGAGTGGGTTGGGAGAGGGAAGCGAAGCCTGCCTCTATCAGGATTAGATTATTAATAATTTCATTCCCTTCAGAGCAGCCATGATCATTAATCTATTGCGAGTTTCATGTCCTACGAGGGCTGATGCCTTGACTGTGCAATGTGGGACACTGGAGCCCTAGGGAGACAGGCACCCCCACCCCAGCCGGGGGGCCATACCGAGCAGTTACTACCAGCCTCTACTCTGCAAGTGGAGCAGAGAGAATATTCTGTGTGTGCTGAAAACTTTGAATATAAATAACTCTCTTCAGCTCTCTGAGACCTGAGCTTAGCACAACCATAACCCCCTGCCCCAAAACATGAGGCCTCAAAATAAAAAGAGGAAGACTGTTGTCACCGTCCCCGTGCTGGGCTGCAGGTGTGCACAGCACAACTGAGAAATTAGAATCCCTGGCTTCATTGCTCCAAGTTCCATGTGCTTAACGCTAGAACGTTCCACGAGAGATCTTAGGCTCAGTTCGAACAGTGGGGAAGGGAGATGCTCAGAAGTGATTTGGGCCAAATTATAGGTGTTTTGAAGAGTAGGGAGGAGCAGCCAGACCACCCCCAGGGCACCTCTTTAAGTTGTCACTCTATGGGTGAGAAAAGAAGGCTCAGAGAGTCACGTGGCTTGTACGTATCTGCGCAGCCACAAGCGTGGAGATGGAAGACTC
Source organism: Jaculus jaculus (assembly GCF_020740685.1). NCBI lineage: Eukaryota > Metazoa > Chordata > Mammalia > Rodentia > Dipodidae > Jaculus > Jaculus jaculus. The sequence goes on along the minus strand of NC_059108.1, from coordinate 8,146,845 downwards.
CCGCATCCACGTCTCTGGTCTATGTGCATGCTGACCACACGAGGGGCTCCCCAGAGACACATGAGACATACAGTCCCATGACAGGTCCCAGCGAACCCCACCATGGAGAGACCACAAGGCTGGGGAAGGAGATGGGATCCAAATGTCAGGTTTCAGGGAAGTAAGAAGAATCAGGAATGTTCTCATTAAGGCATGGAGGGCAGGAGTTGTGGCTTCCTGGCCAAGCTTTTGCGTCGTGGATTTGTATAGGTACGTCAGAGAGTAGAGTTCTGTGGAGGGACCAAGTGTGCTGGATTCAAGACACCCAGGTGAGCACCAGGATCCCCTTCCTACAAGGAACCCTGTGTAGGCCAGCCAAGCACGAGGGATGGAACTGGTGATGGGAATACAGGCTGGGCCACTAAAGGAAAGGGTTTGCTTGGGGTCCAATGTCACCAAGAACATCTGGAGCTCTTTATTCTAGGAGCTTCTCCTTGCCAGTCCCTGACTGACCAGATGGCCAAGAAGCCCAGGGCAGCTCGAATGACAGCTGAACCCCAGACACCTCTGATTGAACGGAGGGCAAACAGGCCTTGCCTTTGTTCTTCTTAATCTAAATTGAATCTGGGCAGGGAGAGATTACAAGCTAGAAGTGAAAAGCCAGCTGCATTTCACAGCGACGCTGATCGGAATGGAAATGATCTCGGAGGCTGTGAGAGGGATGGCCGGTGCTGGGACGTTTTAACTCAGCCCCTTTCTGCAATGGGGAGCCAGTAGGGATGACTTTATGGTGCTAAAACCTGAGACCCCCACCACTGGCAGTTATGCTAAGGAGCTCAAGGGGCTACAAGGCTAAATCCTTGCCCATCTGTTGTAAAAGCCAAGGCCTCTCCAGACCAGAGGCATCTGTTCAATGACCTTTCCTGGGGAGAGCTATAGAAATTATCAATAAATATTATACATTAAAAAAATGCCTATCTATCCCACATAGAACAATATAGACCAAAGAAACAAGTCCATCCAAGCCCAGTTTGGCAAACCAATAGGTTTATGGGGATTACTCACGGGAACCTAGATGAAGATTACTTACGGGAACATGGGTGTCTCTCAGGCAGCTGGTTCACCAGAAAGGCCTATGGGTGACAACTCACAACCCCTGATTCACTTGAGTCCCGTCTCTGGCTCACTCCGACGCTCACGAGATCTCGCGCGGTTTGGAGAGGACTGCATGCAGCTAGGGAAGTGGGGAGTGAGCAGCTGGGCTCTCGGGATATAACCTAGGCTGCCAGGGAGGGTTTCCTGAGGGTCTTGTGTGGGTGATCGCAGCTGCTCTGATTCAGCATGGTCCTGCTGATACACTGTCACGGCGCTGAAAAGTTCTGTGCAGGCTGCTTGGGGTTGGGGAGGGAGGGGTCATCGGATAGTCTTAGCTGATGGTGGACCTGTATGTGAGAAGCAGGCAGCCAGGCAAGATGCACCCATTGGTGCAATAGTAGCATGACTATTAGGGAATAGGCAACTGCTCTTTGATTAGATTTGAGGCCCACTCCACAGGACCCAATTCATGCTTGATACTAATAGCTTAGTCAAAAGCCTGTGGCTGGGGAAGTCATAGGCCCTAGGAAGGATGTTCTTTGGCTAAATGGATATGATGTGTTCATCAGCTTGTCCTCTAAATATTTATGTTTATGCCTATAGATCTGTGTTGTTCTCATCAATGGTGAAAGAAGCTTCTTTTTGCAGTTTGGTGGTGGCCACGACTCGAAAATTGAGAAAAAGTACTGACATAAGTGATGGTTGAGTGCTCTGCACTGAGGAAGACATCCCCATCATACCCTCCAAGGCTCAGGGGACATTGCAGAGGACCCAGAAGGAATGTAAGAGCCAAAGGACAGAGAGGGGTGCCTTGGGATGCTGTCTTCAGCCATGGGCTGACGGCTGTAGTCAGGACCTCACAATAACTAACGATACCTGCACCAGACTTGCACATTAAGCCTACCATCATGGATGATGGAGGAAGGGGGGGGGCATCAATGTAGAAGAGATACTAGTTGGAAAGAAGGAGGGATTCAGCAGAAGAAGTATAAAAGAGATGACAATTAAATTTATTATGGTAAAACGACATTATATATGTATGGCAATTATCAATAAAAAGTTAAAAAATAAGCGAGGACTAGAGAGATGGCTTAGTGCTTAAAGAGGCTGCCTGCAATGCCAAAGGACTCAGCTTTGAGTCCCCAGAACACACATAGGCCAGATGCACAAGGTGGTGCATGCATCTGGAATTCTTTTGCAGTGGCTAAAAGGCCCTACCACGACCTCTCTCTCTCTCTCTCTAATAAATAAATAAATAAATAAATTGCCTATTTTAAAAAACAAATAAGATGGCGATGGTCATGTCTTGCCAGAAAACAGAGTCCCACCACAGCATCCCCCACGGAAGGGCCCCCACACCAGTCAGACCAGAGGCAGTGCGTCGTGGCTGTGGGGCGGTGAAGAGCTCCCTTCTTGAGGCTGAGGAGGCCAAAGATGGGGAAGAAGTTTGAACGCTGGATTCTCACGCCTACCTGTGTCAGCTGTGAGCCTCAGTTTATTCCCTGGCCACGTCACAGAGAGAAGCCCTAATTCCACGACCTCCTGGTCTCCAGGGACTTGTCTGCCAGCACCCTCCGGAGGGCTCACTCTGACAAGCCCATCACGATGTGGGGAAGGGGCCCCCAGGATTCCAGAAACCATCCCAGAAGCATCTTCTTTCCTTAGCCTACACAGAAAATCACCTACTCCGCAAATTCTTCCTCTCTCTTATCTCCCCCCCAAATTAAGCAGTATTCGTTTAGTCTATAGAAAAGAGGTCTGTGATTATTTTCCATGTTAATCTAAATTAAATCTGCAAATAGAATGAGGGTCTCCATAAGCAGCCAGCCAGCCTCAGCTAGTGTTCGGGGGTCAGCAAACATTCTGGGTGTGTGAAAGTGTGGTTTAAGTGTGTACTCCTGGGCTGGATTTCGTGTACAAATGTTGGCATCTGAGGAGGGATGTTTGAGATGTCATAAGTTTAAAAACAGCCTATGCCATAATTTCTGGAGTAAGAACGGGAAGTGCCAAGAGACAGATGACCCTGACCCTGCCTAATTCTCTTTGCCTGGCCAGTATAGCATCCTTCAAGCAGAAGTCAGAAGGACTCCAGTTCCCCAGGCATCTGGCCCAAAATAGCTTGCCCTAAAATCCCACAGTAAGTCTCAGTTCTCGGTCATCTGGTCTTGAGAACATCCTGTTCAAAGTGGAAACTACCAGGGAGGTACATACTATATACTTGCTCACCCAGCCACACGAGGCTCTGTGTGTGTGTGTGTGTGTGTGTGTGTGTGTGTGTGTGTGTGTGTGTGTTGGGGAGAAGGGTGGCATTTTTCTTGGCCTGGAGATGAGAATCCAGACTACAGAGCACTGGCTAGAAACACCCAGTAGTTGTGGAAAAAATAAAATAACAATCATAACTCATCAAGTGTCTTAACTTGCTTTTAGGACTGCCAGACTGACAAGATGCCTAGTTAAATGAGAACCTCAGAGCTGGACAGATGGCTCAGTCGTTCACGGTGCTTGCTTGCAAAGCCTAATGGCCTGGGTTCTATTTCCCCACTACCCACCTAAAGCCAGACCCAGGACACGGTGCAAGTTTCTGTTTGCAGTGGCAAGTGGTCCTGGTGTGCCTATTCTCAGGCTAACCTTGAACTCACATTGATTTTCCTACCTCTGCGTGCAGGATGCTGGGATTAAAGGGGTGCGCCACTATACCTGGCACCCCCACATTCAACAATGGACTTTATCAAGGGTCCCTTGACGCACGATGATCCAATGGGACACGCTTATCTGTCAGACCCTGTCCCTCCCCAAGCCTCACACAATACCTAGACTGCTCTAAACTCCTACTGTGCTTTCTCAAGGAGTCAGGCAAAGCTCTGACAAGGTTTCCACAAAGGTGTTTGGAGCCAGCCAGCTGTGCCAAGGACATGTTGATGACAGCCATCATAGTGAGGCCAGAGGCACTGTGGACCCAGAGCAGAGTCTGCGGTCACCCTACCCCATGAGCTTCAGTAGCACGGCTCCTCTCCCGGGTTAATCCTGATAAGCCTTGGTTTGCATTTAAAGGCGATGGTTTGAGTCCCATCAGGAGATGCAGTCCAAGTCTCACCACAGAGGAATATTCTCCCCAGATATGTTGCTGTGGGTCACAGTGCCCTCCCTGGTTCTCAGAGAACACTGCACATCTGCCTCACTAGGCCCCAGATTTATTCAATGTGCGCCAGCCCGGCTATCCTGTACGGTCTCTTGCTTACAGATTTCTTAATGCCTGCTGCACTGGACTAGGACAGAGTGGGACAGATACAGAAATGAGAGGAAGAAACAGATTCCCATGATCATGGGAGGGGATCGAGTCAAGGATGCCACAGCAACAGCCAAGCCACGGTCTAACCTCAGCGCCCGTCCTGGGAGGTCACTGGGGTCTTGCCACCTGGTCATTGGCAGTCTTCCCTAGGCCCTGATCTGCCTTCTTTATAAATGTGTCATCATGACCACTCCAGTAATGTCTTAGCTTTCAGAAACCTTTTTGAGGTCATGTCCTCTGGGGGGAATGAGTTCAACTCCCAGCTTCATATCCATCCCCAGGTAGGTAGGCCTCTGTCCTTAGGACCCAGGAGACACCTAGGCTCCACCCCGAGGTAACTGCCACTGGGGCCAAGGCACATGAGGTGATGGGGACAAGGTGCCCCAGGGTCTGCGGGGAGGAGAAGGCTGACTTCTGACTCTGACAGCTGAGACCCCCCCCCCCATGCCCAGCATTTCACAGACAACAGCAGGCTGGGCGCCAGGACACGTGTTCTGGTCTTGACCCAGCGGCATGTCGCTCAGGATTGCTTCGCCTCTGACCCTCGCTGGCCTCACTCCTCTGCATAGACAGGGGAGAAGGTATTTTGACAAGGCTTCTTTATTCATTTGCATAAGAACATGCAGTGTGTAGTGATCTGGGCACCGGCTACACAAATGAGCCAAAGATCCCGATTACAGGGCTAATTCAGTACCCAGAATGCAACTCCACATGGAGTGGTCTGAGGAAGAGCCGTGGAAAAAGTGCTGCTTAGCAACTTCTTTTCCTTCAGCCCAGCACGGCAAGAACAAGTGCAGTGAAGAGCTGCGGATTCACCAACAGACCAGATAAGGAAAATCTTACCCTTCACAAGTCAAAACCAGTAGTGATTAGGACAGTACCAATTCAGTTTCATCAGTCTGTTCAATGATTATTTTTAAATTAACTCAACAGAAGGTATTCTTAAAAACAAAATAGTGTGGGACTGAAGAGATGGCTCAGTGGATTCAGCACTTGCCACACAAGCCCGAGGACCAGAGTTCAGATCTGCTGGGTGGGCTTGGCCTCCCCGTGTAATCCCGACACTCAAGAGGCAGAGCCTGAGGATCGGGGAAGCAAGCTGGCTCGCTGGAGTAGCAGAGTCAGCGAGTTCAGGGCTCAAGGGAGAGACCTTGAATTAGTAAATGAAGAGGAGAGCCATGGAGGAAGGCTCCTGATGTCAACCTCCAGCCTTGAAAGCACACATATGTGCACCTATGCTAAAACACACAACAGAAAGAGAGGGAGGGAGGGAGAGAGAGAGAGAGAGAGAGAGAGAGAGAGAGAGAGAGAGAGAGAGAGAGAGAGAGAGAGAGAGAGAGGGAGAGGAGAAGAAGAAGGAGAAGAAGAAGAAGAAGAAGAAGAAGAAGAAGAAGAAGAAGAAGAAGGAGAAGGAGAAGGAGAAGGAGAAGGAGAAGGAGAAGGAGAAGGAGAAGGAGAAGGAGAAGGAGAAGGAGAAGGAGAAGGAGAAGAAGAAGAAGGAGAATTAGAAGAAGAAGAGGAAGGAGGAGGAGGAGAAGGAGAAAATGAGAATAATGAACACACAGCTCAGGTAAGAGAATGACGTGTATCCAGGAGTTCAGAGCCAGCCTAGGAGATAGAAAAGGACCCCATGACTAAAATAAAATAAAGTAAAATAAAACGCACACATACATATCTTTAGGGGGAGGTAGAGAAGGAGAAAGGAAGGAGAGGAGGACATTTTAGTTATTTCTGAGCCAGGCTGTGCTCTGAACCTGGTCTCCTGTAACAGTTCATAAATAAGGCCATTTTGGTAAATGAATCACTTCCACTCTCCCAGCCCCTCTCTCTGCCCCACACTTGTTTCTAGCTTCTGGCGCCCTGTCTTGTCCCTGGTCACAGAGCTAGCTCTTTTCTCTGTCGCCTTTTTGTCTGACGCGATACGGAACCAAGATATGCAGAGGAAAACATGGAGAGCGGGAGGTGTGTGGGAACTGGGGGTGACTTCTTCTGAAGCTGGGGTAGTTACTTCCCTCCTCAGGGTCTCTTCACAGGCAGGGAGGCCACTCAGCCATGGGGAGGGGGGGCTGCTGGCATCTCCCTGTGAGCAGCAGGTGGCAGAGTGATTTCTGGAGGTTCTTTGAATAATAATGGGGAAAACTACACACACGCACGTGCGCACGCACACACACAGGGTCCTGATTCTCACCCTACCATGGGTTTGGACTCCAAACCTCCAGGCTGGACAGAAAGGAGAAAAATCTCTTGCAAGACCATTGCTGCGATGCTGCAGAGCCTCTGCAGTTCCAGGCAGCTCACAGCCATCACCCCAGCTTCACCTGCCTGCAGTTACCCCACAGAGAAGGCCCCACAGATAAGAAGACAGATGTTGGGCATTTGGAGCAGAGGGGCATAGAAGAGGCCAGAGATTTCTTTGAGGGTTAGCCTAATCTTTCCTCTTATGTTGCCTAAGGATGGCCCACCAGCTGAGCATTGGCCACCTCCTGCTCTGCTACCCAAGGAGGAAAAAGCTGAAGCCTAAGGAGACTTACCCTGAGACAGAGCACTGAGGAGACAGAGGAACAGGCAGCATCCTAGACGCCATTCTAGATGGTCTCTGGCAACAGCTGCTCAGCCCAGAACTGATTTGAAGTTGGAGAACTTAGACCAGGGAGGAGCAAGCTAGAGAAAGGTTTTTCTGGTCCCAGAATCAGCTGAATTAGGAAAGATCTTTAGAAGATGCATGCTAAGCCTTGATTCATCCTCTGGATTAGTCAGTGCTTGATAATGAGAGTCATGACTGTGGAGGTGGAAGAAGGCAGTGATGGTGAGGGTAGTGGTGATGGTGGTGATGATGGTGGTGATCAATGGTGGTGATGGTAATGGTGGTGATGATGATGGTGGTGGTGGTGGTGGAGATTGTGATGATGGTGATGATGGTGGTGGTGATGGTGATGGTGGTGGTGATGGTGGTGGTGATGGTGGTAGTGATGGTGGTGGTGGTGATGGTGGTGGTGATGGTGATGGTGGTGGTGGTGATGGTGGTGGTGGTTATGGTGGTTATGGTAGTGATCAATGGTGGTGATGGTGGTGATCAATGGTGGTTATAGTGATGGGTGGTGACAGTGATGGTGGTGATGGTGGTGGTTGTGGTAGTGGTGGTGGTGGTGATAGTGGTGGTGGTGGTGGTGGTGGTGGTGGTGATGGTGGTGATGGTGGTGGTGGTGGTGGTGGTGGTGGTGGTGATGGTGGTGGTGGTGGTGGTGGTGGTGGTGATGGTGATGGTGGTGGTGGTGGTGGTGGTGATGGTGGTGATGGTGGTGGTGGTGGTGGTGGTGATGGTGGTGATGGTGGTGGTGGTGGTGATGGTGGTGGTGGAGATTGTGATGGTGGTGATGGTGGTGATGGTGATGGTGATGGTGGTGATGGTGGTGGTGGTGGTGATGGTGATGGTGATGGTGGTGGTGGTGATGGTGGTTATGGTAGTGATCAATGATAGTGATGGTGGGAGTAATCAATGGTGGTGATGGTAGTGATGGTGGTGGTTGTGGTAGTGATGGTGGTGGTGATGATGGTGGTGGCAATGTGAAGGATGGTGATGGTCATGATGGTAGTGATGGTGGTGATTGGTGGTGGTGGTGGTGATGACGATGATGATGGTGATGATTGGTGGTGATCACGGGATGGAAGAATGCAGAATAATTCCTTTCCTCTGTATTCAGTTTCAAGTCCAGAAGCCTCAGACCCAGGGAAGCTGGCAGTGTATTCCACTAGTCTGAGGCCAAAGATCCAAGAACAACAGGAGACCTTTGGTGTAAATCCCAGAATCCAAAGGCCAAAGAAACTGTCATAGCACCATGGAGACACACAACATGCATATATTCTTTTGCCTTGCCACCCTCAGACTTGCCCAGAAACAATACACCATCCCTTCAGGGTTCCTTCAGTCTTGTCAAATTGGCACCTAAAATTACCCACGATAGAGAGACATATGCATGAGGGGCCACCTAAAGAAAAAAACTATACCTTTTACAATTTGGATTTAGAAGAAAAATGCAGGAACCAGGATTTTCTGAAGTCAAAGATATTAACTTTTTTTTTCATCTTCCATTTCCTAAACAAACACTCTAAGCAAACTGAAAGTTGGGTTAATAAAGAGTACCTTGCGGGGCTAGAGAGATTGCTTAGCGGTTAAGTGCTTGCCTGTGAAGCCTAAGGACCCCAGTTCAAGGCTTGATTTCCCAGGACCCACATTAGCCAGATGCACAAGGGGAGGCAAACGTCTGGAGTTCGTTTGCAGTGGCTGGAAGCCCTGGTGTGCCCATTCTCTCTCTCTCTCTCTCTCTCTCTCTCTCTTTCTCTCTCTGTCTGTCACTCTCAAATAAATAAATAAAAATGAACAAAAAAAAAATACCCTAGAGAAACAGTTTAACAGAAAAACAATTGAATTTTAGCTTATGACTTCAAAGGCATCAGTTTATGCCGGGCTGGTTCCGAGTTTTTGTGAGGCAGGGCATCATGGTGGAAGGGCATGGCGGAGAACACTCAGCTCACGGCAGCTAGGAAGCAGATGGGAAAAAAATGCTCCAAAGGAAGTCAGCTGCGAGTGGAACCCACAGCAAAAATCAGCTCTTGAGAGGTAGATTCATGCTGCAATAAAATCATTCCGGCCAACAGGTCATAGGCAAGGGAACTAGAGGTGTCCACAGTATTCAGGAGATGGCAGTGTCTTGGGCAGGTCTTCAGAGAAGAGCCTCCATGAATACCCCTAAGTTTTATGCCAAGTCCACAGCATTATGCGTTAGTCTTCTGGACCTGGTAGAACAAAACACTAGAGACGGGTAGCCAAACAAGTAGAGTTTGTTTTCTTACGGTTGTGCAAGTCCAGACAATCCAAGATCAAGGTGCCCTCATGGCTGGTCTCTCGTGAAAGTTCTCTTGCTGCTGTTCAAGTGGCTGTGTCCTCTGGTGGTCTTGCTTCAGTCGATGGGGGAAAGAAACAGAACTGTCTGGAATCTCATCCTCCTTGTGTTGTGCAGACAATGAACCACTTTGTAGCCCAGGAGGGCCTTGAACTCACAGTCATTTTGCCTCAGCTTACAAGTGCTGAGAAAACAGATGTGCGCCTTGTCTCCAAGCCGTCTCTTCCTCTTTTCATAAGGATGCTATTGGTTAGGAACACCCTGTGACCTTAGCTACCTCCCTGTAGACTCTGTTTCCAAATGCAGCCACATTATGCTTCAACATATAGGTTAGTGGGTTAGTGGGGAAACAATTTAGCTCAGAATATAGCTATAGCAGAAAATTCCATTTTTTTCCTTTTCTTTCTTTTATTTATTTATTTATTTATTTATTTATTTATTTATTTATTTATTGTGGAGCCATGTCTGGAGTAGTACTGGTTCCTGATGGAGACAGACTCCTGACTACAGGGTATGAGACTGCTTCCCAACACCCTCTCAGTTTTCTCCCAGCATAGATACTGTCAGACCCAGTAGTGCATCAACTATAATATTACCTCATCCTACGCTGCTGGAAAAACTTCAGGACTAAAATGGGTAGATTAAACCAACCCTTGCCCCATACCTTCATGTCACCTCCATTCGATACCCTAGTTCTTTGTGATAGTCACTCTAACTAGCTAACTAAGGAGAATAAACATCTTTGACTCAACAATAAATAAGCCCAGTATGTTGCCAAGGCCAAAAAATAGATGTCCTGTGATGCAGTACCCTTTCAGAGGCGGAAAAGAGACAATGTCTTGATGGATGGAACTTTAAACTGCATATCTGTCTGTTTACCTGGATTGGAAATACACACACACACACACACACACACACACACACACACACATGAAAAAAATGATAGTCAAGACTTTGGGGTGTTGTACATGTCATATCGGATAATTCAGGACCTTTAGCTAGGGGTGGACATTGGAAGAGAGACAAGTAAGTCTCAAGAAACATGCCAATGTATCAACGAGCATGACCCCCAAGTGTGAGGACTGCATGTTACTATCTGCTAGTGAGCACAGCCTGCAGAAGAGCCCCCCGCTCACCCAAGGAGACCACAGGACTCATCCTTGGGCATGAGCGCGGAGGCCCGGGGGGCAATGGTGGAGGCTATGCACAAGCACCACCGTGTGCTGTCGGCACAGCTACGCCGCTGCCACTCGGGCATTTCAGAGGTAACAGCACCACTCCCCCCAAGAAAAGTAAAATGAGGAATGCCCTTGTGCCGTAAGGGAGAATCTGGGTCGTTCCCCTTTGTCAGAGGTCAGAGATGTCAAAATGGTCTAGCCTCTCCTTATCTCTTTCTGCATTAAGGAGTTTCCTCCCTAGAGTTCTTTTTTCCTTAAACCTCAGACCCTTCCTAGAATGCTTCTTCCATAAAGCAATTCTCTTTTCCTATAACAGGGATAATTCTCTTTTCTGGAGGATTAAATCAGTCTGAAACTTGATGTTGGGACTGGACTAACCAGTCTCATAAAAGACCTCAATCTGGGTCTCTAGGGAAACTTTTCTGTTCTAGGAACCCTACTCCTGCTTCTGCTTTGGACAGTAGCTCTGAATTTCTTCTTTCTCTCAAGTTCTATCTGTATTCTAAATAAATATATATATATATATGTATATATATATATATATATATATATATACATATATATATATATATATATATACATATATATATATATATATATATATATATATATATATATAGCCAGGCATGGTGGTACACACCTTTAATTCTAGCACTCGGGAGGCTGAGGTAGGAGAATTGCTATGAGTTCAAGGCCATACTGAGACTAATTCCAGGACAGCCTAAGCTAGAGCAAGACCCTACCTCAAATTTTTTTTTTTTTTTTCTGAACATCACCCTGTGGGGTCTGTGGTTTTCATTGTTTGCATTCAGAAGACAAGAACCTGTAGGTCACTGATTCAGTGGAAGCTTTGTGTGACGATGACAGTCTGGCACTCTAACTTCTGGGTTAAAGCCCAGCCAAGAGCAAAGAAAGGTTTCTTCGCTCTCAAAGACACTCCGGTTTCCATATGACCATCAGCGAACGTCTGACCAATCAGTAGTGCATGCCAAAGTCGACCGCCGCTACGCACCGTCCCCGGCGAACACCATGCCAGTGGGCTCTCCAGGAGGTGGATGTTACGACAGATTTCACAGCACAGCATGTAGAATGCAGGGAGAGTCTATCCAGTGGGGTGCAGAGCGGGCAGCAGCGGAGAAGACAGGGCGGAGGACTGGGCAGGTAAAGACTTACTCTACAAACACAAGAGTGGGCTCCACCCACCAGAAAGAGGTGTGGCTAGGAAAGCATCCCTCCAGCACACCACTGCCCGAGATATCTGCAACAAATGATGGGGAGCACTGTAATCGGAGGCCGTTGACAGTTAGCAGGCTCTCTTCTGACGGGAGATCTGATCAGGGCTGTCACCACGACCCGGTTGTCAACATAGCAGGCAGGTTGATTGCCTGTGCTTCTGCACACAGAGATGCCGCGTTTCAGCCTTACCTGTGACTCGCTCGTTCCTGGGAAGGATTTACTGTCTGTGCCTGCAGAATCCCGCGCTGCCTGAGGTGTGTGCGCGTCAGGAAGACCCCACCTAACATTACCAGGTGCGTAAAGACAGTGAGGATGATCAAGTCAGTTGTGTCTGCCCGAGCCAACCTGTGCTGCTCAGGAAGCCTGGCTGTTAAGTATTCACCAATCTTGACAAGTGGTTTTTAGATCATCGTTAGGATGAAATCGGCCATAGTGAAAATATTTGCATAACAAAACTCAGACAAATCCCACAAACAAGAATTCTTCCCTTCCACACATAGCCCAGTTTACCAATGCGAATACAGTGACACTAACATACATACGTCACTTAGAGCTGCCCAAGGGAATGTGGGAACATTGCAGTAGGCTCGTCAAACAATGTTGGTGGGTATTGGGGTTCCATGGGTACCTTCAGGGGGGTTTCAGGTTCTCAGGCCCCGAAAAAAGGATTTCAACAAAGATTTGTGGATAGTAGCAGAAGCAAAGACAGTTAAACAGAAAAATATGCACTTCCAAGGGAAAGGAAGAGAGACCGGAGAAGAAAGTTCAGTAGCTCAGAGGCAACATTATAGTTAGGAGCTAGACTGGAGAGATGGCTTAGTGGTTAAGGTATTTGCCACAAAACCAAAGGACCCAGGTTCAGCTCCCCAGAACCTATATATTCCAGATGCACAAGGGGGTGCATGCATCTGGAGTTCGTTTGCAGTGGCTGGAGGCCCTGGTGCGCCCATTCTTTATCTGAGTCTCTCTCTCCTTCTCTCTCTCTCAAATAAATTTTAAAAAACGAGGGCTGGAGAGATGGCCTAGTGGTTAAGGTGTTTGCCTGCAAAGCCAAAGGACCCAGGTTCGATTCCCCAAGACCCACGTTAGCCACATGCACAAGGGATGCATGCATCTGGAGTTCATTTGCAGTGGCTGGAGGCCTTGGCGCACCATTCTCTCTCTCCCCTCTCTCTACCCCTTTCTTTGTCAAATTTAAAAAAATGAAAAAAAAGAAACTTAAGAAAAAGTCATTGAAGCTCTTTAGGTAATTTGCATAGTGTAGGTTTCTCACACATGCTCTAATTTTCCATACACCCCCATGCATCCATGTCTCATTAGCATTTTAACTCTCCCCCCATGGGTATATGTTTTCATATTGTAATGAGCGCACATCAACTCCAGACACTCAGGAAAGCCTCTGTGCCTATGCTATGGGCTTCAGCCAGTCCTAGTTTACTAGTTGGCTTTGGGCATGTGTTTGGGATGTGGGCATGTGTGTGAGAGCTGGGGGTGCTTCCAGCCTTCCTCTATTCCTCTGGACAGTTTCCATCTGCTGGCTGTGTGGTCTGTATAAGGCCCCGCCTTGTCCTCCTCCCCGAAAGACACCCTGTCCCATTTGTCTTATATTCCTGGGTTCACTTTTCCATGCTTCTTCTCATTGTTCTCATGCACTACCTTGAGAAATAATTTGCATTTTAATATATTTTAATATTTTTTTGCAAGGATATATAGAGAGAATGGTCATGCTGATGAAGGATTTTGGGGTTCAGGAGGAATTCTCCAGAATTTATGAACCCCAAGGTTTCGGGTTCTGTCTGTCCTACCTTTAATAAAGAGTTCAAAAGGACAGAGTCAAGAAGTTAAAATTATGAATCATTAAGTTTATTTAGAGGGAAATAACAAAGAGTAGGGTTTGTTTAAGGGAGGAATGATAAATTCTGGGATGTTGGGAACATGTTCTTATATGGAAACACTATATGGTTTATAAGGTTCACTTAAGAGAAATTGAGGATTGAGGAAAAACTGGAGCAGGGTCACAAGCATGTGGAGGATGGAACTTAGATATATAGGTAGAGAGACTTAGAAAAAATACACATGGCATCTGTCATGTGCTTTTCTGAAGAGGGAAAATATGAAAGCAGAGACCAAGAAATTCAGAGAAACGAGTGATGAAGAGAGTTGCACGTGTGGTGACCCCGAGTTTATGGAAACCACACAGATAAGCAAGTTTAGAGTTGGTGAGAGCACCCACGAGGTAGATCAGAGACCGGAAGAAAATCACACAAGCAATCAATGTGAGATATTACCCCAAACTGTAAAGCAGAGGCAAGCAGAGAAATCATCGGGACCAAGAAACTGTATTATGTCCTTCCACCCCCACCCAGCCTGGGTGGGAGAAGAGGTCACACCCATCCGTGTCCGAGCAGAGATGAGAGGGAGCCCAGAGAGGATTACACAGAGCGGGGGTCCCGCCAAAATAGAGGGAGGGGCCACAGCCTTTATAGCATCAGATTCCGGTACGCAAGGGGAAGACCCAACTGACTCCTAGCTTTGGTGGGATCCCATAGTCAGCTCACCTGAGTCAGACCGTTCAGATAGTGTATTAGACTGTGGCCAGCAGGGGGCGCTGTAGGTCAGCCTCCATCCAACTCGAATTCCGTTTTTTTCAAGATTTATTTTATTTAGTTAATTGAAAGTGACATAAAAAGAGGGAGGGCGGGAGGGAGGGAGAGACAGAGAGAACGAAAGAGTGGGTGTGCCAGGGCCTCCAGCCACTGCAAACATACTCCAGATGCATGCACCACCTTGTGCATCTGGCTAACGTGGGTCCTGGGGAATTGAGCTTGGAACCGGGTCCTTTGGCTTCATAGGCAAGCACTTAACCACTAAGCAATCTCTCCGGCCCATGAATTCCATTTTTTGCTAAGAGTTCAATTCTTGTGCCAGGGTTGGGTGGCATGTCCTGGTTCTCTTTGGGCCTCAATCCCTAACTCAAACTGCCTAAAATAAAAGCTAACTTTCTCTTATCCTCCTTCAATGCCAGGGCCTCCTGCCATTGCAAACAAACTCCAAATCCATTTGCCACTTTCTGCATCTGCCTTTACATGGGTCCTGGGAAACTGAACCTAGGCCATCGGACATTGCAAGCAAGTGCCTTTAATGCTGAACCATCTCTTCAGCCCATAATTTGCATTTTGTGTTGTTTTGTTTTTTAATTTTATTTTTGAGGTAGGGTTTTGCTCTAGCCCACGCTGACCTGGAATCCATTCTGTTGTCTCAGGCTGGACTCAAACTCATGGCAACCTCCCCTCCTACCTTGGCCTCTCAAGTACTGAAATTAAAGGCCATACTTTGCATTTTAATCCTTAAGGATCCACTTTGGGGAAGGACACCAACTAAGAGAAGTGACACTGTGGATATAGGGAAAGATAAGCAAATTCCAAACTTAGTTTGGAGACAGAATCAAGGATTTGTGGGTAGATTGACTGCAGCGGTTGTAAGGAAGAGGAAGGGTGGGGTAATGCTAGGATTCCTGACAGACACTGCTAGGCAGAAGCTGGTATCATTTTGTGAGGTGACAGCCACTAGAAGCGAGGAACAGTGAGAGTTCTGTGCTCTTGCCACTGTATTTGAGATCTCTACAACACAACAAAGCAGAGAAATATCTCTATCATCCCTTCCAAGGCTCAGGGTCCATTGCAGAAGAGGTGGCGGAAAGAATGTCAGAGCCAAAGGAAGGGCAGGACTCTTTACAACATGCTCTTCCCAGACACAAAATGGCCTGGATATCCATGACCTCACCGTGCCTGGCACTACCTACACAAGACCATCCTAAGAGGAGGAAAAGATCATGACATCAAAATAAAAGAGACTGATTGAGACAGGGAGGGATATGGTGGAGAGTGGAGTTTCAAAGGGGAAAGTGGGGGGCGGGGAAGGAGGGAATTGCCATGGGATATTGTTTACAATTATGGAAGTTGTCTATAAAGAACAAACAAGAAAAATTAAACTAGTACTGCAACTCTAAGAAAATAGGGGTAGTCACAAAGAGTCGGTACCACGTGATCTTCTATCACTTTGAAATGTGGTCAGGATGGTGTCAGTATCTTGCAGGAAGGACAGAAAGGGGAAGTCAAGGGGACACGGGAAGGGAAAGGAGCCGCCCACCCCAGAGTCTGATTGCAGTCTTGAGACAGTTGAAAAGCAAGAATTCCCATTCAGCTGAGAAAACCTGCTATGAAGATGGCCTACACAGTGATAATAATATTCCTCTCATATAGGAAGATTTTCAAATAATAACTTTAAAATAGAAATGAGCCATGCTTAAACTATGACCAGGGTGAACAAGACCTTCCCCTATGGTCTTTCTTCTTTTCTGGCTATTTTCTGGAACTCTCACAAACAAGACTACAAACTTTTGTTTACACTAAACAACATCTTAACTTCCTTGTGCAAGCCCTTAAGGATTTGGCCTTATCAACCATAATCCTATCCAATACATCTGTGAATCACCCTCTTCATGGGAATTAGGAGCAGAGCAGCCACCATTTTTTGTGCACTTAATCAGGGTCACAGGACCCAGTGAACAGAAAACATTTACATGCCCTGACAAACGCTAGTGTGGCATCCCGTGAGAGCATTCTTCTGGAACAGCCTGCAGTCAAGATGCAGACCCAGGACCCACAACTGGAATCTCCTGATGAGGAGACCATGGGAGCAACCCTGACAAGAAACATCCAGGAACACGGATTAGTTCAGGCAACATGGCTTACCTACTTCCTCCCGTTCAGTGTGATGTCTAAAAGGAGAAAGGGGAGGATATGACCCCAGACCTTTTTGAGTGCCCTGTCCTGGTGGGAATTTCTTTAAAGCAATCAGACTACTTTCTTTGTTCTTTGGCATGTGAAAGTCCTAAAGAAGGTCTTCACTTTGGCAGCCTGTTTGGGTCCCTCCCCTGCTGCAGCACAGAACTTTGGTTATTTTCCATTCTTCCTGCAGTAAAATTGTTTGCCTGCCCTTCTTCTGTCTGCATTCATCATTCCTTGAGTTCATAAGACAATACTCCACCAGAAATAGAAAAGCAGTAATGTTGTGCTCTCACTAACATTCCTTAGTAACTCTTTGTTGCAGTCAGGTTCGCATTGCTGGCAGAAAACACCTGACCCAGAGCAGCTTGTGGGAAAAAGGGTTTATTTTTGGCTTACAGAATCAAGGGGAAGCTCCATGATGTCAGGGAAAATGATGACATGAGCAGAGGGTGGACATCACCCCCTCACCAACATCAGGAGGACAACAGCAACAGAAGAGTGTGCCAAACACTGGCATGGGGAAACTGGCTATAATACCCATATGCCCACCCCCAACAATACATTGACTCCAGGAGGAATTAATTCCCAAATCTCCATCAGCTGTGAACCTAGCATTCAGAACACCTAAGTTTATGGAGGACACCTGAATCAAACCACCACAACAGCCTTTGAGATGTAACTTCTGAATATAAAGATAACTTTTTATCGACTTTTTCTTGAGAGGCCCACACCCATACTTGGATATGCCTAATCCTTTCCTGAGCATGTCTCTTTCTATTAACCTTCATGCTTAAATCTGTGTTAAAATAACTTAGTAATGAATGCTAACTCTGATTCATTCTTACTTCTTAGGATCTTTTTTTTTTTTTTTCCTGTAAGATTTACTCAGGTAAATCTTAACTTTTCTGAGCTCTGCAAAGAACTCCTCAGGCTGTTGTAGACAGCAGCATGAAGCTGTGTCTCCAGCCCACACCCCGCTGTGGCTGACAGCTTTGCTCTGGCCCAGCAGCCAGCGACATCCGAAAGCTGCTGTTTGGTTAGCACAGGTCCCTGCGTGAACACAGTGCTTTCCATGGGCAGGGCCACGAATCACAAAATCGTCTTGGTTATTTAAAGCTTCTAGGAGTTTAAGGTTTTGTTACAACAGTAGGAACTGGGTTATTCTAACGGATACAGAAACTTTTCATTAAAATAGGAGGGAATACTGTAAGGTATAAGGGGCTTGATGTTAAGAAAAAATTTTTGTTAAAAAAAGCTAAGTTCATATGGAGTGTTATTCCAGAAGAAATAACATGCACTGTGCTTCACACTGAAACAATGGAAAGGATGCCTAAAGAAAGAGTGAATGGTGAGAAGTGCAAATGCTTTTGAAAGGAGTTGACTGAGAGGAAAGAACCTTCTCTTCAAGGTCATGATCTATTTTGTCCCTGAATTAAGAATATGGCTGTGTCCTGCGCACCTGGTACTGGTTTCAGAAGCTTTAAAAATGCATGAAGTGGGTCACAAAGTGCACATGATTCCAGGGGACACTACTGAGATGCGGCAAGTGAGGCAGGGTGTGATGACCCTGGTAGGCCAGAAGATGGGCCATGGTCTGCACTGGAGACCCAAGGATGTTTAGATATACCAGGAATGTGCAAAGGCACCCACGGACCACTGTTGACTTGGGGTTGAAGTTTTCTAGGGCTATTCAGCCCAGCTGCAGGGGGCAGAATTGGAAAATCCAAAGTCTGTCAGTCACTGGTTATAATATTGGACTTGAATTGCAGATGTTTGATGTTTGCTTCATGGTTATTGATTTGCATTGGTGCAGTCTCTTGTGGTTATGCCTGGTAGCAGTAGGAAATGTTTACTCTGTGACTTTATGTGTTGAAAGTGTATAACTTGCCTTCATTTTACAGGACATGCAGCTAAGTAACAATCTTAAATCTCAGATGAGACTTGGGACTTTGAAACTGTTTTAAGTTGGTAAAGACTATGGGTCCTTTGAATATGGACTGAAAACAGTGCACAATTTACAATGTGAGGTGGTTATGAATCTGTTGGGGACCAGGAGTGGAATGTGGTCGTCTGAATGGATGTTCCCCAATAGATCTGGGAGTTTATTAAAACTTGTAATTTATTAGATTTTAAGCTGCCTGGATGAAGGAGGTGACACTGTGGACAGATCCTAGAGTCCAGCCCTAAGGTGTGTTTGGGGAGGGGTGTGGATCTGAATTCCAGCCTTATTTATGCAGAGTGTTTGAGCTGCGCCTGGGGGTCCTGGAGTGCCCTGGCTTGTGGTGCTGGTGGTATTTCCCCCTATGTGGACCTGTGGAAGGGGGCCAGCTTCCTTCACCATTGTGGAACTTCCCCTGGATCTGTAAGCTCAAATAAATCCCATTCCTGCCATAAACTATGTCTGGTTTGGAGGTTCATCCCAGTGATGTAAAGCTGACTAGAAATATAGCCTTTCCATCTCCCAGACTGAGTTCTAGAAAAAAGTGATATAGGATACGTTACACAGTCAGTGTAACAGGAGTGTGACCTTTACTAGGACTGGCATGCCAGGGTGTGTGTGTGTAGCTGTGAAGGCTGCACTGCTGGGTGTGTAAGAGAGAGCACAGGGCACACAAAGCCCCGGGACATTTGACTGTGACTTTCCACGGTTACTGTTCACCTTCTGCTTTGTACTTTATAGGAGCTCTTATAAGATGTCTTTACTCCCACCAAAAGTGGGTCAAGAGCAGCCAGCAAAGGGGTCTTCAGAAGATTCTCTGGTCATACCCAGTAACATGCAGGGAGAACTTCTTGCCTTTCCAAGGACCTGAATAAGTGGCTGTCTGTTGTGGTGATGTCCTCAAACCACCCTAACTACAGATCATTCTGCCTGTAACTGTTCACCTGAAGTCTAACATTCAACCTGAAGTCTAACATTCAACCTTTTATTCCATGTTAGACAACAGTCCAGTGAAGGGGAGACTGGGTGTGTATGGAGAACGGAGGTGCAGTGAGGAGAAGTGCGTGTATGGAGAACGGAAATGCAGTAGAGGGGAGGAAGTGTGCGTATGGAGAACGGAAGAGCAGTGCAGGGGAGGAAGTGTGCATATGGAGAATGGAAGTGCAGTGAAGGGGTTTAGGGGTGTACATGTAAAAGGAATTCCAGGAATCAGCTCACTGGGAAATCCGCTCCCTTCTCCACAACAGGGAAAATTTAACATAGGCAGCTGGTTGCACTAGTGACGTAAACTCAGATTAGTAAGAAGAGGAGAGTAGTTCTTCCTGCAGGCTAATGGGAACAGTGAGGAAGCAGAGTTTTGGGGACCAAGGTCGCACCTTAGAATACAAATCTCAGTACCTCCCCTGCCATGCCAGGAACTACAGCGTAGAATAGGTGCTACTAGAACAGATGTTGTAGGCAGAGAGAAAGAGATAGGCAGAGACACCATGATTTCTCCCTTCCTCCATCTGTGCCCACACCACTACCTCTGGAAACAGCTGGAAGCTGACGCAAAGCTGGAATAAGAAATCTGCAGGAATGTGATCACTTGTTGTACAGAATAGAGCAGAGAATGAGCAAAATGAGAACCTATGGCAAATAGACGTAGGACTGATGTGGTAAAGTGTAGAACACAGGACTGCGCGTCTGCCTTCTGAAGCAAGGGTGCAGGTTTCGGGTTGTTGCCTCGTTAAGTGTAATTCCTCCCCTCTGCACATCAAGGACTCCCTCCTCCCCCACCTCAGCAGTGCAGGGGAATAACTGCCCTCTCTTAGCATCTTTCCCAAATCCTGGCTTAGCCAAATAAGCTGAAGAGGTGTAAAGAATCCTATCACAGGATTTCATTTAGTCGTTGGACAAGGCATGATGTGTTCCCAAGCTGTGCAAATCAGGTGCATCCCAGGACTTTTCATGTGGTTCTGATCTTGGAGCTGTAAAGATGTAAAGCCATTTGCTTACCCAGTCTGCGACCTCTCCTGTGTGAGAAAGAAACTTTAGTAAGAGACAGTACAGCCAGAGCCTTTATTGAGATGGGAGCCAAATCACGGGGAGAGAGAATTCTTGAGGAAAACTCCATCTGGGATCTTTCATAATAAGGCTTCCCTTCTGGTTTGCAGTTATTCTCCTATCCCTTATAAATAAGCCATAGATATGTTCAGAGTAAAGATGAGGAAGAATGCAGCATCTGATGCTTCATTAAAACTTACTCAGCAGGGGGCTGGAGAGATGGCTTAGTAGTTAAGGTATTTGCCTGCGAAGCCAAAGAATCCTGGTTTGACTCTCCAGCACCCACATAAGCCACATGCACAAGGGGGTACATGCATCTGGAGTTTGTTTGCAGTGGCTGGAGGCCCTGGCATGCCCATTCTCTCTCTCTCCCTCTCTCTCTCCCTTTTGTTCTCTCAAATAAATAAAATACATTTTTAAAAAAACATACTCAGTGGTGTGTAGGGGCCCAGGCCTGTAATCCCATCTACTAGGGAAGCTGAGGCAGGAGGATCAAAAATTCAAGCTCTCCTGGGCTCCTGAAGGAGTTCTATCTCTGCCTCTGTCTCTATCTCCACTTCTGTCTCTAGCCTACTGGTATTGTTTCTCTAGGGAACCCAAACTAATTTACTCCCCAAGACCAAGATCTAGACCCCAGGAGAATAGTGCAGTGCCTCCAAGACCAGCAGTAGATTTCAGAATGTTACTTTGCACGAAGAACCAGCATTTGAAAAATCCTGTCTCTAAACTTCATTGAGGGCGGCTGAGCTCAGAACTACCTTTCCAGTCTTGTAAGGCCCAGGCCTCTGAAGTTTGGAGACCAAAAAAAGGAAAAAAAATAGCAGTCACAAAATATTCATTCTCAGTACATTCCCAGGCCACTTCTGGTGGCCCCAGTAGACACAAAGAGAGGGAAGGTTGCTACAGGTAGAAGGGGGAAGTCATAGACTGTACTTTAAATACAGAGACCACTGGGAGAGTTTTAATTCTGTTGTTTATAATAAAGGAAGGAAGTTCAACAAAGTTGCTTTTCTATGCCAAAATAATGAGTGGCTGTGAGCTTGGAGTGTGTCCAGAGAAGGGAGTGCAAAGTGGTTTATTGGTGTCACATAAAAGCAACAAAGGGGCTGGAGAGATGGTTTAGCGGTTAAGTGCTTGCCTGTGAAGCCTAAGGACCCCAGTTCGAGGCTCGGTTCCCCAGGTCCCACATTAGCCAGATGCACAAGGGGGCGCACACGTCTGGAGTTTGTTTGCAAAGGCTGGAAGCCCTGGCGCGCCCATTCTCTCTCTCTCCCTCTATCTGTCTTTCTCTCTGTGTCTGTCACTCTCAAATTAAAAAAAAAAAAAATCTACTATTATAATAAAAAGCAACAAAGACCCTTGGGGCCCTCAGCTCAATTTTGCAGATCATACAAGACTATGAATGGAATACTTCTTAGGTCTTTATCACTTTTAATTTTCATGTTTCCTTATCTTTCCCTTTTAAATATACATATATATATTTAAATATTATATATATATTTTTAAAATGTATATTTATATATTTAAATATTAAATATTATATATTATATATATATTAAATATATATATATATACATATGTGTATATATATATATATATGTTATTTATTTAACAGAGAAAGAGGAGGAGAGTGAGAATGGGTGCACCAGGGCCTCCAACCACCACAGACAAACTCCAGATGTGAGCATCACCTGTAGTGTATCTGGCTATGTGGGTCCTGGAGAATCAAACCAGGATCCTTTGGCTTTGCAGGCAAACATCTTAACCGCTAAGCCATCTCTCCAGCCCTGTTGTTCCTTTTTGATCTGGGAGGGACAAGGGACAGTGGACAGGACTGCATATGTTTAATTCTTTGGGATCAACTGGAAGAAGAGGCGAGGACTTTCCCAAGAAAGCAACCCTTTCTCCTGGCCTCCTAGGCTGCCCACCTGCAGGAGCCCCTCTCTGCCCCCTGTGCTTTAAGTGTGTTGCTTGTCTGCCTGCCTGAGGGTACTGGGCAAGTCATCTGGAAGGCCCAACATTTTGGCCTAGGGTCATCCTGTGGGAGAGAATAGAGCCCCTCTCCTAAGAGCCCCACATGAAACAGACCGGTTCCTCCACCAACATTGGCATTGGGCATCTGCGTTAGTTACATTCTCAATGCTGGGACAAAACACCTGGCCAGTAGCAACTTAAGGAAGAAGAGGGTATGTTCTGACTCGCTGTTTTGACGGGATTCATTCAGTGATGTTTTCAGGGCACACATGATGGCAGGAGACAGCTGGTCACACTGCATTCAGTCATGAAGCAGAGGATGAACAGGAAGTGGAGTCCGACCTCCCCCACCACCAGTGGGCTATTCCCTCTGGGGGTCTCCACGCCCTAAAATTTCTACCACCTTCCCAAGCAGCACCACCAAGAGTTCCAACACATGAGCCAATGGGGAACATTTCACATTCAAGCCACAACAGCGTCCACGGTGTTGAAATCTATCTCTTATTTTTCCTTAAAAAAAAAAAACAAAAAAAAATCTATTCTTGTGCATCTAGTCTATGTGGGTCTTGGGACTAGAACCTGGGTCCTTTGGCTTGGTAGGCAAGTGCCTTAATGACTGGGCCATCCTCTCAAGCCCCAGAAATCTATTTCTTATGATCACAAGGCCCCCCCCTTGCCAACAGCAGCCAGGCCCTCTTACAACACCGACAATGAATAATCTGCCTTGAGGCTGTTCTGGAAGGGACCGCATCCGAGCCTTGCGCAGCAATAGCCACGCTGGGCTGGGTTGAGCTTGGGTCGTATTCGAACATGTTCACTTCAGTCACCTTAACAGCACTCTGATGCCTGGGCTGAGGCAACCTTGAATTATGACTTACTCCCTTAGCTATGTGCCTTTCTGCCTCACCTCACCCAGGACAGACCCTACGGCCAGGAAAAACCACAGTCCACCTGGGGTATGGTCTTGGGTACTATCTTGTGCCTCCACATGAAGACTGAATCACATGGAGTAAAACTTTCTCTCCTCTCCCCCAAAGTTACAAAAGCAAGAAATGCCATACATCCTTAAATGGTGATGCCCCCTCCCTGACATCAATGAACTTGCCATATTCTTTCATAGTGTCATAACACTTCCTCTAATAAATCTTTCTTCCCCAAAGAAATAAATCTATCTCCGGCTGGAGAAATGGCTAAGTGGTTAAAAGGGCTTGCGTGCAAAGCTTGATGGCCTGGTTTCAATTCCCCAGTACCCATGCAAAGTGGCACATGCATCTGGAGTTCATTTGCACTGGCAGGAGACCCTGGACACCCATTCATTCCCTCTCTCTCTCTCTCTCTCAAATAAAAAAATAAATAAAATTAAAAAAAAAACCTCAGTATTCTATCTAGTCAGGTACCAGCCTTTTATTTATTTATTTATTTATTGGTCAATTTCCTTTTAATTCTTTTGCATATATCATGGTGCTAAAATCCAAGTTTTGGCACACGATCATAAAAAGCAGGAAAATGGGGGAGCACAACAGGCTGTTTTGATGAGAGGAGCTGAGACAATTCCTTTTTAGAGTTAAATCTTTTATTAGGAGAGTTAGAAATACTATACCAAGGCATAGTCAGATCCACCCACTTAAGCCAGGTGCCAAAAGAAGTCTGTCCTTTGTTTGCAGCAGGGAGAGACCCTAGTGCATTCCTCCCTCTATGGCCCCTGTTACATATGTATTTTTTTTAATAGATAGATATTTTTTTAAAAAAAAATAATAGAATGACATGTTTTTCCTGCTTGCAAACACTCCTATGTAAGGATATGCTGCTCAGATCTTGAGTGCCCCCCCTTTTTTAAACTGCCAAGGGACAATTGAAGGACCCTGAAAAGTGAACCTAATATCCTTTGAGCTATGAGAAACCCTTAGAATGCTGTGGTTTTGTATTCCTTGTCATAATTATAGGGACTGGGAATAAGGTAGGCCCCCATTTTGTAGGCAGCTAGTCCAGGATTGCAGGCCCAAAAGAATAAGCATTTATCTATGGTCTGACAAAGACAAAAAAAGACAGAAATTTCACAATGGGTCCAGAAAGCAGAGTCTGGGAATAAAATGCCAAGTATTCTCTTACTCATAAAGGTCAAAAGCCCTGATTGATGCCAACACACCTGCACGTCTGCTGGCCTGTTCAAAGGGACCAAGCGTCTGCCTCACCCTCTGCCTCAGCCATCAGCCAGTCAGGATCCCCCACATGCATCCAAAGTGACCAGTCCACCCTCTGACCTGTCTGCCTGCCAGGAAACCCCTTACATACATACACTCAAACTCACAATTCACCTTGCCTTGATGCCTCATTTATATCCCAGTATCAAATCATCAGCCTATCAGGAGCCTCCAACACATTCCAAGTAACCAATCCTGTCCTCCTTAATTTACATCTCAGGGGGATAAAAGCCTTGATCCAAATCACTAAGGCCACTTTGCTACCCGCTTGGATCGCTCACTGCCCCGGAGCACCTCTGCTGTACTTTCCCTTTCTGATTTCAGATCTAATGAACAATGTTTAGCCTGCACGCACTCCTTACTAGACCAGACCTTGAGAGCCCCTGGCTTGGAGCGTTTTCGTGATCCATGGAGCGTCTGGCACTCTTAACTCCTGAGCCCATCCAGGTCCAGGAAAGACTCTGTCACTCTCAAAGCCAGTAACACTACCAGAAAAGTGAGCCATAGCCGGGCATGCCTATAAAATCCCAGCTCTGGGGAGGATGAAGCAGGAGCATCATGAGTTTGAGGCCAGCTTGGGCTATATAAGACTGTTTCAACGCCCTACTCCCATCCTGGAAAAAAAAAAATGTAAATTGCATTGTTTAAGCCAGCACAGGCTCCAGAAGCCTGTGCTTACTGGTTAAGGTGTTTTTTTGCAAAGCCTAAGGACTCAGGTTCGATTCTCCAGGTGGTGCATGTGTCTGGAGTCCATGGGCAGCATGTGGAGGCCCTGGTGCACCCATTCTCTCCCTCTCATCCCCCCCCCCGCCTCTCTGTCTCTCTCAAATAAATAAGGTAATGATTCCTCAGTGAAGCAAAGATGAGTCCTGCTCCAGTAGCCATAATGGCATCAGGAGCCTCAACCTGTGGGGTCAACAAGGGGCTGGTGCCTGACATCTAATTTCCTCAGGCAGCCATGCCAAACTGCCACAGACCAGTGCTTTAAAACAACACGCTGTTCTGGAATTTGCAGAGCCATGTGCACTTCAAAGGCTCAACGCTGTCAGGAGAATCCTTCCCACCCGTCCACCTTCTGGGATGCTCAGGAGTCCCTTTGTATAGCAGCATCATTCCAGTCCCTGCACGTGTCTTCAGATGGTGCCACAGTGATGTCATTGTACCTTCACTACATAAACAGGCCACTCTGTTTCCAAACACAGTCACACTCTGAGGTCCCTCGTGGACAGAAGCTTTGGGACTGACTATTCAACCTGACAAACGTGAGTGACCATTTCCAAGGCGCGACAGGGCACTCTGAGGATAACATTACGGAGCGCTGAGGTCCTGCACAGGCCTAGGAAGCCTGGATCTTTATTACTCAGCAATCGACTCTAACACGAGGGCCTGAGTCCTGGGGAAATTCAGACTCCTCTCCCATTGTGTTGCAGCCAAGCATGTTTTCAGGACTAATGAAGACCTGGAAATGTCAGTGAGAGCTCAGAATCATAATTTCTGCTCTGCCACACAGGAGGAAAGCAAACTGCAAAAGGAGCAGAGCCTCCGGGCATCGGCAGAGAGGTAATGGCCGAGGAGGTACGGAAGGGTCACTGCCGAACATCACTGCCAATGAGCCGGCGTGAATTCGCATGTGCCGGGCACAGGGCAGAACAACACTGGCTCGCCTCCCTCCTCCCATCGACAGCAGCTGAAAGGCAGCGTGGTCTTTAAGCAAATAGAATTGCCTTGGGTCCACTGGCACCAAAGTTCACAGCAGAAATAAAGCCATCATGCCCTGAGGCTGGGAATGAAAAGCCATCAGCCTTGACTCCCGCAGTCCAGCTAAGAATTGCAGAATACACAGGCCTTCTCAGACCAGGGTGGAAAGAGCTGGGGTCTGAAGCCTGAGGGGAGTGAGAGTGGCCTAAGGGATTTCAGAGGCAGCACAATCCAATAACGTGTCCATTTCACGAAAGGAAAACTAAAGACCAGGAAACGGACATAGAGCCAGCAAGCCGGTGGGGGCAGAGCCAGGATGGTGCCCACATTGCCTCAGGCGCTGGTCTCCCCACCAACTCGGGCAGGCTGCTGTGGCCCCTCTAGGTGTCAGGGGACAGTTCTGTGGTATCTCTAGATGGTAACAGGCCTAGAATTCTCTGTCTGCCCATAGAGAGATACTCCCCTCCCCCTGTGGTAAGTTAGATTGGGAGACACCTAGGGTTAGTAGAACAGACTTTGGGGGGGGGGGTCTGTGAGGGTGTCTTCAGAGAGGATCAACATGTGGGATGATAAGAGGGGAAGACCAGCTCCGGAGGTGGGTGGCACCATTCAACAGGCTGGGGGCCCCCCGAGAGAATAAAGTGGAAGAAAATGCCAGCCAGCGCCCTTCCTGAGCAAGAGCCGTCGGTGACAGTTAATATTGATCGTCACCTTGACAAGGTCTAGAGTCGCCTAAGAGACAAGCCTCTGGGCACTTCTAGGAAGTGCAGGAAGACCCACGCTAAATGTGAGTGGCCTCGTCCCATGGGCTGGGGTCGTGAACTGAATGCAACGCAACGGAGAAAGGGGGTTAAGCACCAGCGGACCTCTGACCAGCTGCAGACGTGACGCAACCCACACTCTCACTTCCCCGCCCTGCCCGCTGCGAACCACGGGCCCAAATAAACCCACCTTTGCTTAAGATGTTTTTCTTGGGCATTTTGTTACAGCAATGACAGAGAGGCAGCTCTCGGCACTTCAGCCTTTAAGTTCAGCTTGCACCAGCGACACTCCGCGGAGCTTCCAGGCCTTCAGCCTCACCCATTTTTCTGAGGCTTCTACCTTGTGAGACTGAGCAGTCCCTGGGTTCTCTGGCTGTCCATGTGTAGACAGCCAGCGTGAGATGCCCTGGCCCCTTGTTACGTAGACTAATCTGACATATACTCTATTGGAAACCCCCAACTAACATACCCCCAAATATGCTAATTTCTCTAGGCATATATATATATATATATATATATATATATATATATATATATATATATACACATATATGCATATATGCAAGAGTTGAACATATATATATATATATATATATATATATATATATATATATATATATGTGGAATATTGAGGTCCAGAGTCTTGGACTTTTCAAGGACTTACTGTCATTCTTCCAAAACCAAGCTCCAAGGGAAGAATGACAGGAAGACCTCCTTAGTGACGTTCTAACTCAGGGAGGCTTCAAGCTCTGTGTTGTGCAGGCCCCTGAGAAAGGCTGGTCTAAAGGGGAGACCCCATGTGGGAAGGGAGGCTCCCACCCAGCTTTCTTATTTCAATCAGATACTTCTGATCTCAAAAAGAATCTGAAATTCAAGTCAAGGCTTCCTAGAGCAATGAGCCAATTATTCCCTATTTATTTCCTAATGAGATTCACTGGCCAGCACTCTAGAAACAGCAAGTCGCAGACAAAGGAGTGAAATCGAGTGTTCGGGTGTAATTCCCTCACTCTGTCCTCTGTGACCAAGCATGCACAGCTTGGCAAGGGTGTCGTGGTGCGTGACTTTAATCCTGGCACTCAAGAGGCTGAAGCAGAGGGATCAAGGCCAGCCTGAGCTACATAACAAGACCTTGTCTCAACAACGTGTGCAGCGCAGCCCTCACTAGAATCCTTCCTTGCACCTGCCACTTCTGCCTCCCACCTGTGAGGCCCACAGATCCCCCAGAGAGGCAAGAGACAGCCAGCAATGGCCAGCATGGGTGGCGGGGCTCTGACGCATGCCATGTTGGCTCACTGTGTACAGACATGAGACACGCTGCAGAGTAAGGCGTTCTCAACTCCATGCCCATTACTGTGGAGTCGTTACACTAAGCTACAAAGTTGATTTAGAAGAGTAAGCAAAACAGCCACCTGACCCTCCTCTTCCCAGAGCCTTCTTAATATTTTATTTAGTTATTTATTTGAGTGAGTGAGAGAGAGAGAGAAAGAATGGATGTGCCAGGGCCTTCAACCACTCCAAATGAACTCCAGACACATATACCACCTTCTGCATTTGGCTTATGTGGGTACTGAGGAATCGAACCTGGGCCCTTAAGCTTCATAGAAAATGCTTTAACTGCTAAGCCGTCTCTCCAGTCCCCAAGATACTTTATGACAAGAGATGATACATATCTCATCACAGCAGCATGTGGAATGATGTAAGGACTGTGGTCATGGCCAGGGACAAACAGGAGATGGGGGCTCCTCCACACAATCTCCAGGGTAGCCGCAGAAGGGGAGCTGACCCAAGGGAGAAGGCCATCTTTGCCAAGGCCATAGGGAAGAACACATGAGCTGTGAAACGCGGGAGTCCAAGGAACAATGACAAATATGGGGTCCTGTGAGAGGCCACAAGCGGGAAGGAGGCGGGTCAATCTGGTTGAGATGAGTCACTCCGTGTGCACATGTCCATGTCACAGTGGGGAGCTAAGGAAAGGGCTGCATGGCCCCACAGAATCCCTTTGCCTCCACAGTAAGCGGGATATTGGAGGAAGGGCCAGGGTACAGGGGGCCTGGGAGGAAGCTTTGGTAGTGGTCTAGGTGGCAGAAGTCTGGAGTGTCTCATAGGCAGCAAACCAAACCAAAGCAAACCCTGGGCCAGACATGGTGGTGCACACCTTTAATCCCGGCACTTGAGGTAAGGGGGTTGCTCTAAGTTCTAGGCCAGCCTGGCCTGCAGAGTGAGTTTAGGTCCACCTGAGCTGAAGTCAGACCCCATCT
The DNA here is from genome assembly GCF_020740685.1 of Jaculus jaculus. Lineage (NCBI taxonomy): Eukaryota > Metazoa > Chordata > Mammalia > Rodentia > Dipodidae > Jaculus > Jaculus jaculus. The sequence continues at coordinate 8,117,500 of NC_059108.1, read as the reverse complement.
TGATAAAAACCAAACACACACACACACACACACACACGCCAGACCAGGCTTGAACCACAGCTACCATTCAGCCTTGAGATTTTCATATCTACAGTCCCACCTGAACTACTATCTCATCTCCAAAGACCTGCTTTAGAAAGGCTCCCCAGCGCTGGGTCTGCAAAGAACTGGCCAGAATTATGTACTTCTGTAGGATGGAGCTCTGAAAGGGAAGATCAACAGCCAAGGTGTGACCGTTCCCAGCCTACGGCTCCTGGGTCTCCGGAAGGGGCTCTTCACCAAGCCCCCTCTGGGGCCAGCTCTCCCCACTTCCCAAGCAAGATTATGCTAACACTGAAGCTCCATGGGCCACTGCCCACCAGATCCTTGGAGGAAAAGACAGTTTGCACATATTTTCTAGGCATACAATGACATGTCTAGAGTTTTAGTCAAAACTGGAAATTGACATGTAACAGATCTGCAAGGAAACAGCCCTGAGATTCTAGTAAGTCGGAGTGCTATGCTGTAACAACTGTACAGTTTGAAAAGTCAATTGGTTAGAGTGTCGTAATGTTCACACCCATGAAAATAAGGTTAATGAATTTTATTCCACTAGATGATTCAACTTGTTAAACAATCAAATTACTTTTCAGGTAATACTTTCGGCCCAAATCAAATAAAATCTCAAGTCATTATAACTTTGGAAAAGGAAACTAATTTGAATATGCGATCTAGATCCATTTAAAGTCTTCTCAACTTTAAATAGTGATAATAGAAATCAGAAAAGCTCCAGAGTGGTTAAGATTAATTAAGAGTGAATGCATTTGGGAATAGAAAATTATGGTGCTATAATTTTAGAATGCAAATGAGGTCAAAAAGTTTAAACTAATGCGCATCTATATAAACACAACCTCAATAAAGGAAAAATATTTCATTACTAGGATTTATAAGCACTATATCCAGTACTTCTTGTGACATAAGTAGTAACAAATTGATAAAGTCACCTGTTGTCAGGTAATTACAATTCCTTTATGGTTGCTAACAGTTAATTAAGCTGGTAGCAGTTTAAAAACCTTGAGCCTCAGTGTTTCCTGCAACCTAGTTTCTTGGTCCTAAGACTCTGACGGTGCTGGCGACCCCCTCAGACCCTATAAGCCTGGGGTCTTAGTGTGCTTTCTGTCTGCTATTGTGTGGACTTGGCTGCAGAAGGATGTAGCCTACAGCGATTGTCAGGAACTGCTGCAGTCACGTTCACATTGCTGGCAGAAGTCACCTGACCAAGAGCAGCTTTTAGGAAAAAAAAAAAAAAGGTGGGGGTTATTTTGGCTTATAGACTCGAAGGGAAGCTCCATGTTGGCAGGGGAAAACAATGGCATGAGCAGAGGGAGGACACCACCCCCGGCCAACACCAGGTAGATAACAGGAGCAGGAGAGTTTGTTAAACACTGGCAAGGGGGCATAGGCTATAACACCCATAAGCCTGCTTCCAACAATACACCGCCTCCAGGAAGCGTTGATTCCCAAATCTCCATCAGCTGAGAACCTAGCATTCAGAACACCTAAGTGTATGTGAGACACCTGAATCAAACACATTCTGTCCCTAGACCCCATAAACTGATAGCCATCCATGATGTAAAATGCAATGCATTCAGTCCCCATATGTTTTATAAATCTTAATGATGCTCAAACATCCCCATAGCCAAAGGTCTTTTAACTGAGCCATAATACCCCCCCCAAATTCCCATAATGACACAGAATAAATATTCATACTGCAAAATATGGCACTGGGCTTAGCAAAGAAATATTCAACTAATACAAGATTTAAAACAACCAGGGCAAACATCAAACTCTATAGCTCCAACTCCAACAACTCTAACCACTGACAAATCTCCAAGTCTGATAATTCTAACCAACAAGAAGACTCTGGAGCTTCAATTCCGCCCCTCCAGCTAGGCTACTCACAGTCCTGGAAAACATTATCAGGGCCGGCAGCAATCCTTGGCAGCCATCTCGTGGTCCTGGCATCTCCACTGGGTCTCCACTGCAAGCCACGGTTCATCCTCACAGCTCCATCAGGTCTCCATGCAGGCATCCAGCAAAACTACTTCACACTGCCCATGGCCATTTCCAAAACACAAGACTATGTTGCAAATTCAATGACCCTCTCTTTCCTGCATTTCTTATACTTCATAATACCAGGTAGAATGCCAATTTGTTAATCCAGGGGAGAATAATGCAGACTTTGTAGAACAGGACACTCCTTGAGCACAAAAGCCCCTCCAAAAGAGCCTACATTCTTCCTGTTGCCCCAGTGCACGTCAGCTGGCCCAATCTCAAAGGTTGTAATCTCTCAGTTGCAGCTGAACAGGCTGCAGTTTTGGGCCTAAAGATTTCTTTCTGTGCCATATCCCTCTGCTTGTACCAGTTCATTTCTATGCAAAGCAACCCTGCACAACTTCTCAGGACAAGGGCATAACAGCAAGCCTCTCATATGAACTGCTTGTATCCCGGTCCAGGCAAAGCTCTTTCTCACTCTCATAAACCAAACCTCACAGTCCATAGTTCTTACTGCATTCAGGTCTTTCAACTCTGACCAGAATAATCCACCAAGCTGTACTTAACAATATTGCAAGGCATCTCTTAGGCCAAGGTTTCAGATCCTTCCACTCTTGAAAATCAACTCCAAAAGGCCAAAGCCACACAACCAGGTGTCCAGCAGCAATCCCACTCCTCGGTACCAACTTTACTGTTGCAGTCAGGTCTGCATTGCTGTCAGAAATCACCTGACCAGAGCAGCTTTTGGGAAAAAGGGTTTATTTGGGCTTACAGACTCAAGGGGAAGCCCCAAAATGGCAGGGAAAATGATGACATGAGCAGAGGGTGGACATCACCCCCCACCTGGCCAACATAAGGTGGGCAATAGCAACAGGAGAGTGTGCCAAACACTGGCAAGGGGAAACTGGCTATAACACCCATAAGCCCACCCCCAACACTACACTCCCTCCAGGAGCCGTTAATTCCCAAATCTCCATCAGCTGGGGACCTAGCATTCAGAACACCTAAGTTTATGGGGGACACCTGACTCAAACCACCACAGGAACATTCCATGGGAACCTTCCATGGGTTTCCAGAGACACCTTACCTATGCAGACAACCAGGGTTCCCGGAAATGGTCTTGCCAACCCTCACCCTCCAGTGATCTACTGCCCAGGACCAAGCGAGTGTGCAAGCTCCTTGGTCCTGTTTTCTGATGAGCTGTGGGCTCCACTCCACAGTGAAGATCAGGTGAAGTCTGGAACCTACCTTGAAATTGTAGCCTTGCGGTCAGAGCATGTTAGGTGGAGGCTGACAAGGCATTTCTTTTGCAATCCTCTTACAAAGGGCTCACAGATGAAATTTGGAAGGAAGTCAGGCAGAGATGTAGGTCTGGCCACTGGTTTATCTTATAGGACCCCCTGGGAAGGGAAATTGCACCCTCTAGCTATGTTCCACATCCCCCATGAGTCATTCCTTTCTTGGCTACAGGCCAGTCCCTAGGAAGTGAAAGCTGTCAGTCCAGGGAAGCACTCCAGATAGCCGTGAGCCTGTCCAACCCCCTTGCAGTGTCTGTGGGATGGACAGACAGAAGCTCAGGAAGGGGGGCTGTGGAGGTCTGTGAGATGGACAGACAGCTCAGGAAGGGGGGCTGTGGAGGTCTGTGAGATGGACAGACAGCTCAGGAAGGGAGGCTGTGGAGGTCTGTGGGATGGACAGACAGCTCAGGAAGGGAGGCTGTGGAGGTCTGTGAGATGGACAGACAGCTCAGGAAGGGAGGCTGTGGAGGTCTGTGAGATGGACAGACAGCTCAGGAAGGGAGGCTGTGGAGGTCTGTGGGATGGACAGACACAAGCTCAGGAAGGGGGGCTGTGGAGGTCTTGGGATGGACAGACAGAAGCTCAGGAAGGGGGGCTGTGGAGGTCTTGGGATGGACAGACACAAGCTCAGGAAGGGAGACTGTGGAGGTCTTGGGATGGACAGACACAAGCTCAGGAAGGGAGACTGTGGAGGTCTTGGGATGGACAGACAGAAGCTCAGGAAGGGAGACTGTGGAGGTCTTGGGATGGACAGACAGAAGCTCAGGAAGGGAGACTGTGGAGGTCTTGGGATGGACAGACACAAGCTCAGGAAGGCGGGCCGCGGGGTCCATTGGCAGCTACTACGGCTCTCTCTCTCTCTCTCTCTCCTGTGGTCCTCTAGTCCCTCTTTCTCCTTCCCGATCCCTGGAAAGTACTTCCACAAAAATTTCACGTCAGGCTGACCTAGAGCACCCTCAGATGAAGAGCTAAACCACACTGGACCGGCTCAGCTTGACTCATCCTGGAAACTTCTCATAGAGTTCCTGCTAGGGCTACACTCATGTTCCTGTTTAATGACAGCACTGTAGGGAATCAAGCTGCCCTTTCTCCGTCTGGAGACTTTGGCCATGAACCTGTACAAGTGTGCACGTACCCACACACACACACACACACACACACACACACTGGCAGAGGCCACTTGACTCAGCCATGACCTATCAGAATGAAGTGATTGGCTATGGGAGGGGCATGTGATACAAGCTGAGCCGGCCAGCCTTAGCCCCGGAAGCTTTACTGGAACCCTTACTAGCAAAGCTTTCTCCCACAGAGATAATCAATCGGCAATACACACACTGCAGGCGGTGAGGACCATCTAACAACAAATAGAAGATTCTGCACAAGATTGGGGAAGAAACAGAAAAAATTGAACCCCAGTGCTGTCGTAGGCCTTCTGACACAACACCGCCTGAGCCAGAGATGAGTTTCAGTCACATGACCCTCCCCTGACTAAGGCTCTGCTAGGAGTCCAGGGAAGACTGGCTTCTATTCTTGAGTGACGTGATGGGATACAACAGAAAACATGCTGTCGTGTGGCGTTCTGGCAATGAGGTGACCTTGGCCAAGCACCTTTTGTTGGATTGCGTTTTCCTATCTGTGATATGGCATCATCTATATTAAGAATTTCCAGGGCAGGAGAGATGGCTTAGTGGTTAAGGTGCTTGCCTGCAAAGCCTAATGACCCAAGTTTGATTTTCCAGTAACCACGCACAGCCAGATGCACAAAGTGGCGCATGTATCTGGAGTTCATTTGCAGGGGTTGGAAGCCATGGAGTGCCCATTCTCAATCTCGCTCTCTCTCGATCCCTCTCGTCTCCTTGAAAATAAATAAATGAAATATTTGATAAATCTCTAGAAAATTCCCTACAGGGGATGGAGAGATGGCTTAGCAGTTAAACGCTTGCCTGTGAAGCCTAAGGACGCCGATTCGAGGATCCATTCCCCAGGACCCACGTTAGCCAGATGCACAAGGGGGCACACACATCTGGAGTTCATTTGCAGTGGCTGGAAGCCCTGGCACACCCATTCTCTCTCTCTTTCTCTGCCTCTCTCTCTCTCTCTCTCTCTCTGTAGGTCTCAAATAAATAAAATTAAAAAATTAAAACAAAAATCCCCTACAGTGATAGCAGAGAGCGTGGTCCGGGTTCCTGTAGTTGATTGCTCTAAGAGTACACTGCAGGTCCTGGAGAGAGGGTGCTATGGGTAAATTACCTTCTGTGCAAGTGCGGCAACTGGGGTTCAGATCCCCAGAACTCGTGTCAAAGTTGGACACAGAGGTGAGCGTCTGAAAGCCCAGTCCTCCTGTGGCAAGATGGGGGGTGGAGACAGGAGGCTCTCAGAAGCTTCTGGGCTTCTTTTGGTAAACAACAACAGAAAGAGACCCTGCCTCAAACAAGACGGGAGGCAAGGACTGCCACCGGAAGTTGTCCCCTGGCCTCCACATGCACACTGTGGCATGCGTGTACCCACACTCACAAGCACACACAAGCGGTAGATTTTAAGTTTATGAAGAAGAGTAGCCACTAGAAATGCAAAGCAAAATGGCACTGAGATTCCTTCCTACCCCGCTCGGAGTGGCAGTCATCCACAAAACAAACGAAAGCAAATGCTAGTGGGCAGGGCACCTCTTCACTGCTGGTGAAAACGTGAGCTGGCACAGCTACTGTGGAGATGGGCATGGGAGATCCTCAAAAACCTAAAACTGGAAGGATTCTAAGTCAGCTTTCCATGGGCATAACTGTATATCCATGTTTATTTCAGCACAGCTCACCATAACCAAGATAGGGGTTCAGTTAACATGTCTACCACCAGATGAATAGTTAAGGAAAATGAGCTACCCATACACAGTGGATTATCATTCAGTCACAAAGAACAAAAGTCATATGTAGGAATATGGGCCGAACTGTATTTCATCATGTTAACCAAAATCAATCAATCAGAATCAAAATGGTAAATATTTGCTGGAGAGATGGCTTAGCGGTTAAGCACTTGACTGTGAAGCATAAGGACCCATGTTCGAGGCTGGATTCCCCAGGACCCACGTAAGCCAGATACACAAGGTGGTGCTTGATTCTGGAGTTCATTTGCGGTGGCTGCAGCCCCTGGTGTGTCCATTCTCTCCCTCGGCCTCTTTCTCACTCAGTCTGTTGCTCTCAAATAAATAAATAAAAGTAATAAAATTTAAAAAGGTAAATATTGCATGTTTTCTTATATGTGAAGTCTAGAAATCTAGATTTAAATATATGTACATGTTTAAACATATATATTATTTATTATACATATTATTTATTATATATATTATACATATTATTTATTATATATATTATTATATATTATATTATATATATTATTATATATACATATAATATGAAAGTACAATATACACACATGTGAGATGTGTGTCTGAAACTCATCTCTAGTTGGCTTTACTCCTTTGGGAGAGGGTAGGGACGAGTGTGTGTGTGGTGTGGGAACAAGAGAATATTACTAAGGGCGGTTGAGTATGATCAAAGTGTGGGATATGCATGAATGAAAATGTCATAATGAAACTCACTGCTTCACCCAATGCACACACAGTGGAGAAGGAGGAACAGGAGGAGGAAGAAGTGGAGGGAGAAGAGAAAGCCAGCCTGGAGAGATGGTTTAGTGGTTAAGGCGCTTGCCCGCAAAACCAAAGGACCCAGATTCTATTCCCCAGAACCCACATAACACTAGATGCACAGGGTGGCACATGCATCAGGAGTTTGTTTGCAGTGGCTAAAGGCCCTGGCACACCCATTCCATCTGTATATCTGCCTTTTTCTTTCTCTCGCAAGTAAATAAATGAAAATATTTTTAAAAAATAAAAGAAGAGAAAGACCTCTGATGCTAGGCCTTCCCACTCATGCTGGGTCTCCTGGGCTCAGATCTCTGAAGCCAGATCTTCTTTGGAGGGACAGAACCTCCCTCTAACACTGACCTCGCCTCTGGGAACCTGTCTCGGAAGAACGATGAGGCCTGAGCTTGGTTTGAAGAGTCTAGACTAAACCTTGTGCCTCTCATAGAAACCCACCCTTTGTTCCTGTCTTCATTGCCCACTCAGATCTCACTAGGGGGCCACCCCTGCTCCTGGGCTCAGAAACCAAACACATGGGAAAAGCTAGGAGTTGGGCTCAAAGTCCGCTTCCAGCTGGGCGGTTTATTTACTTCACTTCTCTAAGTATCACCGCGTCCGCCCGTGTCCCCAATGGGGGCGCTAAGCTTGCAGGGACGCGTTGCAGGTTGAACCCGGTTTAAGCAACAAGGCCTAGCGGGTGCTTCAGCAGGCCCGCACCGCTTTGGGTCTCCCCATGTTTTTCTTCATCCGCCCTCTCTTCCCAGGCCAGAACCTGTGTCTTTTTGTTGTAAGTTCAACCTCAGATTTCGGGTACCTATTTGTGTGCCATCAAGGAAGAAGATGTGAAAGTACCTGTACATGCACACGCCTTCTTTACCAGTCACCCCACCTCACTCGCCTTCCCTCCACGGGGCCTGACACTTTTGATCCGGGCAGCTGTGAGATCGGACTCACGTTTCCCATCCATCCACAGGCAGTCTTAACTTGAGGCTGCACCCTTGCTTAGCCGCCGCCCCATTTCAGCTCTGCCCTCAGCTGGCTCTCCACCTGGCTTTTCCTGGAGATAATTTCTACTCAGTCCCTCTCACACATTGTCTCCTTGGGACCTGTGAGACCCACTCCAAAGCCTCTCTGCCTGCTGATTAACAGAGGGCCCTAGGCACACCGAGAGAGATTGTTCCCATTTCTGCAGGGAGGGCCTGGTAACTACTGATACCACGCAACAAGAAACAGTGCATCAATCCCTGGAGGGTTTGTCACTGGTAAGAGGACAGAGAGACACACACAGCTCCACACTGGTACCTTCAGCGGACTCAGGAGTCCTTCTGATATTGTAGTGACCTCAACCTCGACTCAGCCAAGTTTGAGATTTTATTTAAGATATTTAATATCAGCTTCAGTGTGCAGGTTTTGAAGAAAGACGTGCTCATAAAGATAACGAGGCACCCTGGAGAGCGCAGACGTGGGGTTCACTAAAAGAAGTCACGGCAAGTAAGACACACTAACTATGGGCTCCTCAAGGGACAGTTGCCATTAAGTGTCATAGAAGTAGCTACATATACCATTTTGGTGGCTCATGGGTAGCAGCTTAATAGGAGAAAAAGATGATGACATCCAATTAAAAGAGAAACTAATGGAGAGAGGGAGGGATATGACAGAGAGCAGAGTTATGAAGGGGAAAGTGGGGGAGGGACGGGAAGTACCATGGTTTGTTGTCTGTAAGTAAAGAAGTTGTCAACTATGTATGTGTGTGTGTATAGAAGATTGTTAGGAGACCTCCCTGTCCTCCTTGTTTTGAGAGGTGAAATTATAGGGTGGTTCTAGTGCTATTTACAGTCTGAAGGGCTTACAATCTGATAAATTAAAACTAGGACCCACTAGGGTTGCAAATAAAGGTTTCTTTAGATAATTGTAGGTTCATGGTCAGAGAAGGAGAAAGGTCTTAAGCAGCTGTTAATTATACCAGAGTTCTTGCTTCTCTGCTAGTGAGAGAGACTTTTGTGAGAAGGATTTATCTCCTTTCTCATGTACCCATAATTATTCCCTGTCTTATCCCCGTCAGTATGTCCTGCCTCAGGAAGACAGGAACACGCGCCAGCGCCTGTACACACCTGCACATGTGTGCAGCACACCTCCCCCCCCCCACAAACAGAACTTACTTCCAGTGGACGTACCGCACACTTAGATACGGTGCAGCTGATCCTCCTCCGAGGGTCATAGAGGTGTTTTCACAGGGTCGGCTCAGCTGCAAGGTCCTAACCCCTCCTGCTTTACAGCGTGGAGATCCCGGGATTGCTCTGCGCGGGCCCAGCCGCTCCCTGGTGCATGTGTTGGGCATTTAGTTAGGTGTCACTGTCCCCTACCATGTCTACTTCCTTTTATTTACCAGGGCTCCAGAGAAAGGGCAGACAGGGCTTGAGGAGAGTTAAGAACGCTACGCTAGGAAATGGGAAGATTATTCAGGGGAGATGAAGGTACCCTGGAGCTTGGAAGCATCAGGAAACTTCCAGGCCGAAGGTCTTCCCTGCGCCTCTGCCCAGAGACGCTAGGCCCCAGCCTGGTGTGGTAGTGTTCGGGGGCTTGCTGGCTAGACCCTTCGTAACAAAGTGAATGAGGAAGTCATGAGGGCTCTGCAAGCTGCTCAGAACACAGATCGGAAGTTTGCTGAAGAGTGTCGCTAACGTGCACGGGAACATGTGAGAGACAGTAATGCAGTTCGTGTGTGAGGAGGTGAGTAACATGGCTTACGTATCGGCAACAGACCCTCCTGAGACCTGGCACCTCTTGCTCCACGTGTCTGGTCATTCTCTCTCTAGCCTAAGACAATTGATTTTATTTTTTATAATATTTTTATTTATTTATTTAGACAGAGGAAGAGAGAGAGAATGGGCGCACCAGGACCTCGAGCCACTGCAAACAAACTCCAGACACGTGCATCCCCTTATGCATGTGGCTAATGTGGGTCCTGGGGAATTGAACCTGGGTCCTTTGGCTTTCCAGGCAAATGCCTTAACTGCTAAAGCATCCTTCCTGCCCCTCCCCCAAAACAATCTGAATAGCCTTGTCACTTGATGGAATGGTCCTGATGACAGGACAAAGAGCTTTGTATCAGTAACTTAGAGACCGAGGCATCAGGTCACTAAACTCAGGGGTCTTCCCACACCTCCAACCCTCAGCTGGCACTTGGAATTGATGGATACCTGCAAAACCTGGAAAGAATAGATTTTGGCTAAGCATTATTTTCTGCTTTGAAGAAATTATGGTCTGTTATGAAACGGGGGGAAGAATGAGCACTTGTGGGCAAATGAGCAACTTAAGGCAACTTCAGCTGGGCCATTTCCTGTCTTTAAAATCTCTCAGTGACTCAGAACTGATGAGAAAAAAATACAAGTGATCTTTTTAAAAATTATTTATTTATTTGAGAGAGAGATAGTGTGCGTATGTGTGAGAGAGACAATGGGCATTCCAGGGCTTCCTGACACTGTGAAGAACTCCAGGCATTTACACCCATCTGTGTATCTGACTTTACATGGGAACTAGGGAATCAAACCCCAGGCCATCAGGCTTTGCAAGCAAGTGTCTTTAACTCCTAAGCCATCTCTCCAGCTCCACAAGTGGTCTTTTGAGTGCCAGAAGTTTCTACTCCTCCCCCGTGGTCACAGACACGGGTGTTTATAAAACAAGATTCAGTGCTCTGTGTCTACTCAGTGCCAGTGCCCCAGACACCTGTTGCTGGGTGGGCCGTACCTCAACTTTAAAACGATGACCCCCTCCTGGCCAAAAATCGTTGTCTTAGAAGGACCACAGCAGTCAACTCCACGGCCCCACAAAGCCATAGTCTCATGGGCTCAACCTAATCCTTGGCTCTGCAAGTGTGTGCTTCCAGCAAAATTTTGCTCCTATATTTAAAATGGAAAAAATTTACATAAAATTCTGAATTTTTCGTTTCAGTCAGAAGCCCTCGGAGGGAGGCATTTGGTCTCCAGTTGTGGCATTAAAATACAAATGTGAAGGTTCCAATGGGTTCCTGAAAGTGTGTGTGTGTGTGTGTGTGTGTGTGTGTTGGGGTGGGAGTGGAGGTGAGGAAAGTTGTATAAAGTTAATATTTGTCTCTCAGGTTTTCCTTCTGTATTAAATAAACAACAAAAAAAAAATCCCTGAAAGCAAAAACTACACATGCTTATATATAACTGCCTGTCTCTGTACCCATCCACTATGCATGCACCTGCCTCCATTTTTTTTTTCTCACTTAAATCTTCACTCACGGTTCCTGCTTGATTATCTCGTCCCTCTCATGCCTTGCCATATTAATTTCTGGCGGCAATTTACAAATGCCCCACGACTTGAAGAACCATTGAAATCACAGCTGGGAAGCTCAATGCTTTTACCGAGACAGAAGCCATTAACTGCAAACATCGGCGAAAGTTTGTAATGTGGCAGAAAACCATGAACAAAATGTCGAGGTAAGCTTATTGCTATTGCAGGTTTAATTTGTCCTCCTCTTCAAAGCTAGAAATCCCCTCTATGCTCAGCAGGACCCCAGAAAGCCTAAATTGAAGGCCACGCGAGGCCACATCAGGCCGACTCTGCCCAGATACTAAACCCAGCATGGCAGAGAAATAGGCATCCCCGGGGGCACAGGAAATGGAAATTCCTCCTAATTTTTTTCTCATTTCATTCCAAGATATGGACTAAAATGAAGAGAACAATAGTTAACCCCACAGTCTGCCGCTTTCACTGCTGATACCCATAAAAACACAGCTTCTCGTGTATGGTTTTCAAAATCATTTCCTCATCAGTGTTCATTGAAATTCTAAAAAGTTCCAGGGGTGGGGAAAATGCCTGGAGGAAAAAAAAAAAAATGAGTATTGTCAGGCCCTGGAGAATAAAGGCCTCAATGTTAGGTAACAGTCTGCAATCAGAGTCAAGGCCAGAGTCAGTGGACACCCAGCACCTTCTCCATCGAGATCTGGGGGCACAGCCCAGAACTTCTGCGGACAGCACCCCCTCCAGCAACAGGCTCCCCTCTCTGCCCTGCCTCTGGTGGGCTTGTGCATCCAAAGTGACCACTAGAGACAGACTCTTAAAGATTCAGCTAGCCAGTCCTGCCCACAGCACGCATTACATTACTTGGGGAAACCTCAAAAGAACCTGTTGCTACTGGTGTGGTGCAGTTGGGTTGACGCCTATGCCACGGTCGTTTTCCAGAGATGGGAGAGCAGAGCCCGTGGGGATTGTCGCCTCTTGGAGGAGAAGGCCAGCGTGGAAAGACGTTAGCCATCCAAGACCTACAAGGGCAAGGGAGGAAAGACCGTCCCTGGTCTGGTAGGCGGGGAGGACGGCTGGAGACATGAGTGCGGAGGACAAGAAAACCAAGTGTCCCCACCTGACCTCTCTCCCTTTCACTGTCCTGTCCCTTGACATTGGTTCCTATGGCTGAGACCAGAGAGAAGCCAGATGCAACGAACAGAGGTCAACCTCCTGGCGCGGCAGAGTGAAGTGCATGGGTGTGTGTGGGGGGTTAACAGTATTCTTTACTCTCTGAACCTCAGTTTCCTCGTCTATAAAATCGGACAGCAGTGTCTGCCCAGCACTGCTGTTCTAAGGAGCAGGACTCACGACTCTGAGTCACACAGCTCCCGGCCACGGAAACACACACTTCTCCTCTCAGCGTCATTTGCACTTCCTTAAACACGGCTGTTTTGTTCCATACTGGAGGTTTCAGCAAAGGCACCTCAGCTCCCAGTCTGTCCCAGATGTCATTCCTTCCAGAACACAACACTTTAGAAACATCCCCTCTGGGCTGCATTTGATTCCTCCCAGTGAGGACAGGCTCACCCACAGCCTCCTGCTCTCTGCTGTCAGAAAAAAATCTTCGTTCTGGTGGCAAGGCGCCTCCGTATGCTTCTCTCCCGAGGATTCTGCACCCCTGCAGTCACTAAGTAGAGCTCTGTAACCTCCTTCACAGAGCCCTGCTCACCTTAAAGGTCAATGGGTCTTTTCCTCACTAAAGGGAGGAGAGACTTCTTCGTTGTGCGTTTGTCACAGGCAGAATCTCACTCTGGCCCTGGTGGACTAGAAACTCACTCTGTAGCGCCAGGCTGGCTTTGAACTCATGATGATCCTCCTTCCTTGGTCTCCTGAATGCTGGGACAAAAGGTATGCAGCCTCACACCCTGCTTAAGAGGAAAGATTGTTAAAGCCTTTTTATATCAATTCATTAGTGTACTGGAAAAAATATTAAAGTCCTTGTACTACCAAAGCTCCTTCCCCCCCCCAAAAAAAAGAAAAAGAAAAGATAGGCTGGAATTAAATCCACAATTTGAAATCTTTCTTCAAAAGAAACCTGATAGCTTCATTGCTTCACTGGTGAATTGTACCTGGCATGTAAGAGCCAGTTGTATCAGTTCCACAAAATTATCTCAGAAAATAGAACAGAGGGGAATACTTCTCACCTAGTTTTACAAGACTAGCATTTCCCTGATAACAGAATTCAAAACCATTTCAAGTAAAGGAAGCTATAAATCAGTGTCTCTCCTGATCACAGAAGTAAACATCACTAACAGTATTTTATTTTATTTTTGAACATTTTATTGACAATGTTCACACATGTACATAATGTAGTTTTATCATAATACCTTCCCTTCTGTCCCCTCCTTTGCCCTCCTCTCACTGGACCCTTTCTTCTTTCCAACTAATCCCTCTTCTATTTTGATTTAATTTTTAAAAAATATTTATTTGTAGTCAAAGAAAGAGAGAGAGAGAGAATGGGCACATCAGGGCTTCTTGCCATTGCAAATGAACTCCAAATGCATGCATCACTTTGTGCATCTGGCTTTACATGAGTACTGGAGAATCAAACCCAGGCCATCAGGCTTTGTAAGCAAGCACTTTCACCACAGAGCAATCTCTCTGGCCCCCATTGTTTAAATTTTGGTACTCCTCTGCCACCCATGACAACATTTCGATGGGCCCAATACTCTGAGGCTCTTGTGCAGGTCATGACACTTCGATAAGGCCGTGTTGTGCCCAGAATTCAGCATGCCAAAGCACCCCTCCTCATCCTCCGGCTCCTACACTCTTTCGCCACCTCTTCTCCAGTGTTCCCGGAGCCTTGGAGGGTGTGATGGAGATGTCTCATTTACCGCCGAGCACTCAATTTTCACTTCTTGTCAGCACATTGGTGAGTTTTGAGTCTCCCCAGTGGACACTGCCATCTGCAAAAAAAAAAAAAAAAAAAAAGAAGGTTCTCTGACCAAAAGTGAGAGCAGCACTAGTGTATGGCACAAACAAATACTTAGAGAGCAATTTGATCAGCACAACACAGAGATCTAACCAGCATAAACACGCTTCCCCATCAGGGTCTGTGACCACTCTGGCCACAGGCTTTTGACCAGACATTCAGCACCAGGACTGAGTTTCTTCCTGTGGAGAAAGCCTCAGACACCATGGGAGAGCAGTTGGTTCCCTTCCTCACTGACTTTTTACACAATTATACCAGTGAGCACATCTTGCCTTAGTGGGGCAATTGGCTAACACAATTTTAGAAAGTGAATCTAGCAATATATTTTATTTGTGTGTGTGTGTGTGTGTGTGGTGTTTGTGTATGCATGTGCATATGTGTGTGGGCACATATGCGTGTAGAGGCCAGAAGTTGACATCAGATGTTTTCCTCAGTCATTCTCTACCTCAATTATGAATAAAGGCTTTCTCTCTCTCTGAAGCCAAAGCTCACTGATTCAGCTAGACCACCTGACCAATAAAAGTACCCATGGGGCTGGAGAGATGGCTTAGTGGTTAAGGCACTTGCCCTCAAAGCCAAAGGACCTTGGTTCAATTCCCCAGGACCCACGTAAGCCAGATGAACAAGGTGGTGCATGCATCTGGTGTTCGTTTGCAGTGGCTGGAGGCCCTGGCATGCCCATTCTCTCTCTTTCTCTCATTTTCTTTCTTTATACCTCTCTCTCCCTCTCTCTCTCCAACAAATAAATAAAATAAAAATGTTTTAAAGCCTCCGTGATCCCCCCTGTGCCCACCTGCCCAGCAGTGGGATTACAAGTGCACAACACCTCACCTAGCATTTTTACCTGAGTGTTGGCAATCTGACCAAAGGTTTTCATGCTTTTACAAGTACTTCACTCACTGAGCCATCTACCTGACCCCATAGCAACACACTCTAAAAGATAATAAAATATGACTGCGATATTGTGATATAATAAGATTTGTGTATGCCTGGGGTATAACAGACCCAGCAGCAAACGGCTGTTGAATTTGAAGTAGGCCACTAAACATCTTCTAGACGCTTAGAGAAGGAACTGATGGGAAATACACAAACTAATGCACCTGCCACCAGCATAAAAATACCAGATGACATCAGTTACTTGCAAGCAGAGTTACAGAAGAAGGAAAGAAGAGACAGAATGGAGAGCCGGTGATATTATAAATATTATTAGTGGGCTAGAGTTATGGCTTAATGGTTAAGGCACTTGCCTGCAAAGCCTAAGAATGCACGTTTGAATCTCCAGGTGTCACATAGGCAGATGCAGTGAGGCAAGCATGCAACGTCGCACATGCACACAAGGGGGCGCACACGTCTCTAGTTCATTCACAGCAGCTGAAAGACCCTAGGGCCCCTATTGGCTCTGTGTGTGTGTCTCTCAAAAATAAAATAAAGACTGTTCCTAGGATGGCCAGTTACTTTTCTCTGTTCAATGGATCATCCCATCCCACAGGTCCAAGCAGTTCAACAAAAGCCAAGAAAGGTGAAAAAGTCATACCTAAGCTCACCATTTTCAAACTTCCAACCAACAAATAGCAAGTATTTCCCATAAAATAGTCACCGTGCACATGAGTCCCACTCATCAGAATGAGGGCTGATTTCTCATAAAAAAAAAAGTACTTGAAGTCAGACATTTTTAAATTCTAAAGAAAAAAAAAAATCCTACTTTCCAAGCAAGAATTATACATTCAGCAAAAAATATTCCTCAAAAATAGATATAAAATACTTTCTGATGCAAAAAAAAAAAAAAAGAGGAAGTTGGGAAAATTCCTTGCTAGCAAGCTTGCACTGGACAAACTGTGGTGTGAAGCTGGGGGAGGAGGGGCTCAGTGGAGAAAGTCATGCTATGAGGGTATGGCAACCTGAATTCGGACACCCAGAACTCACATAAAGTGGGGTGCAGCCTGGAGGATCATCTGTGGCCTCAGCCCTCATCTCCATCTCCTGAGGTGGAGATGGAGATGAGAGAGAGTGTCCCCGGAATCCCTTGGGAGAGTTTGCCTTGTGAACAGCAGGAGACCCTCCCCCAAGCTACATGGAAGGCTCGGGCTGACAGCCAAGGATGTCCCGTGACCTCTACACTTGCACCGTGGCACGTGTGCGTGTACACTCACACACACACACACACACACACACACGTATCATATACATATCGTAGTGGTTTGATTCAGGTGGACGCCATAAACTTAGGTGCTCAGAATGCCAAGGCCCCAGCTGGTGGCAATTTGGGAATTGGATCCTCATGGAGGAGTGTATCGTTGGGGGTGGACTTACGGGTGTTATAGTCAGTTTCTCCTTGCCAGTGTTTGGCACGCTCTCCTGCTGATGTTGCCCACCTAATGTGGGCCAGGGGGTGATGTCCACCCTCTGTTCATGCCATCATTTTCCCTGCCATCGTGGAGCTTCCCCTCCAGTCTGTAAGCCAAACTAAGCTCTTTCCTCCCACAAGTTACTCTTGGTTGTGTGGCTGGATCCCCTCCCCCTCAACAGCCCCTGGGGGTGAGGTAAGAAGGCGCAGAGTCAATGGCACAGACTTGGGGAGTCAGGGAGAAGCTGAAAGCAGACTAGTTTAATGAGGAAAACAGACATTGCTATATACCCCTTCCCCGCTTCCCATTGGTCCTTTCGTTGTTTGGCGTTGTATTGTACCTTGTCCATTGGCTCGTTTCCTGTGTCAGCGGTGTCCGGGTCTTTAGGCAGCCTTTAGGTTGGCTCGCAGGGGGAGTAGCAGTCCCCACGTGCTATAATCTCAGGGCCTCCTTCCAGGGCCCCCTGGCTATGCTTGTCCTACATGGTTGGGTGTTTTCTGCCAGTGATGTGAAGTTGACTGCTACACACATACATACAAAAAATGGAAGAGAGTTCTTCATGCTTTAAAGAAATGATGCCAGATGAAGATGCAGATTTGTAGAAAGAGTGGTTCTGCCAGGAGAAATCAGGGGCACAAGGTTGAGCTCTGTGTGGTGAGCTCTGTGTGGCGCATGGTGTCTGAGCATGGCAGTGTTAACCAGAGACCTCTGTGAAGTGGACTTCGGATCTCTGAAAGGCCAGGATATCACAGAGTCACGCTTGCTGGTGGCCCTGCAAGGCCAAGATGACAGTTCCTGAAAACAGCTGAAGGCCCTGATGTCTGCGAGTCCCCTTGTGTAATGAACACATGAGCAGAAAAAGTTACCATTACTTGGTACTGAAGGAGAGCTTCATTCTCATTTAATAATGCTATGAAGAAGAAACATAAATAGCTGCTTTTCAACATGCCAAACTAACTGAAAGTGACACGGTGACCTTGAGCTGTCGTGGACGATGCTGGTCTACAAGGAGCTATCACACACGGTAACTACTGGGCAGTCAGGGAGGAGCTCAACAGGCCCAGTGTATACTTCACAGTGAACCCACACTATCGACAAGAGACTTACAAACAAAATCACAAGCACATGAAACAGCATGATTTGATTGCTGATAGTCAACAATCCAAAGCTATTAGCTCCTAAAGTACAATCCTGTCAATCACTGGGAGCTTTTCCAAGTAGACCACATGATAGAGACTTGGTCCCTTGTCAAAGGACAACCCCATCCTACCTTTTACGGCAGCTGCCTTCTCATCCCGGGAACAGAACGTCTAAACACAAGGAGCTTATGGAAGGAAAGAGTTTGTTTCAGGCTTACAGTTCTGAGGGAAACTTCACCATGGCAGCATAGGCAGCATTTTCACATCTACCTACATTAGTAGCAGGGAGAGAACAGTAAGAGCGAGCTGACTCTGAACACCTAGTGTGCCAGGCTAATAAACTCTAAGTACTGCCCTCTTGTGGCACACCTTCCCTAGCAAGGCTCCACCTCCCAATGACACCATCAGCTGGGGACTAAGTAAGAAGCTTCATCACAAATGCTTAAGGTTGTAAAGGACAACATGCATTCAAACCACCACCCTTTTGTTCCAAGAATGTGTTTCCTCAACTCTTCCATCTGCTTTTCACTGCTGGGGGTGGAGCTCAGGGCTTTACAGGTGTTAGGAAGTGGTCCACTGTTAAGCCATGTCCCCCAAGCGCCTCACTGGAAGAATCTAGACAAGTGCTCTGCAAGGGAACTCTATCCCTCGTTCTCTCTTTGCATTTTATTTTGAAACAAGATCTCGTAAGTTGTCCCAGGCTATCGTTGAACTCCATAGCCCAGGCTGACTTTGAACTTAATGATCCTCTTGTCTCTGTCTCCAGAGAGCCTTGGATTACAGGCCTGTGCCACCCAGTCCTGCTTCCAAGGTTATTTCTCTATATCACTTTCTTCTTTGGTGTGTTGGAGCTTGCCCTACAACTCTGTCGTTTTGGAAATAATACTGAGTTCCCTTCAAGGTTGAATTTTAATGTTCAAATGACTGACTAGTGGAGATACAGAAAAAGAAACTTGGAATTTCTTATCTCTTCTCAAAAGTCAACATTTTAGTATCTCTCACTTTAATTTAAGCACTTAAGTAATTATACAGTTGCTAATATGGAAGGTTTATTAAAAATTTAACATAAAACATAATAAAGAAAATTGAAGTATTTTTCTCTACTTAAAGAAGTAACAGGTAAAAAGCTGAACCAATGAAAACTCAATCTTCTGGCATCTGTCAAAAGAGTGAGGCACAAGGCAAATCATTGCCCCAAGTCTTGGAGAGGAGGACAAGCAGAGAACCACAGTGTGGTGGGGCAAAAATCCAAGAACAGAAACCTCCAAGGAGCCTACAGCATGTTAGAGAAACTAAAAATATCATTGACAACTTGCTGGAAGTTTGATGCAGGCAAGTTAAAAAGTCCAGAGGGATCTAGCTGTGGGGCCCCCTTATCTGGTGAGCTTTATCCTGAGGTCCTGCAAGTTAATATCAGAAGAAGAAAAAATACCTCCTGTGCTGTCCACAGCAGAAGGGGAAAGGAACCTGTAATATGCCAGAGTATCCTAGTTCTAGCAAGTTGTTCTCTTCAGAGAGACAACAGCAGACCCAATCTGCAAGAAGTCTGGTGTGGAGTTACACACCTGTAGCCCCGGCCTTTGGAAGGTGGAGGCAGGAGAATCTCCAGTTGGAGGACAGCTTGGGCAATGCTAGGGAAAGGAAACACTCCAGGCAGCTTTGCACTCCCACATCTCCCATTCCAGTCCACTCCAGCCTTCCTGTTCCACCAGAGGGGAGGGTTAAAAAACATGGATCTCTCTCCCCCTCCCTCTTTCTCTCTCTCAAATAAATAAATAAATAATTTTCTAAAAAAAAAATATTAAAGAGCTGGAGAGATGGCTTAGTGGTTAAGGCGTTTGCTTGAAAATCCAAAGGACCCAAGTTCAGATCCCAGTTCGATTCCCAGGTCCCACGTAAGCCAGACACACAAGATGGCACATGTGTCTGGAGTTCATTTGCAGTGGCTGGAGGCCTGGCACACCCATTCTCTCTCTCTCTCCCCCCCCCTCTTTCTCTCTCAAATGAATAAATAAATAAGTTATATTTTTTAAAAAAATAAAAAAAGAAGCATGGAGCAGGGGAAGATGGTTCATCGGCTAAGAATGCTTGTCATGTAAACATTGAGGACCTGAGTTCAATCCCCAGCACTCATGGAGAGCCAGGCAAGGCTGTGTACGCCTGTAACCCCAGCATTGACATTGAGGGAAATGGAGATAAAACGATCACTAGGACTCACTGGTCAGCCAATTGGACAAAAAAATGGCTAGCATCAGTTGCAGTGAGAAACTCTGTCTCTGAGAAATGAGGTGGAAGAATGATACAAGACGGCAGCCAACCGCCTTCTCTGGCCTCCACACACATGTGCATGCAGGGAGCATGCGTCTGTACACGCATGCAAGTAGGCACCGCATACACACAAGCATAATGCATACTAATCGATAAAAACAGAAATAAACAAAAAGTCACTCTTGTTTATTTGTGCGTGTGCCTGTGCATATGTGTGCATGTGTAACACCAGATCCTTTTGCCATGTTCTTTCTTTGTGTCCAGCTTTCACGAGTAGATTGTGGACAGCAAGTCTGGGCTAGAAGGCTTTGTAATCAAGCACCTTTCAGTGCGGAGCCATCTTCCCAGCCCAAATGTCACTCTTAAAAAAGTTAATTGAATCCCAGTACTTGGGAGGCAGAGGTAGGAGGAGCGCTGTGAGTTCGAGGCCACCCTGAGACTACATAGTGAATTCCAGGTCAGCCTTGGCTGGAGTGAGACCCTATCTTAAAAAACAAAACAAGAAAAATTAATTGAGAAAGTTATGTGAACTTCACAATCGAGTGGCAGAGAGCTGGAGTTACCTTGGTATTGTTATAACAAAACACCTAACTGGAAGGAGCTGATGGGAACAAGGGATCTATTTTGGTTTATAGTCTCAAGGGGGAAGCTCTGTGATGTCAGGGTGGAGGGGCATGGCATAAATAGATGCAGACCTTACATTCTTCCAATAGCAGGTGGCAAACCACAGCCCGAGAGTGAACCAACGACCACTGTCAAGTTAGGGGACCAATAAATCTCAAGGTTCACCCCCAGAAACACACCTCCTCCAGCAAGGCTCCACCTCCCAAACTGTCACCATCTGGAGGCCGAACATTCAAACACTTAAGTTTATGGGGAACATTTGATTCATATCAGCACACAGAGCCTCACTGACAAACTGAGACAAACTCATAGGACTAAAAACTGCATGTCCCCACCCACCATCTTTCACTACCACATAATAAAGTTCAAACAGGGGCTGGAGAAAATGGCTTAGTGGTTAAGCGCTTGCCTGTGAATCCTAAGGACACTGGTTCGAGGCTCGATTCCCCAGGACCCACGTTAGCCAGACGCACATGGGGGCACACGTGTCTGGAGTTCGTTTGCAGAGGCTGGAAGCCCTGGTGCGCCCATTCTCTCTCCCTCTCTCTCTGCCTTTCTCTCTGTGTCTGTCGCTCTCAAATAAATAAATAAATAATGAACAATAAAGTTCAAATGGGTCGGGCACAGGCCTGTAATCCCAGGACCCAGGAGGCTGAGGCTGGGGATAGCAAGTCTGAGGCTAGACTGGGCTATATAGCAAGACCCTGTATCCAATTTTTTTTTTTTTTTTGAGGTAGGGTCTCACTCTGGTCCAGGCTGACCTGGAATTAACTATGTAGTTTCAGGGTGGCCTTAAACTCATGGCAATGCTCCTACCTCTGCCTCCTGAGTTCTGGGATTAAAGGCATGCATCACCATGCCCGGCTTAAAATTTTTAATAAGATAAAATAAAATAAGGGCTTCTGTACATGAGTACACTGCAGTACATCAAGTCTAGAGTCAAGAAAAGACTACGGGGGGCTGGAGGGATGGCTTAGCGGTTAAGGTATTTGCCTGTGAAGCCAAAGGACCCAGGTTAGATTCCCCAGGACCCACATAAGGCAGATGCACAAAGGGCACATGAATCTGGGGCTCATTTGCTGTGGCTGAAGGCCCTGGTGTTCCCTTTCTTTCTTTCTTTCTTTCTTTCTTTCTTTCTTTCTTTCTTTCTTTCTGCCTCTTTCTCTCTCTCTCTTTCTCTGTTAAATAAATAAATACTTTTTAAAAAATGAAAATACTACTGGGCATGCTAAGAAGAATCTGAAGAGACGGAGCAAGCATCAGAACCTCACCCAGGTAAGATGAGAATACTTCAATTATTGAATGGAGAATTTAAAACAATTGTTGGCACTATGCTAGGGACTCTAGCGGGTAAAGCAGACAGCCTGCAAGAACAGATGGCCTATGTGAGCAGAGAGGTTCTAAGAAAGAGAAATCAAGAAATTTTAAGAAAGATTTCCTATAAAAGTGAAAGAAGTAATAAAGAATGTCCTTGCTGCGGTCATTGCCAGGCTGGACATGGCTGGAGAAAGAACCTCTGAGATTAAGGATATGTTCAAAGAAAAAAGCAAAGGAAAAAAAAAATCAGAATATCCAAAACCATGAGACAAGTATGAACGATGGGTGTAATGTAATTCACATGTAATGTCTACATGCGAAGAAGTTACAAGAAGAAAGGTTTAATGGCAAAGAAGGATAATTGGGCCAATGATAAATCTTTCCTCCTCATGCATGTTAGAAAACAAGCCACATATGTAGGAGGCTGGAGGGGCAATCATCGAGGTGACTGTCCAGCCCAATACCTCTAGAAATATCATATTCAAACTGCAGAAAACTCAAAAATAGGACAAACAAGTTTAAAAGAAGAGAAATCAGAAATATACAGTATCTGTTCTCTGCACACAATAGAATTAAACTAGAAATTGATAACAGAAAGATAATAGGAAAATGCCAAAACATTTAGAGACAAAGTAACGCACTCCACATAACACATGGGTCAAAGAAGAAACCTCAAGAGAAATTAAAATATATTTTGGACCAAATGAAAGTAAAAATTCAACTTATCAAAGTTTGTGAGATATTACAGCAAAGGCATATAGGAAATTCATAGCATTGAAAGCACATATTAAAAAAGAAAAAGAACCTACAGCCAATAATCTAAGCTTCCATCTTAGGAAACTAGAAAATAAGGTAAAATTAAATCCAAAGTAAGCAGAAGAGATGAAAATGAAAGTAGAATTCAATAAAAAATTATAAGAAAGATGTAAAGAAAACCAACTAAAAGGTAGATTTATCTTTTGGATTTTTTTTTTTTTTTTGGTATATTTGTTTTGGTTTTAATTGCAGGGTCTCATGTAGCCCAGGCTGGCCTCAAACTCACTGTGTAGCCAAAGTGGCCTTGAACTCCTGATCCTCCCTCTTCCAATTTTCTAATGTTGGGCTTACATGTACATGCTGCCATGTCCAGCTCCAAAAGTTGTATTTGAAGCCAGGTATAGTGGCTTGTGCCTTTAATCCCAGCATTCGGGAAGCAGAGGTAGGAGGATCGCTGTGAGCTCGAGGCCACCCTGAGAATACATAATGAATTCCAGGTCAGCCTGGGTCAGAGTAAGACCCTACCTCGAAAATCCAAAAGTACAAAAAAAAAAAAGTAAAAATAAAAGGTTGCATTTTTAAAAAGAGTTAATAAACTTGAAGAGATTTTTAGGAAAAAAAAAGTGATACAACACAAATTATCTAATATCAGAAACGAATTGAGAGGAAATCATTACATAAAATGCATGCTCTAAATCCACTAGAAGTCCACTAAAACGCCCCAAATGGAATAGACGCTAGGGATCATGAGGAGCAAACGTGCCTCATGGATTGCTGTGGGCATCGAAGATGTGACAGACACTCAGAAAGCTGGTAGACAATGTCGTCAAGGTGTTAATCACCCACCACGCCCCATGCAGGTATCCAAGGGTGATGACCAATGTGCCCCCATGAAAAGCTTCCTGCACGATTTCAAACTGGGAAGATTTCAGATGCCCGTCAACGGGCGAGTGGGCAGATGGGTAAGCAGGCCCCGCAAGCATCACGAGCTCCTCACGTAAACAGCTCGCGGTTCTCACAGACAGGCTGAATGAGAGAAGCAGATAAACAGGGTGCATGCTCTGGGATCCCACTTTTGCTAAGCTTTAGAGTATGCCAGTGATGGGGAAGCTGATCATGAAGGTGTGCACAGAACATTCTGGATGCCAGTGGTGGGGAGGCTGATCATGCAGGTGTGCACAGAACATTCTGGATGCATTCTGCTGCAATGAACATGTTAAAATCGATCTAACGATATTTTTGACTTCCGTGTCCAACATACCTCAGGTTTCTGTTTATTAGTTGTACGAAACAGGACCAGGATACGCATTGGACAGTGATCTTATTCACCACACAGCACTCTTTCTTGTCCTTGCCTCCTCCCTCCACTTGCTTCTTCTCCTTCCCTCAGATAGTTCCCCTTTTATTTTCATGTCATTTTTAAAAAATATATTTTTATTTATTTATTTGAGAGAAAGAGAGAGGAGAAAGAGAATGGGCACACCAGGGCCTCCAGCCACTGCAAATGAACCCCAGACGCGTGGGCCCCCTTGTGCATCTGGTTTACATGGGACCTGGAGAGTCGAACCTGGGTCCTTTGGCTTTTCCAGCCAGTACCTTAGTTGCTAAGCCATCTCTCCTGCCCTTTGAGTCATTGTTTAAAATCTAGATTCTCAGCACATCACTCCTTATTGCAGCATGATCCACAGTAGGCAAGTTATCGAATTATTGAATTAGCCCAGTTTTCATGAATGGACAAATACATAAAGATAATGTCACACACACATGCATGAACACATGCACTCATGCAAGCATGCACATGCACAGATAATGTGCTACACACACACACACACACACTCACTCACACACACACAAAGAGTGTGTTATTCAGCCATAAAGAAGATGCAATTATGTCATTTAGAGAAATATGGATGAACCTGGAACCCATGCTAAGCAAAAGAAACCAGACTCTGAAAGACAAATATTACATTTTCTCTCATCTGCTTCAGTTTCCAAAAGATATACCCTGTGGTAATAACTCTTTGCAACTAGAATGGATTAGCTTCTGAGGCCAGTCACTTGACCCTTTGGGGCACGAGTAACAAGAAAGGGAAATTCTAAGAAAAAAAGGAAAAACAAAACAGGCTCTGGGGCAATGTTTCTGAGAATATCAAACGTCACCACTCAAAACCAAGAGCACGGGGGGGCTGCCTGGGGCTCCACCTGCCCCATGCTGACCCGAACTCTTTCCAGGACACCAGCAGGGGGCAAAGTCTGAATGTGCCAGGGAGGCTGCGGCACGACGGGGTACCGACAGCAGAGTTTTCCCACAGCGTGTTGCCACTGTGCCCAGTGAGACATGATTCTCAGTCACACACCAAGGCTAAGTTCTTCAGAATGATTGAAAGCTCTGTTTTCAAAATCAATGGAAAAGAGTGTCATCTTTTGATGACATAAGACAATGACATAGAAGGAATATAGCATCATCCATCTTCTTACTGCTGGGGGAATCTGTGCGTGCCACGGAGATGACATCAGGTTGTACTGATAGCCAATCACCTCCTAAAAGTAACCCAAGCGACAGGCTGTTTGTCACATTCAGTCTAGAGGTGGCGACTTGTGGGACCTTGCTCAACTCTTTGGCTCACCATGTTACCTACATTACCCAGCTGGCTGTGGGCTCCCCATCACATTAGGGTTTTCTGCTTTTCTAGAAGGATGAGAATCACAGTGAAATTTATTATCTATCCCAAATATATTTCATGTATTAGTCAAATGTGAGATTTTTTTTCTTGTGTTAGTCATTTTTTTTTTTCTCATCACTTTGACCAAATCCCTTTTCATAAACAACTTAAGGGAGGAAGGATTTATTTATTTATTCTTGGAGTTTTACAGTTCAGTCTGTGGTTGCTTGGCTACCACGGCAGTGAGAGCGTGTGGCTGAGGAGAGCTGCTCCCCTCGAGGCCCACCAGGATGCGGAGCGACCGGGGGTTCTACATGCTGAAGGGCACGCACCGTGACCTTCCTCCGCCCTCCCTCCTTCGTGCATGTTTGTGTGCGTGTGAGTGTGGCGACACGTGTGAACCTCAGGAGATAGCCTCAGACCTCACTTGTCACCGGCCACCTTTCTTGGTGGGATGTCTCACTGTTGGCCTCTGTGTTTACCAGGCTGGTGGGCCTTTGAGTCTCTGGGGGAACTCTGCTGTGCTTGCCTCCCATCTTCCGGAGGGCACACATTGGTAACACAGATGCCCATGCCGTTATGCCCAGCTTTACGTGGGTTCTGGGAGCCTGCACTCGGGAACCTGTGCTTGTGCAGCAAGTTTTCTTTTTGAATCCACTGGGCCATCTCCCCAGCCCACTAGCTCCGTTTCCATTATCTCCCCAGATTTCACTTTCAAACTGTAACAGTTCTGTATTTCTAAATATAGAGTAGAATATTCTATCTTTCACCAGAATCCCCTCATGGAAGGATTCGCTCGTACCAAGAAGGGTCGGGGCTCTTGAAGAAGGCTTTTCCACTTCCATTTGCCCACATTTCCACCTGGCCCATTTCCCTCTTTATGAGTTTTTGGATCCATAGCTCAAGATTTCCTTTAAATTGTAGCTATTTGACCTTCTTCACTTCCAAGAGCACCGGAGAAAATTTCCTATTGGCAATAAAACAACATTTCATATAAATGGCAAAAATCAAGTGGAGGGCAATTACTGCCTGAGTTGTACATAGTTATGCACTTGGTACGTCCTGTAACAGGCTGTGACTTTGCAAAACTCTCCCACTCCTCTCTGGGTCTCAATTTTCTGACCAATAAGATAAAGAAATGAGCTAAATTACCTTCAACAGCTCACTTCTCTATTACAATAGATAAAACCCAAACTTCCCGGCAGAGGCAGGCCCTTCAGTAGCCAGAAGGGTGCTGGGTAATACCTGACCTGAATCTTGTCAAAGACACTCAGAAAAGCGCATGCCCAGAAAACATTCTGCATGACCAAGGTGACACGTGAATGACCTCTCAGAGAGGCCAACGGATAAGAATATTGAACTTCCGGGCTGGGGAGATGGTTTAGCAATGAAAGATGCTTATTTGTGAACTTTGGGGTTTGATTCTTCAGTATCCATGAGAAGCTAGATGCACGGACTGGCACAAACATCCGTAATTTGTTTGCAGTGGCAAGAGGCCCTGGTGTGCCCATAATTACTCTTGTAAATAAATAAACAGATAGTATTCTTTTTAAAAAGCAAGTTAGGTGTGATGACATTTGTCTATAATCCCAATACTCAGGAGACAGAGGCAGAAGAACTATGAGTTCAAAGGCAGCCTGAGCCAAAACGTTTATAGCAAGACCTTGTCTCAAAAATGAATGAATGAAGAAGTATAGGCATAACAGTGATGAAGAGTGAAGAGTGGGGCATAGTAGGTGCCCTCTGTCTGGTTTGAGTATCTGCTTCTCCTCTTGGTCTGTTTCAAGCCTCACCAAAGTGGCATACAGTGGGAACCTCTAATTCCAGGGGAGGATTTGTACACAAAAAGCCTGTTGAACCCAGGCATGGAGTTTCCCCGGAGTGTTGATCCTAATTCAGTCAACAAATGAAGTCAGAGGGATGTTTGTGATAAGCAGAAGCAGCCTCAGATGGTTGGAGCCTCCCCCACACATAACCTTGCGTTTCACCTACCAAGCAATCTGCCCTTGGAGATGCTCCCATCGGTTGCTAAGCTTGCTAAGCTCAATTGAAGGTCACATGCTTACGACCTCATGCAAAGGATTATGTGCATGTATGCAACAAACATCTCACAACCAACATTTAATTAGCGGACTTCATGTGCGTTATAAATGCACAGTCCATGCAAAGACCCCACTTTATGCCCGAGACTTGGAAAGCCGAAGCAACCAGCCCACAGTAACACACGGCAGGCAGGATAAGCAAGAGCCAAGTGGTGCTGGGCTTTCCCTCAGCCAGCTGAGTCCATTGCGACCCTCTGTGACCTTCCCTGGCACGTCTGTCCTGTCACCGTACATGAGAGCTCAGCGTTCTCTGGGCCTTATTCCATCCTCAGATCACCTTGCTGTCCACACGGGGAAGTCAGAATCACCCGCAAGCTCCCTTCGTTTGCCTCGGGGCCATCCAGCTTTAGCATCCCTGATCTGAGTCAGAGATGATTAGAGGGAATGCTGAGAAACTGTGCGTCCACAGTGCTGCGCGACTCCCCCCCAGGTGCCTTCAGGCCCGAAGTGTCATGGTTTTCCTAAGCTTCTTGGACACTTGAGGTCTCCCGTGACAGTAGAGACCAGTGTGGAGAACGTGCTATCCACAAAGCACAGGGCTAAACACGTCCCAAGTCTCAGTTCCCTTGGCCGTTCTATGAGATTGGCTTGCTTTTCTTTGACCTGAGTATCTAATGGCAAATTAGGAGGTCATGGGGCTGATGGATAACTCCAACCCCAGGGCAGGACTCAGAAGGTTCATTAAGCCCATTGTAATCTAACAGGTAAACTCAGGTAGGATAGCTAAACTCACTCTATAGAAGAAAACAAATGACACTGTATCAGGGATTTGCACCCTCAGGGGTCCCCTGTCTGAAAGCCCTCCTCCTCAAAACTGTGTCCCTACCTGCTCTTCATGCCCCTCCTAAATTTCTGAGGGTTGCACACAGACCATAAAGGGAACAACTGCTCAAAAGAACAGGTATGCACAGTTTTCAAAGCAGTTGTGTATGTGTGTGTGTGTATCTGTGTGTGTGTCTCTCTCTCTCTGTGAGTGTGAGTGTGTGTGTGTGTGTGTGTGTGTGAACATGAACACCTTGGCCCCCTAAGAGACCCAGATGGCCAACAGGACAGAGTTTTTAGCCATGGATGGCGTGCAAAGGGCACACAGTGAACACAGAGTGGTTCACGTGGCTTTTGCATGTGAGTCTATAGGGTCAAAAATTTAGGAGGTCAGGCTGGAGAGATGGCTTAGTGATTAAGGTGCTTGCTTGCAAAGCTTAAGGACCCATGTTTGACCTTCCAGGTCCCACATAGCTAGATGCACAAGGTCACACATGCACACAAGGTAGTACACGCAGCTGGAGTTTGATTGCAGTGGCTAGAAGCCCTGGCACACCAATTCTCTCTCTCTCACTCATAAAAAAAAAAATTTAAAAGGTCATGAAGGTTAAATGAGTTAAAAGAGTTGGTGTTAGGGCTGGAGAGATGGCTTAGTGGTTAAGTGCTTGCCTGTGAAGCCTAAGAACCCTGGTTCGAGGCTCAATTCCCCAGGACCCACGTTAGCCAGATGCATAAGGGGGAGCACACATCTGGAGTTCCTTTGCAGTGGCTGGAGGACCTGGCGCACTCATCCTCTCTTTCTCTCTCTATCTGCCTCTTTCTCTGTCTGTCACTTTCAAATAAATAAATAAAAAGTAAAAAAACATTAAAAAAAAAAAAGGTTGGTGTTAGATCAGAGACCTAAAGTCTCATTCTGTGTGATGATCAGTTATCCACTCTCTATCTGTTTCTTTCTCGTTTATAGGTAGTGATACGGAAAATCCTATGGCTTATTATTGAGGTTAGGTGGCCTTTGCAGTGTCACTTAAATGCTCTCGGTTGAATACTTCAGTAGTAGAGTCACCACAGTGCTGGCCGAGGCTACAGACAGAAGCAGGAGACACACACGGGAATGGGTGGGCAGGGCACGTCACCGGGGGTGAGATGGCTCCAGCGTGGTTTCGGTGACATCTCCGTAGCGTTGCAGGGTTAGGAAAACAACTTGCACAGAGTTGAGAAAGCGTCTTCCTGGCAGCAGCACTTGTCCTTCGTTTGCGCTGACTGGACCGTGAGCCACGCTCGACGCTGGCTGGTCCCGTTCTGTGCGGCCCAGAGCGGGGGCTACACGGCTCTTGGAATTTGATAATGTGATGGAAGAGTTGAGAGGGGCTCAGCTCAGCCGAGCTCATGACCGACATGATCCTCCAGGTGCCACTCTCAACCTGTGGGTGTGTTTAGGGACCGCTAAATGATCACAAGGATGATAGAGTTCTTTATGTCACTGTTTTTAAAGCACTATTATAAAAATATGACTGTTGACCTCATTCAATTTTTCTGCGAACCTGTCTTCAATCTTTGATTTTTCAGGTCATTCTTTTGTTCAGTGTAATTTCTGTTTGCTATGATCTTTGTTAATTTTGTTTTCCCTTGTCGCTTCACACCACTCAGCCACCTTCTTCTTTATGAGGGGCTTTCTGTGGGATTTGAACAGCTCTCCCATATCATTTTTCATTAACTCCATGAAAAGTTTCTCCTAAGCATGTACATTTTGGTTTTGGTTGATTGGTTTTTTTCTTAAATATTTTATTTTTACTCATTTATTTGAGAGAGAGAAAGAAAGAAAGAGAAAGAGGGAGAAAGAGACAAGCAGACAGACAGAGGGAGCATGGGCACACCACAGCCTCCAGCCACTGCAAAGGAGCTCCAGATTCATGTGCCACCTTGTCCATTTGGCTTATGTGGGTCCTGGGGAATTGAAGCTGGCTGGGTCCTTTGACTTTGCAGGTAAGTGCATTAACTGCTAAGCCATCTCCTCCATTCCAGTTGGTTTTGAGACAGGATGTCACTATGCATCTGGGAACTGGCCTTAAACTCAATCCTTCAGTCTGAGCTTCCCAAGTTACAGCTTTGCACCCTATACCCAGCTATAATCCGTATTTGAAATAAATATTTTCATTAGTTTAGTCAAGCCAACAAGGAGCCCAAAGTTGAGTGGAGAAAAATCATTACCATAACAGCCATGAGGACAGAGACAGACCAACATTAAAGTAAGGAGGGATGTTTCAATGATGACTAATTTTACAAAAGGCTAGATTATCACTATGCTGTGGTTTTTCAAATGATCCCGAAACCAACTGTGACCTGCTCTCAATAGAACGTCTAGAGTTCTCAGGACCTTAT
This sequence comes from Jaculus jaculus, assembly GCF_020740685.1. Lineage (NCBI taxonomy): Eukaryota > Metazoa > Chordata > Mammalia > Rodentia > Dipodidae > Jaculus > Jaculus jaculus. Next base: position 8,086,936 of record NC_059108.1, on the reverse strand, counting down.
CCTTCCAAGTGCTACCATTAAATTTGGCCCTGCAGTTGATAAAGCTGGCCACTCAAATGACCATTAGGAAGTGCTTACATAACGCTGGACATGGTTGGAATGTTCAAAGTGGGTCTTAGTTCTCACATATTATTTGCCTGCATTCAAGAATGTCAGCTTCATCTAAGGGTGCCTGGTGAGAGATTATAGCTACAGCAAGGATTCTGACCCAGCCCTTCAATGAACCCTCCTCAATCCAGAGCTTGCTGCTTTTCTTCTTTTTTTTTCAATTATTTACTTGAGAGAGAGAATTAAAGAGAGAGAGAGAGAATGGGCATGCTAGGGCCTCCAGCTGCTGCAAATGAACTCCAGATGTGTGTGCCCCCTTGTAGATCTGGCTTATGTGGGTCCTGGGGAATTGAATTGAACCTGGGTCCTTTGGCTTTGCAGGCAAGTGCCTTAACCACTAAGCCATCTCTCCAGCCCCAAGCCTCCTTCTTGCTGTCATGGTAGAAGTGACAGACCAAGTGTCATTTTCAAAGGACCGAGAGGGCCCAGGCTGATGACATGCTGTCTGATCTGTGTCTCTGACCCAAGCCTCTTTGACTCTGGTGCCACTTCCAGAAGAATCCGGGGCCTGCGAAGCTTGGTGCCTCCTGTCTGCTCGTTCGGCAGGAATTAAGTATGCACAGATGTGTTGTGGGAAGATATCATCCACGTCTTGACAAAGAACCAAAATTATTCATATGATTTATCATCCTAGCCATCTCGAATGCTAATGAGAAGATTCCTTGGTTAGAATTGTCAAGAAGCGTTTGCACCCATGTCCTGGGAGGGAGCGAGGCTGCTTCCAGATGCTCCCTGTGAGCTGCCACACGCCGGCTTCCGGCGGCCTGGGTCTCCAGGGCCTTACAGAAACAAAATGTGACAAAACCAGTATTCCCCAGCCTTGCCCCCGCCTCTTCTCTGAGGAATAGCTTTCCAAAAGGACTTTCGGGCTTTTCTGGTTGTGTCTTCTAGTTGAGGGGACTATGTTATGTTAGCCCCTTCTTGTCAGAGTCTTGTGAGATAGCAAGAGAGACCCGGCCCAGCCAGCATTGACAGCACAGCCGTTCTTGGGCTAACCTGTTAACCTGTTAATCTTCAGTCCCCTGAGTGCATTAATGCATGCCAGGGTGGAGCTCTGATCATTGCTTAAAGTTTATACTCATCTCTTAATGTCTTGTAATGTGAACTCAATTCCAATGTGAGGGTCTGGAGAGATGGGTCAGCAGTTAAAGGGGCTTGCTTGCAAAGCCTGATGATAGCCTAGGTTTCATTCCCCAGCGCCCACACAGTGCCAGGTGCATATGGTGATGAACGCATATAGAGTTCATTGTCAGTGACAAGAGACCCTGGAGCATCTCTCTCTCTCTCCCTCCCTCTGTTTGCAAATAAGTAATAACATTTTTTTTTTTAATTTCAACAAGAGTTTTGGTGGAAGCAAGTCATAGCCACCCTTAGAGACAATATAAGTGCATCTTCAGGAAAGGGAAAAACTGTCTACTCATTGTTTGTGGGCTCCCCAAGCCAGCTATAAATCTACCCCTACACTAATTTTTAATCCATAAAGATAAGTAGGGTTTTAGTGAAACACTTTGTCACCATATTCAATGTTGATAAATTAATCTTCAAGTTGTTGTATTGATTGGAAAATGCATTAAGCAAAAATCCATCTAATTATCCTTGGGCTAAAGGCTTGGGTAGACCCCCTTCCAACTGAGAATGCAGAGGTCAGAGAAGTCTGATGCTGAATCCTGCTGTGTTGAGCTCTGTGTGCCTCAGTCTGTGTGCCCCAGTCCTTGGCACCAGATGGTGAGCTGGGTGTAGGGTGGCCTGGGTAAGCCTGAGAAAGCCACATTATAAGTGTTTTAGAGCCTGAATGTTCTAATGAGAAGCTGTCGGTATCATTATCACTGGTCAGATCTCACCATGATTGTATCCACCAGAAATAAAGTGCACAAGAATACCACTAGCTTCAAAGACTTCCTCACTCACGTACCTACCCTTCAATCCGCCCTGAACACTAGGGGTATAAGCAAGGCAAAATAGAGAGGCTAGGACTAGAAGTTAAGACCAAGATGCAAAAGACTCAATTTCTTATTGATCTTTCCACTTGGACAATGGTTGTATAGCCTTATAGCCTCCCTCAGAACCTACACATTTGCTGGCGAATTCTGAGATCTGGAGTCCTCAGACAGACCACGGCTTACTCATGGTTTAGAGGCAGAAGTTAAATGAACATTTGGGACAAGCAGGAGCCTACTGTACCAATAGTTAGTTTAAAGATGCTATGAAAATTTGCTTCGTGGAGATTACAAACTGGAAAGCCCATGTGTGTATGGAGGTAGAAGGGGAGGGATGTGATATGTTTACTAAGGCAGAAATATTCAGGCACATGACTGAGCTCACTGAACACAGTGGAATACCTTTGTCCAAAGGAAAGTCAGACCACAAAACCTCATGCACATATATATGTAAAGTTAAAATTTTAAGCTTCTCATGAAACCATGAAACAAGTGAGAGCACAAAGTCAAAAAATATTTGACAAAAATATTTGCACATAAAACTTACAAAGGATTAATGTACAATAAGAATAAGGAACCCTTCCTGGCAAGGAGGTAACAAGTAAGGTAACACAAGAAAAAGTTTTAAGAAAATGACATGAACAGTCAATTCAATAAATACAAGGCAAAAGAAATGCAGAAAGTGCTTAGTCACATGGGAAGTTAAATATAATTAAAGATAAATTTTACTCCTGACAGATCAGGCAGGCAGTAGTGTGAACTCGGACAAATCTAAGAGCAGAGAAGCAAAGCAATAGCAATTCTGATGAACTGTTGGTGGGACAGTGCATAGATGCAGTCCTTTTGAAAAAGCACCCACCGTATCACCTACGAAATTCAGTACATACACCCCCTCTCACCCAGCCACGCCACTCCTAAGTATATATTACAGAGACATGGTCCTCAATGGTGTTAGCAAGCCGCTAGGGAAGTTTGGGAAATACGTGAATGTCACAAGGAGTAAGGCAAGCTGTTGGCATTTGATAGGTAAGGTAAGGAATGTTAGATGTCCTTTGGTGTCTGGGGTGGTCCCATACCAAGGTGACCACTTGAGGGACCAAATAACTTATGCAGGTGAAGATCTGTTTATACATATCTGTTCATGCATGCTAACACTTTGCTTCACAGATAAGGGAAGTTATGAAGCTCAAAGGAATTGTTGCCATATTGTGGCAGTGAAATTCTATCGTCAGTATGATCAAGTTAGGAATAATGAAGTAAGAGGCTCGCCTCTTGGGCAGTTCTGAGAGGACATTCCCAGGAAGAATTGATGGAAGGAGTTAGTCTTTCCCCTACAGTGAGACACAACGCCTTTTGCTGGCTGTCAGCGCTACCCACTGGTGCATCTAGCCTGCTGTTGCTATTCTTGATGGACAATGAACCCAGCTTCATCAGCCCGTCAACATGGACTAAAGACCAATAGTTCCCCAGGAATCTTCTAGAAATGAGCACCAGACTGGGACTGCTGAGGCATTCAGCCTCATGAGCTGAGCAGCTACCAGGTTCTCAGACTCTGCATGTTGCCGGCAGCCATTTCTGGACTGCCCGGCCCGTGGATCCTGAAGGCTACTCCAGTGAATGCCCGCTGCGCTATGTACTCACGCTATCAGTCCTGACCCTCTAGAAAACACCGACTACTACACGCATCTTTAATGCGCTGCACTTTTGCAGAAGCACAACCTTCTAAATTAAAGAGAGCTTGTATTCCCTATGTTCTTGCTGTTGCTGCTGTTTAGACGCTCACCACGGATTGATCAACATTTCAGAAAATCAAATTTCCACTGGGAACATTATGCATGGTATTTATATTATCAACCCAAATGCCTCTATCTGTCTGTTTTAGCAAATGGAAGAGAGTCACAGGGATTCTACACATAAATATAAGCCTTGCTATTTGGGCTCCTGGTATAATTGTTCCCCCAATTTTTCATATCAATACAGTTATCTTTTATACGTAAATTATTTTTGTTTGTCTTTATATCGCATAAAGAACTGCATTAATTCCTTGCGATTCTAAGCCTACTAATAGAACAGCCCTAAGAATTTTAGTTCAGGATAGTGAAAATAACATCACAAGATATATACAATAAACATTTCTCTCACTGATGATGAAACTTACCATCCAAAAACAGCATTGCATATGATCCTTAGAAGCCATATACAAAAGGGTTTAGGACAGAATGACTTGATAAATAAAAATATAATTTAAAGAAACACACCAACTGGCTCTAAGTGAGCAACTGTATAAACATAGGCATGAATGCAGGCCAAGGAACACTCTACAGTAGAGAAAAAAAGCAACAATGTCTATATTCATTAGCGTGTGAACATTTTCAAAGCCACTCTTTTTCATCTGGCATAATTTTACATATCACAACACTTGCATATCATGCAAATTATTTAAAGTCCATAGATGGGCATGGCTACTTTAATTAACTTACTAGTTTATTTAGGAATGCATGTAGTGTCATATAACTTAGTGAAAATTAAAAAAATAGAAAACACATGCTTCAAATTACCTCAGCAGGAACTCTTAGGATTAGGGAGGAAGGGCCTAAGTCTAGCAGTTAACGGGGGGGGGGATACCTTGTGATGATCTACTCCTAAAACCAGATAATGGGCTCACTAGTTCTCACTTTTGTTATTTTCAATTGTAAACATTTTCAGACAGAACTTATTTCACAATTTAAAATCCTGAAAATCAAAACCTCCCACATGAGCTCTAAGCCTTTGTTTAGTTGATTGACTTCTCTTAACAAGTCCACGCTGGGCTTGTCTGAGGCCTGGCAGAAGAGGGAACTGCCGAGTCTTTTCTGGGCTTCCTATCCACTCTCTGAGGTTGTCGGTCCTGGTGGCTGTCTTGAGACACCTAGCCAGGAGGTGCTGGTGTTGGGCTTGGGAAGGAGGCTCAGCATTCCTGCAGAGCCTCCCACACGCTCAGGACTCCACGGGAGTCTGGGAAGATTCACAACAACCAGATGAGAAGAGGGTTTGCCGTTGTGAAGAGAAGGCAGTTTCCCTTGCCTCTTTTCAGCATGGAGTGAGGGACCGTCTCCTTTGAGGGCGTGGGGTCACTGTGCACCTCCACTGCAGCCTTTACCAAAGGGCCAATGGCGGCCACCTCGGGCACCCCAGCTGTCACCGCAGGAGAGTGCTTTTGCAGGAGAATCTAAACGTTCTATGGATCCATGAGGTGACCGGACTAAGGTAAGGTTGTAAAACAGGTGCCATTTCACCTGCGGGATGTACGTGAAGCAGGAAGAAGCAGCTAGGCTCTCAGAATGAAGGCACGCGCTAATAACAGCATCTCGCAAGCGCCAGCCTCTTGCTGGGTTCTGACACGCACGGGGGTGACAAGGCCGTTCTCGCACCAGCTGCTCGGCAGCAGGGACAGGATCACTATGCCCCCTGGTCCTCATCATCATGGCTGTGAATGGAAGGTGTTTCGTAATACTGGAGATTGGTTGAAGAAAAAAGCTATTTAAAGGAGAAATGTGGCAGGAGACTCTAACCCATGACAGATTGCCACTGTAGACCCGGAGCCAACTCCAGAGCTCACTGTGGGTGAGGGCAGCCCGGCAGGGCTTCATGGCGGAGGTGGGGCCTGGATGAAGAGGGCAAGCTCCGCGAGAGGCATGCCGAGGTTTGGCAGCAAAGGCTACAACAGGGTAAAAAGTGACGAGATGTCAGCATGAAGGGGACTGGCTGCCGTGGCAGCACCAAGGTGGCAGTAGTTGTTAAGAATGTTGGTGGAGAGCTGGAGAGATGGCTTAGCGGTTAAGGCACGTGCCTGTGAAGCCCAAGGACCCAGGTTCAATTCTCCAGGTCCCACATAAGCCAGATGCACGAGGGGGTGCACATGCGTCTGGAGTTCGTTTGCGTGGCTGGAGGCCCGCCCATTCTCTCTCTCCCTCTCTCTGCTTCTGTCTCTCAAATAAATAAATAAAAGTAAAGTTTAAAAATATAAAGATACAAGATAGAAATGGACAAAGAGATTGAGTTGGTAAAAGACAAAAATGGATAGATAGCTAGTGGAGAAAGAGACAGAAAGAAAAAGCAAGGGAAGACAGAGAGAGAGAGAGAGCAATTAATTCAAATTGAAGACTCCAGAGCTTTCTAGAGGTCCAGGGCAGGTGTCCAGGTACCTAGCCTTTGAAGAGAGAGTATGACCTCTCAGGAGACGCAGGAATGTGGCCCAACAATGCAGTCGCAACAATGGAGAGCTGCTGGTTCTGTCTGCACACGTGATGTTGCAGACCAGCCTCTGGACCTATTGGTACCCTCTTTATTCTCCTGCCCATCCTCCCACCTCTTTTCTCCTTGTTAGGCCCCAGAGGCAAAGGCAGCTGTCTCTCAGCTGCGGGATGTCAGGGTGGCAGCGCGTACCATCACAAGGCCAAGGTGCTGAGCAGCACTCCAGGCCCCAACACCTGTGATGACACCTTTATAGTCACATGAATTATTCACATTTCACCCAACACAAGCACATTTACATAGGAGTAATATCAATTTGTCTTATTAATATTAATGTTTAATCTGTAAAGAGCCAGCCGGAAGCACAACAGTCAGTGTAAACACTGGAACACGGGTCGGGGCATGAGGCAGGCCCGCCAGGAATCTCGGTGCTCAGGAAGTCTGAAGTGCTTCGTTAAGGTGGCATTAATTACCATGGTCCAGTCCTGTCTTTCACATTGTTTCCATCCTGAACAAGGCACCAGGGCTTGGCTGCTTCTGTAAGTTGAAGATAGTTCAGACACATCTTGTGGGGCTGGAGAGATGGCTCAGATGTTAAAGGCACTTGCTTGCAAAGCTTGACAGCCCAGATTTGATTCCCCAATATCCACGTAAAGTTGGATGCACAAAGTGGTGCATACCTCTCTTTCTCCTTCTCCTCCTCCTCCTTCTGCCTCTCTCTCTCTCTCTCTCTCTCTCTCTCTCTCTCTCTCTCTCTCCCTCTCTGCTTGAAAGTAAATAAATAAAATTTTTTTAAAAAAGAAAGAGCCTGTGGACTTTTGGCAAGGTAATGCAAGGGACATACTGAGCCCAGTCTGGCACACAGGCTGCTCTCTGGATTAAGGCTACTGCAGCAGTCTACGCAGGAGCCACACCATTGTGGGCAGTTCTTGCTTGGTCAGTGAACATTATGGATCAAGACAAGGAAAGGGGAGAGAATTCCCAGCAGAGGGACCAGCCAAGCCAAGGCACAGAGACGGGAAAGCTGACGGAGATGCGTGGTGGGCCTCTGCTGTGGTGCTGCCTGTGTGTGACGGTGATGAACTACTGAAGTGGAAAGTGCCGAGAAGCCTTATGAGCCATTTGGCAAAGTCACCGAGTATAAGTGCTCACTGTCATCCTAAAATATGGGGAGTCACATTTTGAATGGCTTTTAATTTTTTTTTCATTTTTCTTACAATTCAAGTTTTACTGCATTCTACTCAAGTACTGTTCCTTAATTGATGGGAAATACAAGACTATTGTGTTGGTCACTTTCCACCCCATGACAAAATGCCTTTGCAGTTAAGGGAATAAGGTTCATTTTTGGCCCTAGGTTTTGCAAGTTTCCATTCTTGGCCCCTTCACTCCGTCACTTCTGGGCCCAAGTTGAAGCACAGATCACACCTGCGTGCCTCGTGCTGGGCAGGAAGCAGAGGCAGAGAGGGGCCTGAGGTAAGATACAGCCCCAAGGACACAAGGCCCCAGTCCCCAGCGATTTACTTCCTCCAACTAGGCTCCATCCCCTGGCTTCCATCCCAATAATGCCATCAAGTTAGGAATCCAGCAGTGGGTTGATCCATGGGTAAGGTCAGAGCTCTAGTGATCCGATCGCTTCCCCAAAACCCGTTGGCGACTAGACCTTAGCGTGCCTTTTGCGGGCGCCCCACCATATCCGAACTGTGACACTGCTCCCCCGCCCCCGCCAATAGCTGGTTGGGAAGCACCAATCTAGGAAACCTCCCATTACCTCCCACACCTGAGTCTGAGCTCGCCCTCATCCTATGCCAGTAAAGTTGCCCCCTGTCACAGAGGCAAGAGGGCAAAACAGAGCGTCCCTACCCACTGCTCCCATCTCCCGAACCTCCTCACCCCGGACGTGTGTCTCAGAGCAGTCATTGTGAGGAAACCATCCCTAACTCAGGCTCAAAGCCAGCACTGTCTAATCTCTGGTAATGGCAACAATGTGGTCACATGTTCCTGCAGCCAACGCGGTGCCCAGGGACAGCCGCAATGGCATCTGGCAGCTCCCAACCTCCACTGCCTGGGGCTGGCAGCCGAGCTCGCTGGAGGTCATTAATGTGGATCGGCTGCTAATGGACCCACACCACCACGATTCTTTAACTCATTTTGCACTGGGAATTGTCCGCATACATTTTGAAGTGTTTGTAGGAACATAAAAAACCCCTTCACTGCCATGTCTGCGCTCCAGAAACCAGCTTCCTGATGCTTCCTTCACGATGCTGAAGGCGTGGCAGACCCAGTACCTTGCCGAAGGCCAGGTGCGTATGTCAGACGCCGTCCACTGAGACATGAGTATGCTTCTGTCGCGTTTCGGATGTGCATGGCCCTCACTCAGCCCAGAAGCTATTTGCTGAGTCCCCACGGTGTACAGGCACTGAGGAAAACACTGTGGCCCCTACCCTGGGGACCAGCTAAAGCACATCGGATCCTGCCTCAGAGATCTGACACTCCATACGGGGCTTCTGTGGACCCACAGAAATCTGAGTTTTGCGCCAGTGCCCCTCAGAGTCCCTCACCCGGCACTCGCTGTGTTTTGTTTGGACGGCACACATTTCTACGTTGCACATAAAGTCTGGATTCCTGAGATTTCCTGAGAAGATAGGAATATGGAGCAGAACTGATCTGGCAGGTAGGTGACAAGATTGGCAGGCACCCAGGGTCTGAGGCATCTGGAAGAGTGGGGTGTGTGGGCATTCAATAAAAGAGAGCAAAGATCTCTGTTAGCAGCAGGAGGGGGAAGCCCAAACCAGTTGTGCAGACGGCATTAGGACCAAGGACCGAGAGTTCAGCTAATACGGCCAGGTTTCTGGGAAAAGATGAGCTTTGCAAATCCATTCCAGGGGAGAGGGGATATAAGAGTATAACCTTTTAAAAATACTATTTTTTAAAAGAAGCAGAGGCTATGGTCAGGAGTGTGCACTGACAAGGTTTGTCCTCCGAGCCCCATCTAAGCTCGCAGGCAGGCCCTGGCCATCGCTGTCTTCTGACCTCTGCTCCTGATTCGCTCACCTGAGTAGAGCGTATGATGTACCTGGGAGCCATTCGGCACTATCTAGGGAAAGAGAGGGAGCAAGATACCTTCCCACAGAGGCGCAAGAACCAGCCAGAGGAATGTGCAAGCTACCGGAACCAAACCTGAAGTCCGGGACTATGCACGTTGCGATGGTTAATATTGTCACCTTGCTAGGACCTAGCATCACAAGTGAGGAATTAGCTACACCAGGTTTGTCTTTAGACGTGCATGCCCATGAGGGCTTATCGAGATTAGGTTAGCCAGCTGGGCATGGTGGCGCACGCCTTTAATCCCAGCACTCGGGAGGCAGAGGTAGGAGGATCGCCGTGAGTTCGAGGCCACCCTGAGACTCCATAGTGAATTCCAGGTCGGCTCTGAGCTAGAGTGAGACCCTACCTCAAAAAACCAAAATAAATAAATAAATAAACAACAACAAAAAAGGATTAGGTCAGCCAAAGTGGGAAGCCACACCTTAACCACAGATGGCATCGTTTCGTACTCCAGGGATTGGGACTGTATGACGAGAGCTCTGGCTGAGCACCAGCACCCATCGCTCTCTGCTTCCTCACTGTGGACCAGATGTGACCAGTTCTGCCCCCAGCTCATGCTGCCCTGCCTTTTCCTCCACAACAGACTTGAACTTGGAACCTTAAACCTGTCCTTCCTCGAACTGATCTTGTCAGATGCTTCATCCCAGCAAGGAGAAGGGGCCTGATACAGACGCCTCTGGTGGAGCGTCCAGCTGCAGGCTAAGAAGCAGCTCAGCAGGAGCCTCTGAGAATGTCACTAGCCACCTACCTGTGGCAGGCGGTCCCCTGAGATGGTCAACAGTGATCACCACATCCTGGTGTCCAAAGCTCCCTTGGAAGCAGTTGGGTACATGTGACCCCCTTCTAACAAACCGTTGTGGTTTGATTCAGGTGTCCCCCATAAACTTAGGTGTTCTGAATGTTAGGTTACCTGGATGATGACAGTTGGGAATTAAAGCCTCCTGGAAGCTTTATTTATTTATAAAATATCTAGTTACATGATATTGTTGGGGACAGGCTTATGGGTGTTATAACCAGTGTGCCCCTTGCCAGTGTTTGGCACACTCTCCTGTTGTTATTGTCTGCCTGATATTGGCCAGGAGGTGATGTCCACCCTCTGCTCACACTATTGTTTTCCCCTGCCATTGTGGAGCTTCCCCTCAGGTCTGTAAGACAAAATAAACCTTTTTCCTCCACAAGCTGCTCTTAGTAGGGAGATTTCTGCCAGCAATGTGAACCTGACTGCTGTACCAACCAAATACAATCCAGGTGAATACAATGGGATTTCACTTCTGTAGTAAGATGATAAAAAAATTGACTCTAAAAATATTTATTTATTTATTTATTTGATAGGGGAGAGAGAGAATGATTACGGCACACCAGGGCCTCTTGCCACTGCAAACAAACTCCAGATCCACGCACCATCCTATGCATCTGGCTTTCTGTGGGTACTACAAAATCGAACCCAGGCTATCAGGTTTTGCAAGCAAGTGCCTCTAACCAGAGCCATCTCTCTAGCCCCCAAATTAACTTTTCATCTTGCTGATAGGTTCTTTTTTCTTCTGTGTACTATGATAAAGAAACTGGGCAAGTCTATGTCTGAAGGCAATGAGAATGGCCCTTGGCCATCAGCTAACTCTGCCCTGCCTTCCCATCCAGCATCCCTCAAGGAAATGAGTTCTGCCTGCAACCTTGTCTGCTCCAGCCTTCTGAGGACTCTCAGCTCTGCTGACACCTTGACTGCAACCTTGCAAAGCCAGGATTTGGTGATCTTTCGGATGTGAAAGCCAGAGGGACAAAGGCACTGGGAGATTTGTCCAGTCCCCTGGCAAATGGTGACTATGCAGGACAGTGAGTTGGATGGGAAGTTCTGACCTCTGTGTTCTGAAGTAGCCAAAAGAGAATGTCCAATAGAGACCTAGGCACAGGACGCAGATAAAGCTTGTCTGGACTCCTGGCCCACGATAGCAGATGAGTAGCAAATGTGTGTTGTTTTAAGCCGCCAAGTTTATGCCGAGTTGTTATACGGCAGTGGATGACTATAACACTCCTGGCCATGTGAGGGCCAGCCAGTAATTTATAAATACACTCATCAGGCCGGGTATGGCCTGAGTACACATGTCGGAGTCCTAACTGTTGGCTGAACAGTGCTGGGAAGGTAGTAAAGATGGGAGAAGTGGCAGGTGGCCATGACAGCAGCAGATGCCAGAAGCCACAGCTGTCTCTGTGCCAGCAGCTGGGGCTCCCTTACATGAGCAATCTTCTAAATTACTTGAGTCTGGAGCCCAGGGGATTCTGGCCCTGGTTCTCAACTTGGCCAGGCCTCCAGCGCAGCATGGACCTGAACTGAGTAAGTCCTCAATTTCTTCCACACTTCCTGAGCACTTGGCTCATCGAGCCAGTACTGGAACATCGGAGGGGATCCAGCCCATGCGTAGGAGCACCTCCAGCCGGAAGAGGCGGGGCTTGTGGGCTGGGCTTATCAGCACAGGGAAAATCACCATGCCTTGCTGCCTAAAGACTCAGCCCAGGTTTCTAGGACCCAACACTGTCTTGAATGAGAGAAATGAGATACAAAGACAGGCTCAAGTGCAAGGAAGGTTGTGATTCACTGTGAGGGTACCCCATGTCAAACATCGCTGGACACAAAATACCAGGAGTTCAGTAGCACACCCTTTTTCAGAATACTCATGGTTTGGTCCTCCTTTAATTAAGGTATGCATCCTGAACAGTGAATCTTTTATGACCAATGGCTTTGGTTTGAATATGTTTATCTGATGGGTTTATCTCTAACAGGAGTGCTCACAATTTAGGAACCTGAAAAAGTCATTGGTATAAGCTGGGAGCTTGGGCTCCAGAAACATCACATAAAAACAAAACAAAACAAACAAACATAAAACAGCCAGGCATGGTGGTGCACACCTTTAATCCCAGCACTCGAGAGGCAGAGGTAGGAGGATCACCATGACTTCGAGGCCACCCTGAGACTACATAGTGAATTCCAGGTCAGCCTGGACCAGAGCGAGACTCTACCGCAAAAAAAAAAAAAAAAAAAAAAAAAAAGAAAGAAAGAAAGAAACACATGGAAAGGGCTGGAAAGACATCTTAGCAGGTAAGGCCTAAGAAGCCTAAGGACCCAGATTTGATTCGCTTGTACCCACGTAAGCAAGATGCACAAGGTGGTACATGGAGTTTGTTTTCAGTGGCTGGAGGCCCTGGTATGACCCTTCTCTTTATATATTTGCGTCTTCTTTTCTCTATCGCTCATAAATAAATATATTTTTTTCTTTTTTTTTTTTAAAGTGGAAGACTTAAGACATGCATCAAGGAATAGACTCCAAATTTGGTGATCTGTTGATTGTGAAAACGAGGGGAAAAAGGTATTAATAGACTTCTGTCCTGCCCCCTAGTGAATGGTGATTATAAGATAGCTAGCTGGATACAGGAGCTTTTGACCTCTGTGTTCAGTATGTCCGCTCTGAAGTGGCCAAGAGACAATGTCCAGTGGAGATCGCTGGCTTAGGGAATCTGAGGCTCCTGGGATACTTGGATATTGCTGGCGCAGAGGGCACGAGAGGCCATGTGAGTGGAGGAGATAACAAAGGCAGTGTGTAGAGTGGGGGCTGGTGCATAGACAGCTGCGGCTCTTTTGTCTACTTCTAGAAACGTTCCACAAGGAAACGGTCAGAAGCATGCAAGGAGGCGTGTTTAACCTGCAGGAATGACTTGTGCTTGTGCTAAGTGGAAGTAACCAGTTTTTCCAACAGAAGGAAAAAGTCTGATTTTGTTGTAAAGCATGGAAGGGACGTGCTACAATCACAATTACATAAATACATCATGGTGTGGGATTTTGAATTCCTGAGGGGAGTGAGCCAGCTCCAGAGATGGATAGTAGACTATCAGTTTTGCATAGATGTGCGTGCACCATCAGACAAAACATTCTAGAAGGTCACACACGGAGATGTTAACCGTGATGATCTTGGAATGGTGGCTTTAAAGACAAGATCTGGTTTTCCAATTTTGTTCTTTCCTATATATATGAGCAGCTTTTGTAGTTAAGGGAAAAACAATGTTCTGCTTAAAGCGTCCCTTTTGTTTCATAGAGATCTCCGTGGCTCATATCTGGGAACCGTTGTTTTCACGTGTCCCTCCTGCCTGTACCTTACAAGGGCTTCTGCAGAAATTCCACAGGAAACCTCAGCTTACACTGCGGCTTCCACCCTTGGCTCCCCACGTAAACACCAGGCCGCAGCATCAGGTCAGGGCGTCGTCACTAGAAGGGCAGGTGGTCCTTCCTCGGCACTTACAGCCCCGCTCAGTTGCAACTGAAATTGAAGATCTCCACGTCATGGCTGCTGCTGCTGTCTACTTAGAAGGTCCAGAAAGCCTTTCCACTTACGCGCCTGACAGGGTGACAACCCCTCCTGCAAGATCCGTGAAGGAGATGCCGGCTCCCCGGCTGCTCTTTCCTCCTTGCAGCCCCAGTTGAGGCCGGGCACAAGGACAGCTCAAACAGTCATGTGAGCTGTTTGTCTTGTGATGGAAACCGAGACCTCTTCTGAACTCTAACAGCATCACATTAGAGTTCAAAAATAGCTCAAGGTCTTCGGTAGCTTAACGGTCCCAATGATGTAGATTGAACCTTCCTAACCTTTCAAGCTGAAGATTATCTCCCGAGCTAAAGGCTGTACCCATGGCCGCTCACTACTGGCACTGCCCATAGAGTGGCTTTGCCACTGGGTCACTGTGTTCACCGTAAATGCGAGGATATTCTTCTCTGTCTCCATGTGTCTAATGCAAATGCTTCTGCCTCAGACAGCGTCCCATTCTGCTGTCAATCAATTCAGGTGGCTCAAAGGTCAGCCAATCAGCCTGATGTACTGGTGCAGACCTCACACCATGGCTGGCCCACAGGTCAGACCCAGTCTCCAGGGGCATCTCACTGTATTTAAAAGTTATGTTTTCACTAATATATATTTAAAAACTCCAAGATTTCCTACACATACACACACACACACACACACACACACACACACACACACACACAAATTAACACCTCATCTCTGTTAAAAAGAGGCAAAGGAGTAGAGACACGGGGCTCTTTGTCACCCACTGTCCATCCGAACAGTGTTTGCTCTAAATCCTAAGCCCCACTGGGTATCAGACATAATTGGGTCATGGAGACGTGAGGCTTCATGAATGGGGCCAGCGCCCTTAGCAGAGCCACCTCGCTGCTGTTCTGTCATGTCAGGATGCATGAAATCTGTAGTCTGAAACCCGAAACAACTCTTGCTAGACCTTGGCAAGGCTTGCACCCTGAGCTTAGACTTTCTGCCTTCAGAACCGGGCAGGAGAGAAACACCTCGTTTATGTTCCCAGGTCTGCGTCACTGGCAAAGACACACTGCCTCCACTGGCCTGCATCAGTCCCAAGGATGCCCTCTGGCCTTGAGAAGCATCCTGGTACCTAACCCCACGTGCACTCAAACAGGGAAGCGGAAGGAAAACGTGCCTCTTCCCTTCCCTCTTCTCCACTGGGGTTCTGGTCACTCCGTGGAAGTCTCACAGGGCAGACGTTTCTTGGACCTTGCAGCTCGCCCTCCTGCAACTGAGCAGTCAGGTTCAGCAGTCACACACCAACTATCCTCGCTCACCACAAGGATCCCACCTTAGTGTGCTCAGCTCTGGGGAGTGAACGGAAGCTGGTACGGATATCAACGAAACAAGGAGAGCCCAGACTGCAGCTAATGACCGTTTCCTTCAGAGAGTTTTGAGTTGCTGCTGAGGCTTGAGTAGTGTCCCTGAGTTTGTGTTGGAAATGTAATCCCCTCTGCAACAATGATCAAAGACTTTTCAGAAGTAAGTAGGTCATGGAGACTCTGCCTTCGTGAATTGGATTCATGCTGTCATCATAAAAGAGGGCTGGTTAACAGGGGAGTAGGTTATAAAAGTTACATTAGTGACTTTTTTTTTCGTTGCTGTGACAAAATAGCTGACAGGAGCAACTTAAGAGGAGAAGTGTTTATATCGGCTCTCAGTTTCAGAAGGTTCAATCCACTGTGGCAGAAATGTGAAACAACGGCCTCCCACGTGGTAGACGGACTAGAAACAGGGTCAGGCTATAACCTCCCGAAACTCTCTCCTTAACCCCTTCCTCACAGAGGCGCCACGGTTTTCCCCCTAAAACAGAACCAACAGCTAGGAAACTGGTATTCAAGAACATGAGCCTAAGAAAGACATTTCACATTCAAACTACAACAGGTGGGTTGTTTCCCCTCACCCCGTCTTTTCTACACATCCATATGTTCGTGCAGCACACACGCGTACGCACACACACGTGCACACAGCATGAATACCGTCCTCCCACCTTCTGCTTTGGATGATGCTGCGTCATGCTTGCTCTTTTTCTCTGGGCTGAACTGGTCTGTGGTATACTATCAATCATAGCAGCAGGAATGTAAATGCAATGCAAGTATTATTCAAATGAAGCGACTCAGAAAGAAATTTACATAGATCAACAATTAGGCCAGAATCTCTTACTTAACGGAGTCCACACAAAATGATCAATCAATCGGGGCTGTTTGGAGCTTTTGGCCAGCATGTCAGTTTCTCCGGCAATAAAGTGGAGAGGCATCTCTGGGGGTTACAAGCCAGCTCTGATTTACAGATGAGATCACCTGACAGGCTTCAGTGGGCAGGAGAAAAATGTCTTGTCCCATGGGAAGGACAATTCCAGGCCCCATGTGCCTCTGGTTGGATCAATGTTCTTCAACTGCAACTAGCTCGTGAGTGAGCCGCCTTTGCCGGGTGAAGGGCAGGTCCCGTACGGCGAGTGAAACCGCTGATGCTCACGTGTTCTCGCCCACCCTCCTGACGTCAGCAACACCCTGCGTCCAGTCCCACAGAGCCCGGTTCTCATTGTGTGTTAGCTGCTGTAAGCCTAAGATAATGCAATCCAGGAGAAGAAAGGAGAGCTTCAGACTTTTAAATGGAATAAGTACGTATTTGTAACTATTGGATGCCGATCAATTAGAAGAAGGGAGGAAGGTAGCAGTCTCCGCCTAACAAGCGCTTCAAATATTTGGAAGAAGATATTTCAGAGGCTAGGTGGGGTGCACACACCTGTTGTCCCAGTGCTCAGGAGGCTGAGAGCAGCTTGAGCTACAAAGTAAGATCGTCTCAAAAGCAAAGTGAACTGGGACAATTCTGGACGGGCCTAAGACACCTAGAACACTTCCATCCACACGTAGTCCAAGGCCGGCCCCGGCAGGCGTTCTGTGGGACCACGGGTCCGTGGGATAGGCTTGTTCTGATACTCATACATCCCGCCATAGCTTCATTCCATCCTGGGCACCACGTCCCCCATCACCACCAGCTGTGTTTACCCTTGGAATCCAGTCCTCGGGTCACTCCAGTTTCCTCCCTTGAGGATCTCTTGACTCTCGTGAATGACTGATTCACAAGGAGGACAAATACTCCTCTAAGGGGGAGCTGAAGTCACAGGGGCTCCTTACCAAGCTTCTAGGTCCATCAGTAGAGACTGCATGTAAGCTCCATTGCCATGTGGAGAAGATCACAACCAAAGCAGCAATCCCTTCAGAGAAGACTGTGCACGGGAAGGCGGAATCCTTAGCACAGGGTGTGGTATTTGATGTCGTGTAACAACTTTGACTGGGCTAAGAGATGCCCAGATCATCAATGAAGTGTTTCTTCTGAGTGCGGCTACAAGGTTGTTTCCTATTGAAGTTCCTTCTGTTGTGACTGCGACAAAATGCCTGACAGAAGCAACTTACAAGAGGAGAGTCCTTTGGGCTCGGTGGAGTCCATGGTGGTGGGAGCATGTGACTGAGGCTCCCCACATCATGGTGGATGAGGAAGCAGAGGACAGCTCAGAAACCAGCAGCGGACCTCACCACCGGCAACCCGTTTATGCTGCTTAGCCCATGGTCCCCAAGGTCCCCAAACATCACCACCCGCTGGGGGCCAAGTATTTAGACACATGCCGGCTGTGGGGGACATGACACATCCAAACCATAACATTTCCTGAAGCGATTCTCATTTCAGCTAGTGAGCTATCAACAATCAGTAATGAGGTCCCTCGAGGACCCAGGTAGGAGAAAGAGGAGGTAGAAGGGTGAATTCTCTCTGTCTCGAGCCAGGACTTTCTTCTTTCCCCAGCCCAGAACATTGGAGCTCCTATTTCTTGGGCCCTAGGGCTTACACCAGTATCCATCTTGTCCTTAGGACTTCGGCTTTTTTTTTTTTTTCCAACAAGTATCTTTAGCTCCTCTGGTTCCCAGACTTGTGGACTTGGACTGATTACCAGCTCCCACTATTCCTGACTGTCCAGTTTGCAAATGCCGTATCATGGGAATAGTCATATGTATGTATATGTACATATATGTAAGACAATTTTCCCATCAGAAATCTCTTGTGTATGTATGAGCATGGGAATATGCATCACTGTACCGTCAATATCATGATGCTTCTGTGGAGAACTACGACCGAAAGCTTCAATGGGAACACAAGCCTAATTTTCAAAGAATCATTTGGTCTGGGCTGCTTATGACTCGGAATAGCCCTTGGCACAGGACACAGATAATCGTGTCGCGTTCAGATCGTCATCGAGAACGTTGGCCGAGGTAACATCTGCAAGGCTCAACAAACAACATCTGCATCTTGTTGTTGCCATTGTTATTTTTATATCAGTCAAGATTCTCTAATTGCAAGCGACAGAAACCAACTCTGAATAACTTAAGCTAAAGTGGAATTTAATGGGGAGATATTAGAGAACTCGTCAAATCCAAGGAACACTGGAGGAACAGGAACATCAGAAACAGGAGGAAGGGCTACTCCAGGGAGCCAGGCCATCTGAGCTTGTTGGCAGCTTATCAGCATGAAGCATTCTATCCATCCTTGCCTCCTCCCACTGAAGTTACAAAATCCAAGGGGGTAAAACCCGTGGGACTATCTTTTGCCACATGTGGTCACATGCTGCCTGTTATTGAACACAGTAAGAAATGGTAGGGCTCCCTGGAATCAATCCCAGCCCACTTTCACACAGTAGAACAGAGCCCATGTCACAAAAAGGGTGAAAGATAATTTTACCAGAAGAGGGCATGATGCCATAGAAAATCAAAATGTGTCTGATGCAAGCCTCCAATGATATTTGGAAAAAAAAAAAAAAAAAACCATTGTCCTTTGCTGTTGATTGGCCAGATAACACAGTGGGAGAGGCCAGAGGCTTCTGGTTTTTCAGGAGGGGAATCTTTCTTGCCCATCTCAATGGCCCCCCAGTCACTTGATCCCCTGAGTTTGCTTACCAGGACTCAGTTGCCTGGGGCAGCCCCTCCTCTGGTCCTCTGTGGCAATCTTTCAGGAGCATAGGCACATGAGCTTAGTGACAGCACAAATCACAGTCATTTAATACTCGCTTTACTTCTATGTTGGTATTAAAAATTCCTATCTTAAATATTATTTGAGGTGTCATTCTTCTGCCTCACATACATGCTAATGTGAATTTCACACCTGTTGGGGTCTTGGATCCTTTGTTGGTGAGATCTGAAGTAAGTGGCACCTTTATGGGAAATGGTAAAACCCTTATTATAGCCTAATGAATAAAGTGCACAGGCTCCGGTACGGTGGCTCATGGCTCTCATCGCCTTCCCAGGAAAATGTATGCTGGTGGCAGCTGGGGCAAATGTGAATGTTGTTTTGTGGCTTCGTTTTAAGATGTTTTGAAAGACAATACACACAGGAATTAAATGTTCAAATCCATCTAAGGTATGTTTGGTTTCCTGTCCAAATAAACGCCGGTATGTACCTGGGACTGGCTTCCCTTCTCTGTAACGTAGCATTCTGAGGGGCTCTCCTTTGATTCTGTTGAAGGCAGAGTAGCAGTCCTGATGAGAAATGTGTGAACGTGGGGCAGGGCAAGCGTTCACCACGCCAGCTCTACAGGACACAAAGGACTGCTTCCTGATGCCTCACTGTCAGCTCCATGAGGAATGCTCTCCTTGCCTGTAGCCACTCCTCTCTGTTTGAAGAGACGGACTTAGACTCATGTTTTTTGGGATCTTTAACATTTTAGTCCTTGAGGGATTTGCTGCGACCTCATCCAAAGCACTCGGGATTCTAGAGAAACCGTGACTATGGGCAAGAGGCTTGCATCCTCTCTCCCCCAACGGAGCACAGAGCCCAGCACGATGGCCATCCAGGAGCATCTTCCCAGACACGAGCCTTGAGAATATGTGTCGCAAGCACCTGGCAAGTGCTCTTTGCCACCATGGGCTGGAGGCTGAGGGCAGAACTCTGCCTACCACTGGCTGTTGTTTTTCAGTAAGTTCCAGCCCTGCCCACTAAATGGGGAGGGTCTCAAAGGAAGGCAGCTGTGAGCTGAATTGTTTAGGTTAAATTATCCACCTACCCAGACCTTCCTTTCTTCCCACTCAAAAGACGGACGTCAAACACAAGAACCTTAAAGACCCATCCACCCTGGGCAAGGTAACGCTACGAGTTCTATGCACAAAAATCAGAAAATCTTCAAAGCCAAGATGACCAAGGTCATGGGATTCTCCCCCCTCTCGTGTGTCTTACTGGCCGTGCGTTCTCCCAACATACAGTTGGCAGCTATGTCCCGGGCCCCTGCCAGCCCCACCTCCACACTCCTTTCTGGACTCATGCCCACATCACAAGCGATAGCAAAACCCAGCTCCAAAATGCCAAATTTGAGGAACTTATTTCTCACTAAGAACATTCGGCCCACGGGCAAGGCAATTAATGGTGTGCATGCATTTCCCACCCCTGGGTGCTCTGGAGCGGCGGGGCGGCACAGCTGCCAGGCTCAGAAGCAGCCCCCTAGTTTCCACTTCAGAGCCCACTTGGCACCACTTGCAGGGCCCTGGCTGTTTGTCATGGAAGATGATCATAGCGCAGTCTGACGCAGCATGGAGCCCACCGGGCACACTGCACGGCCCACCACGGAGCGGGGATGCAGGCCGCTTCACTGGAACGGGAGCGCTCACCCCGCTTCAAGCTGAGGGTGGCAAGAAGCATCCTTGCTTCTCTGTACACTGTCTCCTGACTTTCTGAGCTAGGGACGAGAGCCTTTGGTGTTAGACAATGTCTGTCATGATACAACGTGCCCAGCTCCCATGGATAGATACCCTGAGTCTCAGAGCTGGCCAGGGTCAAAGCAGTGGGGACTCAAGGGCTGGAGAGATGGCTTAGGGGTTAAGCGCTTGCCTGTGAAGCCTAAGGACCCCGGTTCGAGGCTCGATTCCCCAGGACCCGCGTTAGCCAGATGCACATCGTGACGCACGCATCTGGAGTTCGTTTGCAGTGGCTGGAGGCCCTGGCGCACCCATTCTCTCTCTCTCCCTCTCCCTCTCCCTCTCTCTCTCTCCCTCTCTCTCTGTTTATCGCTCTCAAATAAATAAATAAAAATAAACCAAAAAAATTTTAAGAAGCAGTGGGGACTCAATACATGCTTTCTGAAGAAACAACTAGATGACAGACACTTTACTTTGCAACTGAGTTAAGGGTCACTGCCTCGCAGAAGTCCTGTGCCTTCCCAGCAGGCTCAATTAGTGACTCCTGAGAAAGAAGGAGGCTCAGTCTTCTCCAGATGTCCACTGATCGCCCAGAATATCATGTCAAAAAGCAAACATCAGCTGGGCATGGTGACTCACATCTTTAATCCCAGCACTAGGGAGGCAGATGTAGGAGGATCACCATGAGTTCTAGACCACCCCGAGGCTACATAGTGAATCCCAGGTCAGTCTGGGCTAGAGCAAGACCCTACCTCAAAAAAAAAAAAAAAGCAAAGCAAAAGTTCCATCCATTTTCACATCACACTCTGCTGAGCCTTATATGTGACTTTAGGTGCTTCTGACCTCAGCAATGTTGGTCAAAATCTCCCTTTAACCTATGTGTTCCTGAGCGGCTCCTCCTTGTGGCCCTCACTGTCCCTGCCCCTCGCCAGTCCCCTTTTGGAAAACAGAGAAGTGGATACCAAAACTCTCAACCTTGCCAGGGATTCCCCCTCCTACTGCTCCCAGGAAGCGGGTCTGCGGCTGGTAAATGATGGAGTGTGGAAAGAACTTGTTCTGACTGCTAGGTTCCCAGCTGATGGAGATTTGGGAATTAGCGCCTCCTGGAGGGAGTGTATTGTTGGGGGCGGGCTTATGGGTGTTATAGCCAGTGTCCACTTGCCAGTGTTTGGCACACTCTCCTGTTGCTATTGTCCACCTTATGTTGGCCAGGGAATGATGTTCACCCTCTGCTTATGCCAGTGTTTTCCCCTGCCATCGTGGAGCTTCCCCTCAAGCCTATAAGCCAAAATAAACCTCTTTTTCCCCAAAGCTGCTCTTGGTTGGGTGATTTCTACCAGCAATGCAAACCTGACTGCAACAGTAAAGTGGTACCAGGAGTGGGATTGCTGCTAGACGCCTGACTGTATGGCTTTGGCCTTTCAGAGCTGATTTTCAAGAGGAATGTGGAAGGAGTTGAAACCTTGGCCTAAGAGATGCCTTGCAGTGCAGTAAGTACAGCCTGATGGACTATTCTGGTCAGAGGTGAAAGACCTGAATGCAGTAAGAACTATGGACTGTGAGGATTGGCTTATGAGAGTGAGAAAGAGCTTTGCTTGGACTGGGCAAGCAGTTTGTGTGAGGCTCGCTGTTATGCCCATGTCCTGAGAAGCTGTGCAGGGTTGCTTTGCATAGAAATGAACTCATGTGAGCAGAGGGATATGGCACAGAAAAACAAAATCTTTGGGTGAACTGCTGCCCATTCAGCTGCAATTGAGAGATTACAACCTTTGAGATTGGGCCAGCTGACCTGCATTGAGGCAACAGGAAGAATGTAGACTCTTTTGAAGGGGCCTGAGTGCTTAAGGAGCGTCCTGCTCTTCAAAGTCCACTTTATTTCTCACTGGATTAACAAATTGGCACCCTACCTGGTATTGTGGAGTATAAGATATGCAGGAAAGATAGGGCCATTGAGTTTTCACCACAGTCTTGTGATTTGGAAGTAGCCATGGGCAGTGTGAAGAAGATTTGCTGGTTACCTTCATGGAGACCCCATGGGGCCATAAGGATTAACTGTGGATTACAGTGGAGACCCAGTGGAGATGCAGGGACCACAAGATGGCTGCTAAGGAAAGCTACCAGGCCCAATGAAGTTTTCCAGGACTGTGAGTAGCCTAGCTGGAGGGGCAGAATAGGAATGCCAGAGAGTTGTTGCTGGCTAGAATTATCGGATTTGGAGATTTATCACTGGCTAGAGTTGTTGGACTTGAAGTTACAGAGTTTAATGTTTGCCCTGGTTGATTTAAATCTGGTATTGGCTGAATGTTTCTTTGCTATGCCTAATGCCATCTTTTGCAGTGTGAATGTTTATTCTGTGCCATTTTTGAGGTTGTTTTTTTGATATTATGGCTAAGTTAAAAGACCTTAGATGTATGAACATCATTGGAATTGATAAAAACTATGTGGACTTTTATAGTGGGACTGAATGCATTGAATTGTATATCATGTATGGATATCATTTTATGGGGGTGGTTTGATTCAGGTGCCCCCATAAACTTAGGTGTTCTGAATGCTAGGTTCCCAGCTGATGGAGATTTGGGAATTAACACCTCTAGGAGGTAGTGTATTGTTGGGGGCGGGCTTATGGGTTATAGCCAGTTTCCCTTTGCTAGTGTTTGGCATACCCTCCTGTTGCTATTGTCCACCTTATGTTGGTCAGGGGGTGATGTCCACCCTCTGCTCATGTCATCATTTTCCCTGCCATTGTGGATCTTCCCCCTCAAGCCTGTAAGCCAAAATAAACCTACTTTTCCCACAAGCTGCTATGGGTTGAATGATTTCTTCCAGCAATGTGAACCTGACTGCAACAGGCCTGGTCTCTCTTGGTAGTGCCCATTAGTCAGGCAATCATAACAAGGACAATTCAGTTAACTCCATAAGCTTCCAGTGATCAACTCAAAATAAGCAGATTTAGCTGGGATATTGGTTGCTGACCCCTAATCACCATCCAACACTAACTTCTCTCAACAGCTCTCCCATGAGTTTCCCAGACCCTCTACCCACATTCCAGATTCAAAGACTCTTACTGTCTGATATTTTCACAGCTTCAGGCTGGGCTGATTCCCACTGCCACTTTTCCACTACTGGCCAGAGAAAGCACAGGAAAGCCCTTTGGTCTCAGTTAATGTCGGCTTTATTTTAGTTGTTATTCAATGGATCCTAAGCATCTAACATACATGAGTTATATCTCATATCACAAAAGACAAGCTGTGACGCCTCCACTGGGTTGACATAAGCAATTGGTATCCTGATGGCGTCTCCTGTGTTTTCACATGCCTGGCAGTACTTCCTTAGTCCTGAATGATTTTTTTTTAATATTTATTTATTTATTTGAGAGAGAGAGAAAAAAAAATAGACATGCCAGGGCTTCCGGCCACTGAAAATAAACTCCAGATGCATGTGTCACCTCATGCATCTGGCTTACATGGGTACTGGGGAACTAAATCTGGGTCCTGGGGTTTTGCAGGCAACCACCTTAACTGCTAAGCTATCTCTCCAACCCCTGAATGATTTTAAAAAGAAGGGCTGTATAATGAAACACCCCACTGGGGCCAAGACTAGGTTTACTTACTTCCATGATCAACGATCCAACGATCAGTCGTCTCGCTCAGCTTTCCTCGTCCACAGCACATTCTGAAGAAGCAGCTGTCACTCATGTGCAGCCACTGTTCTGGGCAGAACACTTCTTGTTTCTGACCCAGGAGTCTTTTTGTCTTCTGCCAAGATTCACAGCATTTTGGCAAGATTTTTTTTTTTTTTTTAATTTTCCACATAAGGTAAAATCTCATCCATAGTCCTTGACAAGGCTCTCTGCTCATGTGACCTTGACTGTGCAGTACAGGGGCGCTTGTGTCCCCTTTCCAATCTTAGTTTCTGACTCTGTCACAGACAACAGCTTGCTCAACCACCCTACATGGCCAGGTCCTGCCTTCCTGGTTACGAGAGAAAGAAGTCATCACACAACCCTAGCAAATTCCATGATAAAGTAACCGACGTTTCTATCCAATTTTTTCCCTGCAGGAAGCCCCCTTTCCAGAGCTTGAGGCCAGGAAAGAGAAGAGTGGAAGGCCAACATGCGGAGCTCTGAATGCTTTCTGATGCTGACGCTGACTTTGTTACCTTTACAACCTCAGAAATGACTGGCAGGCCCGTGACCTCTTCCCTGCAGAGACCATTTCTCGCTGCATCTCGACTGTCAGGCACCCACGATCACAGCCAGGTGTGCTCGCTTCTCTGTGCCCACAACTTCCACTTTTAAGACTATTCTAGAAAGTAGCACCAGACACAGCTATCTGCCCGGTGCTATGCTCACAAGGTGGCCAAGGTACAGAGAGCATTTTCTTTTTTAAAAAGAACTTTATTTATTTATTTTAAGAGAGAGAGAAAGATACAGAGAGAGAGAGAAAGAAAGACAGAGAGAGAATGGGCACTCCAGCCACTACAGATGAACTCCAGATGCATGCACCTCCTTATGCATCTGGCTTATGTGGGTCCTAGGGAACTGATCCTAGGTCCGTTGACTTTTCAGGCAAGTGCCTTAACCACTAAGCCATCTCTCCAGCCTCAGAGAGCATTTTTAATCCAAGCAAAGGTCTTGAGAGAAAGTAACACTCCACCTTCAGCAAACAGACCTTGAAGCCAGGGACATGACTGAGTTGGGATGCAAGAAATTCTAGAAGATGAAAGAAGGGGGTTAAGTTTGCCAGATTCGAAAGTGTCTCTAAATCCCACTTTCCTCCTCAAAGACATGCTGGGACACTGTGTAATTGATGCGCTATCACTAGGGTCCTCCTCAAGTGGGAGTGGACTCTCCTAGGCTCTCAGAGCCACGCCCAGGCTTACCCTGAGAGCTTGATCGTGGACAGGAGAATTGCACTGAGTCAGAGAAACAGAATGGCATCGCCAGTGCCGCGGCCAAGCACACACACACCACTGAACACACGCCGCTCCGCAGTGCAATGGTGCAAGGCGGAGGCAGAACAGAGGGAGCCGTGGGGGGAGGCAGAGAAGCAGGGTCCGCTGTATGGAGCATGTGAACCTGAAGACTAGGGTGCCCCTGTTGGGTGGAGAGTGTCCATCCTAGCGGACTGTAGGAGACAGAATTCTACCTGCAGAAGGACCTCACCACTCACTGCCCCAAGGCCACACGCTTCTGACTGCTGACACATTTCCACTCAGCGGATTGCTTTTAAGTGTCAGACTGAGCCAAACACTGGGTTTCCGCACACTATAAAGTCCAAGAAGACCCCGCTTCCATTGGGAGCCTGCTGGAGGCCATCAGCACGAGCTCTCTGTGGAGTGGGCGTCAGAACATAGATATTCACCAGGGTGAGGGCAGCGAGGATGTCGGGATGGTATACACCCTATGTAAAAGTCACGGGTAGAAGTCCCAGCTTGGACATGTCTAGGAAACTAAATATCAGATCATACACCCACACCCCCACACACATGCACACATGAACACACACACACGGGGAGCAGTTGGAGAGGAAGCGTGATGGGTAGCAGTGAGCACCTGGACACCTCGGGAACTGGGTGTGTTCTCTGAACCAGCACTGCTGGCTGCTCAGAAGACATCTGGCTCTGTGATTACAAGAGGACACGCGTGTTTACAGTGGAGTTATTCACTGTGGCCAGCAATGAGCTTAGATGCCCACCCGTGGGGTGGATGGACGAAGCATACACATTCTAAAGAAGACCACCGTTGCATCACTTGTGGGAAAATGGATGGAAATGGAGATCTTGAAGTGAAACTACATAAGAAGGATCCAGAAAGACAAGCATCACGTGTAGTCTCCGCATGAGGGATATAGGACACAAAAACGAAATAGGGCTTGAAGACAGAAGGGGGAATGTGAGGAAAGGCATGAGAGGGGACAAGAGAGAGAAATGGGAGGCGTGACCAAAATACGTTGCATGCACACATGGAAATGTCACAGTTAAGCTGGGCATTGTAACACATGCCTGCGATGACAGTATTTGAGAGGCTGAGGCAGGAGGGTAGTGAGTTGAATTCAATCCCAACTTTAGCTATACATACAGCAAGACCCTGTCTCCAAAAAAGGAAAAACAATAAATCAAAAGAGGGAGGGAAGGAGAGGAGGAAAGAGGGAAGGAGGAAGCGCACTACTAAAGCCCACCGTTCTAGATAATTAAAATAAACTAATTGTTTCTTAAGTTTAACAGAAACTAAAGGAGATTTTGATTGCCAAGGTTTTCTCTTTTTCCTTCAAATCAATTCCAGAGCAGGAATGAATCACAGGCCCACACTCCTCACCCACGCAGATGAGACGTCCACTCAAGACTGAGAGGCAAGGGTAGGTCCCCTGTAGGTTAGCAGTTTTCAGCCTCCATTGCCTTGTAGTCGGACCCTTCCCAACCCTCTGCCTCCTCCCAGCCGCGGTCCCGGGTGCTCGTGGGAGTGAGCTTGCACCCACCCAGGTCTCTCTGCAGGCTCCAGCAAAGCAGGAAGACGAGTGAGATAATGGCCGAGGGTGTCCTGAAAGAGGCTGTGCTGTGCTCCCAGAGCTGTCCCGGCTTCCTGGAGCTGAGGAGTCCTTGGTTATTCTAGTCATATCTGACTTTTTTCTTTACATTTAAAATTTTTGTTTTGTTTGACAGACAGAGAAAGAAAGGGGCACACACAGAGAGAGAATGGACACATCGGAGCCTCCAGCCACTGCAAACGGATGCCAGACACGTGCGCCCCCTTGTGCATCTGGCTTACGTGGGTCCTGGGGAATCCAGTCTTAAACTGGGGTCCTTAGGCTTCACAGGCAAGCGCCTAACTGATAAACCATCTCTCCAGCCCCTACATTTTTACTTATTTATCCAACAGAGAGAGAGGGAGATGGAGGAGGACAGAGTATTGGTGTCCCAGGGCCTCCAGCCACTGCAAACCAACTCTAGATGCATGTGCCACTTTATGCAACGGGCTTTATGTGGGCACTGAGGAATTGAACCCAGGCCCTCAGGCTCTACAGGCAGGTGCCTTTAGCTGCTGAGGCTTCTCTCCAGGCTCCTGCTGTCTTTGTAAATGGGACCACTGGGATGTGGAGAAGCACGCCCTGCTTTAACTATGATGGCCCTAAATAAACCCTTTTCCTCCTCTTGCTTTTCCAAGGAGAGTCTGGGCTCTGATAAGGTGGTATGAACTAGGGCTGACCCTCCTGCTTCGCCCAGGGTTGAATGAAGGGATTCTGACAGCTTCCCAGTAGTCAAGGGCTCATTCACTCCAGACCCGGAGCAAGCGAGCAGAGATGCAACAAAGGGCAGGTGTCTACAACGGAGGCTCCTAGAATCAGTTGTGCTGGGCCTGGTGACCAGGATCATCTCCTCCTCGAGGAAACAGGGAATAGAGTCCCCAGGGGTGGGCGATCCCAGACCCCCAGTCCATTGATTCTTCCAGAGCACAGAGAAGGATTTCCCCAGCATTTCTACCCTTTCCTGCTCCTTCTCCATTGCAGGAGACCTCCTAAATCGTATGATCATTGAGCAAGGGGAGAGCAGGCAGGCACCCCAGTGGGGGGCGTGTGGGAAATGCTGTAGAGTAGCAGAACCATGCGGCCAGGGGCACAGGTGATCAGAGACATTGACAGAGACGCACGTTGGCAGGTCTCTCCTAAGAGAAGTTTGGTACCGTGAGACCACACAATACGGATTTGTGCTGCGAACCAAAGGTTGTCTCTAACTGCCCTGCCCTGCAGCACAGAACCGGCCCCCTGGTTCTGCCTGGGCTCCTTCAATGCTGACTTTGAGCGCTCCCCTAGAGCCAATGATAGAAGGGGATCCAGGAGCATGAGGAGTGCCTGGAGGGAAGAGGAATGAGGCCCAGCCCACACCTCCATACAGCGACAAGAAGCACAGCCAGCAGTGTGACCTGTGGCACTGGCCGCCTCCCTATCCAGTGAGGATCTTCTGGAAGGAACTCTGGGACAGGTCACGGAACTGTTCTGAGTCTGAGAAGGGTAATGCGCCTATGGCAGGGGGGTGGAGGGGTCACTTCTGAAAAACAGTAAAAAGATGGTCTTAGTGAAGGATTTCTGCCTCTGGGCTGAGGGACTAGAGGCATTTCAGGCACAGGGAGTGACTGGAGCCAGGGCCCAGAGGGAGAAAAAAGGACTTTCATGAGAGCTGGCCGAGTGGATGTTTAATCCAGGCAACAGAGAGACTCCCAGAGTTCTTTGGACACATTTCAACAGACAGTGGACATCCCCCATCTAGTGTGGTTCAAACAGCTCAGCTCCGGCGGGAAGCAATAGAAACAGCATCCACTCAGCACCCAAGGGTGCTCTCTCTGGCCAGAACAGCCTTGCTTCTTCCATGGGGCAACCTCGGGGAAGAAGAAGCACAGTCGCCCTTGGCAATGCTAGGCTGTGCTAGGGGGTGTGGGCGCAGCCAGCCCTGCAGAAAGATTCGTGCCCACTCTCCATGTGTGTCGGGAGGGACAGAGGCAATCCACCCTGGGCCTCACTAGACTTGGAGCTTCTCCTGCCCAGAGCTAGAATGTTCCACCCCTGCGTAGAAACCTCAACCAATGACTGGCCAGCGGGCCCACTGACAGACACGTTTACATCCCTGCGACACTCAGAAGCCCCTGACATTCATTATCCAGCATGGGCCTGTAGCTGTGGCCCAGACCCGTGTGGTCTCCAGAGGGCTTTCACGACATTACATTTTGGAGCTAAATTACAAGATCAGAAGAGTTGGGGGAAATTGGTGCTTTAAAACCACGCCACTGAGATAAAATTTAATGGTGGAAAAAATACGGGATTTTGAAAACATGAAAATAAACATTCTGCAAAGCCTGGATATGAAGTCCTGCAGCACTGCCTGTGAGCGCCGCTGTGTCGTGGAAGAAGTCTAATAATTTTTAATAGTCTTATAAATCTTCCTTATGAGGCGCAGCCACCGTAAACAATTCTCCATTTTTTTTTCAAGTATTTATGTAGTGCTGTAGAAGTTATTAAACGCAAATGATTTTCATTGATAACTTCGGTTCTGCGGGACCTGCCAAGTGGCTCAATGGAGTTGATGAGAGGGGAGTGCCCTCTCCAGGGTCAGGTTCATGAGGTTGCTACTAAGATCTTCCCTCTGAACCGAAGGCCATACGGGGCCAGTCCGGACTCACCTAACTATGTCAGCTTTTCGTGACTGCAATGAAACACCCAACATAGGCTACTTAGGAAGAAAAGCAATTTATTTAGCTCCCACTTTGGAGGTTCAAGGTTCAAATAGTGTGGCTCTGGCTGGGGACCCATGGTAGGTAGGAGATGGTGGCATGTACACAGAGGAACAGAAAAATCACGCCTCAAATGGGAGCAGAAAGAGAGAGCAGGCTGGAACAGGCTTGCTTTTTAAAAAACTTGTATTTATTATTTACAAGAGACAGAGAGAGAGAGACAGAAGATGGGTGTTCAAGGGCCTTCAGCCACTATAAACAAACTCCAGACACAGGTGCCACTTTGTGCATGTGGGCTTATGTGGGTCCTGGGGAATCAAACTTGGGTCCTTTGGCTTTGCAAGCAAACGTCTTGGCCGCTAAGTCATCTCGGCAGTCCTCAGGCTTGCTTTTTCATAACCATCTTCCCTCCAAAGCTCAAGGAGTCATATCCGAACTCCTAATGGGTTACACACATGAACTAACTTCTCAGGGCGTGTGGCCACTGTCTTAAGGACCCCCCAAGCTCTCACCTCCTAAAGACTCTTCCACCTCCCACTAGTACCACGAGGCTGTGGCATGTGCTCCCGCCGTGGCTCCCCATAAACCTGGAGCACCTAGTGACCCACACCACACCGAATCCTTGGAATCCCCTCCCTCACCATGAGATGAGAAGTGAGCATTCCTGCAGTTTACGTCTATCTTCGGGTGTGTTAACATCTGTAATATGGTGTCAATATCAAAAGAAATCTGCAAATCTGCTTTGCTTGCCTCCATGGAACTTGTGTTGTAAAGGCAGATGGAGGCTTCAGTCAAAGGCCTCAAAACCATTGTGGACTCACAAGAAGGAGGTCTGGCTGGGTCCTGCCTTTAAGATCAAGAAAGCTTTTCCTAGGAAGAATCCTTTCAGTTGACATCTCGGCGATGGGCAAGACTAGCAGAAACGGGCTAGAATGAGAGGTCGAGAGAAAAGAATTTTGGGAGCAAGAAAACTGCTATACAAGATTCATATTGGGACGGAAGAGTGTTGGACCTGAAAAACTGAGGGAACAGAGCTTATGAGGAATGTGGGCAGGGGTAAAAAGAGGAAACAAGGGTGCAGCCAAGGAAGATACTGTAGGGAAGGTGTGCCTTTATTCCCAGGTTAGTGAACAGCCATTGGAGGCCCTGTGGGGGAGGAGGGAGGGGCTATGAACAGTGTGATTTTGAAGTGGCCACTCCAGCTGCAACGTGGCAGAAAGCCTAGCAGGCATGTGGAATATCAGCAGGTTGGCTCAAGAGGAGACGCGGCTGAGAGGATGGTAGACTGGGGAAGGAAGAACTGAACCACTGGATGGAGAGTGGTGCTATTCACTGAAATGAAAATTAAAAAAATATTAGATATGGCGGGGTGGTGGAAGTCATGGATGTATTTTTGGGGCACTGACTTTAGAATGTCTACGCGAGAGCCGAGAGGCTGATGCCGATCCGGGGAGGTTAGGGATGCAGTGCAAACACATACGCCATCACGTGCAGATGGCAACGAACGCTGCAGGCGCACCTGAAAAGCTCTTGAGAGATCATGCAAGGGCAAGAGAGAAAGAGGAGAAACCCTGTGAAGTCCATGTACTGAATGGCTCTCCACCTAACTTGCGCATTAGCAACTTGCGAAAAGCTTCACAAATGCTGATGCCCAACCCCCTTCCTCCACCCACAGGGAGTGCAGTTTTATCATTGCATTCGTTTGGGACATGGCCTGAGCATCGGAGGTCTCAAAAGCATCCCAGGTGATTCCTCTCTTCACCACCGCAGGGAGGAAAGAGCCCTGCAAAGCACAGGGTTGTCCAGCTGGAGAAATGGAGGAAGGAGGGGCGAGCGGTGGCCAGAGGGGCTGGGGGTGGCTGCGGTCAGATCTGGAGGCACTAGTGTCTTCAGTAACTTGAGAGCCGTTAACAACGTCAGTGACATAAGGGCCGTTCACCATCCTTTCTTTCCCTGGTCTCTCAGGAGCAGAGCTGTGATCGTCCGCACCGCTCAGGCTTCGTGAACATGATGCACGTGGCACCAGCAGCAAGACTGATGATAATGAGGGCTGGAGAGATGGCTCAGTGGTTAAAGGTGCTTGCTTGTAAAGCCTGAAGGCCCGGGTTCGATTCCCCAGTACCCATGTAAATCCAGATACACAAAGTGATGCTCGCT
Source organism: Jaculus jaculus (assembly GCF_020740685.1). NCBI lineage: Eukaryota > Metazoa > Chordata > Mammalia > Rodentia > Dipodidae > Jaculus > Jaculus jaculus. Next base: position 8,055,147 of record NC_059108.1, on the reverse strand, counting down.
TCTGCTTTCAGTGGCAGGAGGTTCAGGTGTGCCTGGTCTCTCTTTTCATCACTCTCTAAATAGATAAACTAATAAACATTTTTTTAAAAAGATTGATGATGGGGTCAGAGAGATGGCTCAGCAGTTAAGGCACTTGCCTGCAGATCTTAAGAATACAAATTTGATTCCCCAGTACCTACATAAAGCCAGATGCACTAAGACACATGTATCTGGAGTTTATTTGCAGGGACAGGAAGCCCTGGTTCACCCATACTCACTCTCTGTGTGTATGGTCCCTGCCTCAAATAAAGAAATAATTTTTTAAAAAAAAAGGTTGATGATGACCTGAGCCAAGGGTGATGGGAACTTACAGCTGCCCTGTGTATGTTGGAACAATCTCTACCCAGGGCATTTGTCCATACCCTTCAAAATTACAAGTGCACATACCATGTGTCCAAGGAATCCCACTTTTAGGAAAAAAATGGCAAATGCAGAAAGCTGTTTAGTGAAACATAGCTTAGCAACAGATTAGAAATGACAGATGCCCTCCTACATCCTACAGCCACAGTGAGAGACAGACACCTAGAACGCGCTGCCACCGCCTGGGCCTTCACCCGGTGGGTAACGGTAAGGGCAGGGGTGATACAGTGGAGGGAGAGCGTCAGCCACATCGCAGCATCTGCACATGTACATCTATTTTCGCTACAAGGACTCTTGAAACGGGAGACCGGATTGCTTCCTGGGATAGAAGCTAGGTGCTAATGGTTAGAGACTGAAGAATGGAGTAAGAGAAATATCTCTGCATTTTGTTACCCCGTTCCTCTTTAGAACCTTACCCAGTTGCAACCTTTTGAGAACAAAACTGCAGAGATGAGTTTTAATCTTAGTTTCATCAAGAATTTCGTGGGTGGCCTTAGACAAGGTGCTTCATCTCTGTTCTCCTTGGTCTCCTGTCCACAATGAGGGTGGTGTCCGTGGGTGTTTCAGTCAGGTTTTCCCATAAACTTATGTGTTCTGAATGCTTGTCCAGCGGGTGGCAGTGTGGGAGGTGGAGGTTTGCTGGCAGAGGTGTGTTATTGGGGGCATTACATATGGGTGATAGAGCCAGCTCCCCCTTGCCAGAGTTCAGCTCAGCTCACTCTCCGGTTGTTTTTCCACCTGCTGTGCCAGAGGTGATGCCCAGCCTCTGGTCATGCCAGGTTGTCCCCTGCCATCATGAAGCTTCACTTTGAGACTGTAAGCCAAAATTTAAAAAAAAAAAAAAAAATCCTCCCTCAGCTGCTTTTGGTAAGCTGTTTTATCCTAGCAATGAGAAGGTCACTGCAAGGGAGCATTGTTACCAGTGGAGTGGGATCATTGGTGTTAGGAATTTGACTGTGTGCCTTAGGAACTTTTGGAATTGATTTGTGGGAAGAATGTGGGAGGATTTGAAACCCCTGAGAGATGTCTTGCAGTGCTGTAAGTACAGCTTGACAGTCTACTCTGGCCAGAGTTCAAAGACCTGAGTGTAGGAAGAACTATGGACTGTGTAGGCTGGGCTCAGGAGGGGAAGAAAGAGCTTTGTTAGGACTGGGAGAGAGGCAGTTTGTGTGAGAGGCTTGCTGCATTTCTTAATCATATCCCGAGAATTTGTGCAGGGCTACATTGTATAGAAATGGACTGGTGTGAGCAGAAGAGTGTGGCACAGGAAGAAACGAAAGTTTCAGACTGGAGACAACGCTTGTCCAGATGCAATTGGTTGAGAGATTACCACCAGTGAGGTTGGGCCAGCTGATCTGCACAGGGACGTTAGAAATAATACTGACTCTTTTGAAAGCAGGGGGACTGAATGCTTTTATTCCTCTCTGGATTAACAAATTTCACAGCAGACCCAGTACTATGGGACCATAACAAATTCAGGAAAGAAAGGGTCATTGTATTTGTGACGTGGTTTTTTCGGAGGTAACCAACGGGCAATGCGAGGCAAGGCTGTTAGTGTTCCTGCATGGAGGTCTGATGGGGACATTAGCCTTGAATCACGGGTTTCATTTGAGACCCTAGGCCATTTTGGAGGTACTAGGACTGTGAGACTGCTGCCAAGGAGAGCTGCTGGCTCAGGATGGAGCTTTTCCCAGAGGAGAGGAATTGGAACCGCAGAGACTTAATCACTGGCTGGAGATGTCAGACTTGGAGAGACAGGATTTGATGTGTGTGCTCTGCCTCAGCCCTTGCATAGGTTCAGTCTTCCCTTGCTGTGCTCAATGCCATCATTTGCAGTATGAATTTTATTCTACACTATGATGTGGGTTTTTTTGTTATTGTTGTTGTTGTGTTTTATAGCTCACGGTTAAGAGACCTTAGACTGTGGGGGGATATTTGAACTATGTTGAGATTGAAAAGGCTAAGAGAACTTTCAAGGTGGACTGAACGTATTATGTTTCACATTATGGATGATCATCAGTTGATGGGACTAAGGAGTGGACTGTGATGGCGTTCAGCAAGTGTCCCCCCCCGCCACAAACTTATGTGTTCTAAATGCTTGGTTCCCAGCTGGTAGCAGTTTAAGAGGTGGAGCCTTGCTGGAGGAGGTGTGTTGCTGGCAGCAGACCTTGATGTTTGTTAACCACTAGCTAGCCAGTGTTAGTGGGCTCACTCTCCTGCTGTGGTTTCCCACCTGATATGGCAGAGGTGATATCCAGCCTCTGCTCAGGCCCTGCTGTCCCCTGCCATCTTGGAACTTCCCTTGAGACTATAAGCCAAAATGAACTGTTGCTTCCCATAAGCTGCTTCTTATCAGATCTTTACAGCAATTCTCCCCCACTCTCAAATTAACAAAATTTTAAAAAATAAAACAGAATTAAGAGGGGCTGGAGAGAGATGACTTAGCAGTTAAGGCACTTGCCTGTGTAGCCTAAGGACCCAGGTTCAATTCCCCAGAACCCATGTAAACCAGATGCACATGAAGGCACATTCATCTGAAGTTTGTTTGCAGTGGCTAGAGGCCCTGGCACACCAATTCTGTCTGTCTCAATAAATAAAATCATTACAATAGGGCTGAAGAGATGGCTTAGTGGATAAGTGCTTTCCTGTGAAGCCTAAGGATGCCAGTTCGAGGCTCGATTCCCCAGGACCTATGTAATCCAGATGTACAAGGTGGTGCATGTGTCTGGAGTCCGTTTGCAGTGGCTTGAGGCCCTGCCACACCCATTCTCTCTCTCTCTTTCTCTCTCTGTCTCTTTCTCTCTCTGTCACTTTCTCTCTGGGCCTGTCGCTCTCAAATAAATAAATAAAAATAAACAAAAAATTTAAAAATGTACCAAAAAAATTTAAAAATCCATAACAAAAAAAGAAAGTAACTCCAACAATTACCTGCTTTCACTGTTACCCACAACTTAAGGAACAAAAGAACTCTTGGGTATGTTTGTGCTGGGTGATCAAAAATGACACATACGTGGTGGTCCAGTGATTTTTGCTCCATGGCTGCTTAAAATGTGAAGACCCCTGGACTCAGATCCTTCATACGTGGCCCATGCGCACACACATGTGCACCTCGTTTAGTCATGTTTGCATCACTATGGCCAAAGAAAGTGACAGAAACAACTCAGAGGAGGTTTAGAGGTCTTTGGTCCATCATGGCAACGGTGGGAGCCTGCGGTGGAGGCTGCACATGTCACAGCAGACTAGCCAGCATAAAGCACAACAAGAGCAAGGGCTGGGTACAGCCTGGCAAAGACGTCCCTGGTGACTTCTTCTGCCAGCCACTCCCTAACTCCTAAAGGTTCCACAGCCTCTGGAAACCGTCCTATCTGCTGGCCCACGTGAGCCTGCGGAGGCATCTCAGAGGCACCGCTGACCAACAGAGCTGACGCCATCCAGATGTTGCTACAAAGAACCAAGTGACTTCACCCTTGTCACATGATAGAGAAAAAAAAAAAGTAACTAACTAACACAGCAAGATCGGAGTTCCCACGCATGAAACTGGCATTTCCTAAGGGGTCCATCAAGAAAGAGGATTGGGGTTCAGTGAAACGAGCCATCAGCCGTGAGGATCCACCCGCAGCATCCTTGGGCAGGGCTGGTAAGACAAAAGCACTGTGGTTCATCCTCCCAGGGCCCCTCACACAGAGCTGTTAGGCAGTGACCAAGTCTATAAAGTGTGACTTTTATTGCGTTGCGAAAGCAGCTTTCTTCACTCATTTCATCTTCTCTGAAGGTACCATTAATGATTTATTGATTTTTCTTTTTAGATAAAATCATAAAATTTCTTTGTAAGACAGAGATTTGAGCCTGTGTGTCTCTCACCCTTACCAGCTAACAAAAATTAGAGAAAAAAAAAAAAAAAAAAAAAGGAAACTCAGGAGGAGGAGGAGGAGGAAGTCCAAGGCAAAAGATGCGGGGATGCTGCTTGTTCAAGAGTGAAGGGAGCTGGCGACTGTGAGAGCAGTCTTGACACGAGAGTCCATGTGTTGGAGGAAGGAGGAATGAATGAAGGGTAAGAGAAACGGAGGTAGCTGGGGCAGGAGGTGGCCAGGACCACTATGAAATCCCATAGGTATTCGTTTATGCACAGTGGCTCCAAATTGCATCCAGTCAGACTCTAATAGCAGCTGTTCCACTGTGACCACACTTCATGGGGTGGAGGCCTTAGGTATTTTGCCCTTTCTTATTCCTACCAGTGGTCTGCTTCCTACCCTCTGATTGTCCCCACTCACTCCTGAGGACAGGAAAGGAAAACAGAGGCAGCCCAATAAAGACCACGCACGGGCCTGCACGGCCATTGTCCGAGTCAGCGGGGAAAGCGAGGGGTCCGCTCTGATGGGTGAGACCGCCGTGCCCACTCTTGCCACATATATTCAGAACAGTATTGGAAGCCCCAGCCGGAGCAAGCAGAAAGAAAAAAAAGTCATGCAATGTGGAGGAGAGAATGAGTGGCTTTGTTCAAAGATGACCTGATGATGTATGTAGAAAATCCTGAACACACACTCACACACTTAGAGTAAATAATGAATTCATTCAAGTTTCAGAGTACACAATTAACATACTAAGATCTGAGAAGGAAATTACGTCATCCCATCTTTTTTTTAAAATTTTTTATTTATTTGAGAGCAACAGAGAGAGAAAGAGGCAGTTAGAGAGAGAGAGAGAGAGAGAGAGAATGGGCCCGCCAGGGCCTCCAGCCGCTGCAAACGAACTCCAGACTCGTGCGTCCCCTTGTGCATTTGACTAACGTGGGTCCTGGGGAATGGAGCCTTGAGCCGGGGTCCTTAGGCTTCACAGGCAAGCGCTTAACCGCTAAGCCATCTCTCCAGCCCACATTATCCCATTTATAACAACAAAAAACATATAATAAAAATTATTAGGAAGGAATCACCAAAAGATAGATTTATACTCTGGTCTCCCCATTGTACCAATGAGGAAATGGACACGGGAAGTGTAAGTAACCAGCTCAGGGCCACAGAGCTAGTGTGAGAGCCTCGTTCTGAGCTGACGCAGGCTGACTTTGAACAGTCAGGGCAGCACTCACTGCCTGCTATCCTAGGTGACATCCCCAGGCTTGTGCTGTGGGGACATGAAGAGGCTTCAGGGAGATGATGTGCTTCTTGGCCTGGGAGGTAGGTGCTGAGCTTCACCCGCTGGCCAGGGCAGTGTGCTGTGGACTCTGGAGGCGGCGTGAGCCAATGCAGGCCAAGGCGGCGCAGAGCATTGGTGAAGAGCGGACCATCAGTCCCAAGAGGTCTTCACATTTCTCGGGTGTAAACTCCCTCTCCACCAAAAATGTGGTCGCAGCCGGTGGCCATCTGACACCCTCGGGTTGTCTTCATTCCATTGGCTCAGTGACCGTTAGAGCAATGTCAGTGTCTCTCAGGAGATGCTGACTCAATGTGCAGATGACACGGGGCAAAGCTTGGCTCATGCGCGGTACCCAGGGGCCCGGAACACAATGAAGGGTTTGAGTTTGTGTCCTGGAGTTACCAGGAGTCAGCAGAGTCTCCAAGGAAGGGAAGATCTGCCCAGATCAGAAGATGCCCTGGAAGGAGGGACAGGGCCGGGTGGGCAGAGATCTCTTTGGGAACCTACTGCATTGGTCCAAGCAAAGGAAAGGAGGGTGTGGCAGTAGGGGTGGCAGGCTTCCATGCTGCCCGTGACAAGCGCAGCGCTCACATCTGGAAGACAGCCTCCTGCTGGGGCTCCTGCCTCCTTTAACCCCCACCTAGCGTCTTGTGCGCACTACCAACCCCTTTCATCCTCACCACCACCCGGAAGTGCAATGGCTGCTCTAGCTTCCAGATAGCCAACCTGAGGCACGGGAAGAGTCACAAAGGCTTCCCGTGGTGGACAGCGAGCTGCCTGGACTGTGTAGCCAGGGACGACACCTGCATTCTCCGAGGTCCCTCCGCCTGCAGCACGTCAACCCGGCCAGAACACAGGGCCAGTTTCGTACACTGAGGGCAGCTGCGGTTGATGGGCAGAGGGAGGGGGATCTGGCTTCTGGCATGGCGAGGGTGGGCGACAGAGAACTACGTGTTTCCCTCCTTTCCCCACCACAGCTCTGACCCTCCTCAGCAGAAGCACAGATAGTGCGGAGCTGATGCCCACGCTTCTGCAGACAATGAAGGTTCTGTACTGACTTCATTTTCAGGTCAGGAGCTCAACGAAGCAAAGATCCAGAAAGCAGATCCAAGAAAGGCACAGGCAGATAGGTAGTAAAGATCAGTGCCCAGGGGTGGTCTTTCGTTATAGACGCTGGCCAGCAGCCATCCCAGAGGAAGAAGGAACAGAGGGCGGAAGAGAAGGGTGCCAAGGGGCCAAGCTCCTGCCGAGGCACCAGACCCACCGGAGCGGGTTTAGACGCCAGCCCTCCTGCCCCTAGTGGAGGATGCGCAGGGATGAGAGTACACAGCTCTCCTGTGGCAGCAAGTGTGCACCGGCTTCCGGCCCTTGGTGAGGTTACAAGGGCAGCCGTGCTTGGTGCCTTGCAGAACTGGACCAACGATTGCTGGGTCTGTCTGCTCCAGTGACAGAGTCTCTATTCGTGTCCTGGCATCTTCACACATAGGCATTCCATGAACGCTAGCAACAGGCAGCAGCAGAGCTGAGAATGGAACATAACTGTTGATAAGGTGTAAAAACAACAACAACAAAAAATGAGTTTAGGGCCACCCCATCCGGCAGCCCCTCCTCGGGTTCCCCTTTGTAGGAGTTTCCTGCCCCTGAGGCAGTACAAAGCCCTTGTCCCTGTGTTTGTTTTACCCCTGAAGAACCTGTCTTCCCCACTCTAATATGGGTTTCTGGAGAGTTCCTTTCGGTCAACATCCCCAAGGCCTCCTGTAACTGAAGTGTGCTGAATGACTGATCAGAAGCAAGAGGGGCGAATGGAGGCAGCCGGCATAGGCTCCTAGATCCCTCCATCTACACCTGCCCACGCTCCTTTGTTAACAGAACAAAGGACAAAGGACGTAGCTTTAGAGAAACTATTGGCCACTGAAGGTGGGACCTCTGTGGCACGGCACCATATTAGGGCTTCTTCAAAGTGTCCCATCCTGTATTTTCAACGAAAGCTTCAGCGTGCAGGTTGAGCATGCCCGCTGGTGCTTCTCTCCATCAATATGCCTTTTCAACCTGTGTCCCCATGACTTTGAGATAAGCCTGCCTCTGAACGTGCCTGCGTCTTTCCTTCTTACGTCATGGTCTTAAACTGGGCATGCTTAGGGTTATGTCCACCCCTTATGTGTTATAAATACAAAAAGGGTGTAATAGGGCTGGAGAGATGGCTTAGCGGTTAAGCGCTTGCCTGTGAAGCCTAAGGACCCTGGTTCAAGGCTCGATTCCCCAGAACCTACGTTAGCCAGATGCACAAAGGGGTGCATGTGTCTGGCCCAGGTGTGGCCATTATTTCTCTCTCGGCCTCTTTCTCTCTCTGTCTATCACTGTCAAAATGAATAAATAAAAATAAACAATTTTTTGGGCTGGAGAGATGGCGTAGCGGTTAAGTGCTTGCCTGTGAAGCCTAAGGACCCCGGTTCAAGGCTCGGTTCCCCAGGTCCCACATTAGCCAGATGCACAAGGGGGCGCACGCGTCTGGAGTTCGTTTGCAGAGGCTGGAAGCCCTGGCGCGCCCATTCTCTCTCTCTCCCTCTTTCTCTCTGTGTCTGTCGCTCTCAAATAAATAAAATAAATAAATAAAAATAAAAAATAAACAATTTTTTTAAAGTGTATAATATATATAGGCTCTGAGGAGTTCATTGCTCTGGGAAGGACCCCTTTTCCACGTGGTCCATGTCTCAGTCATGTTGGCTTTAGCTTGGCCCTCATTGAGATGTGACCAGGGCCGGTGCCAGCCTTAGCCCAGACGCAGCCCTTACCTCTACCTTGCCCTCGGCCCTCCTGCTTCAGAGCAGCTCAGACACCCATGGTGGCTGCCCGACTCTCTCTCCATCTGGGTGAAGCAGGGGACCATTGAACAACAGAGAAGTGTGACCCTGGGCCACTTCCTTCCCTCACCTCGGTACCCACTTGCTCATCTCTCAGGTGGGGGAGGCTGAGAGTGAGGACTGCCTGGTTCATCCCAGCTCGAAATTCCCATTCTTGCTTAGTTCCTGATGGTCTGAGAGTCCACTAACCAGCATTGCTTCTGGCCATGCAAGCTCATGGTTGGCTGGGCCCCGGGCTGACATGATCACTCCTCAGTGGGCCACAAGACTCCTCACTCATCTCCAGGCTCTTAAGATGCATCCAGACTGCTCATCCGTGGACATGGCTCCATCTCCGTGTCACTGAGCTGCAACGTGACACTTCTTTGTTCCACCCAATGTGACACTTTCTTCTCTTCGCCCTTCTCTTCAGCAGGCTGGGTGTCAGATTCTGGGTCTCTGTCCCACAGGCTTCTCTGAACCTTGGCCAGCTCTGGAAGGCCACCCGAGGCTCCCCTGTCTCCGTCAGTCACAGAACTAGGTCGCTACATTCTGAGGGAAACCATGTGTGCTCCAGGCCTGGGCTAGCAGAGAGGCCGTTAACGACGTGCTTGCTGGTTGTGTGGCGTGCCCCCTTCTCGAAGGGGGAGCAAATATGTTGCAGAAACAAATTCCCAGGTAAGGCACAGAACTCGGCAGGTCTGCTTCCCCGTGCTCCCTGGGGTGGAGGTGGCAAGCAGGGTGAAGGCCAGCGCCGCCGTATTAATAATGGATGCCGCGCTGCCCGGAGGCTCTCTCTCATCTGTGCGTGGGCTCCGCAGAAGTCCAATTAGGGCTGAATTATAGTAATCAATAGAGCAGCAGGACTCAGATCCAAACAAAGAAAACAGCTCCTTCTGTGCAAAGGGATTTATGAAGAGAGCCATGTGCCTGTAGGCTGTGGGCTTCAAGAGACACTTCCACACTGTCGGACTCCCGACCGGCTGTGTGTGAAAACCGGAATGCTAAGGCATTCCTCTGGGGAAAATTGGAAGAGGGCCGTGGCTCGTCCAGATCAGGCTGGCACCGTGGGAGAAGTGTGACATTCAACTGTTTGGCTGGTGACAGGCAACAGGTCTCTCTCTCTCTCTCTCTCTCTCTCTCTCTCTCTGCCTCAGGATTCTCTTGTGCAGCAACCTGCTCCCAGGACAACCGGGAGGTCTCAGGCAGTGACGCAATACTTTCTGGGGGGACCACAGTGCTGTCGTCCCTGTACAGCGCAGCTCCCCCATCATCCAGTGGCCCCCCTCCCCTCCTGTCTGGAATGCTCTCCCCTCTTGACTTGCTAATAGAGACTGTGTCCCTTATTCAACAACATGGGCGAGTCCCGCCTTTCCAGCCGTGGGGGCACTGGGCTGCTCGAGGGCTTCTTGTGCCATAAGCCCACTGCCCCTTTGAAAAACTGTTCCTTGTGCTGGAATCTCCGGTTCAGCTTGTAGAGCCTGTTTTTTCATGGGCCATCCTGCCCAGCAGGCTGCCCGGCCTCTCACAGTCAGAGGACACCACAGGGCTTCTTTGAGGGCCTCATTCTGTGCCCTACGCCAGCCGTGAGAGGGCAAAGCTGAAGATCCCTGCTTCCAGCCCGGACCCTGGACTCCTGCCATCCCCCTTATAACCACCAACACCTGTGGCAGCCAGCTCTCACGTGGCAATCCTATCACTGCACATACATCAGCTCACTGCTGATCACATGGCATTTTTGCGTGGGGCTAGAAGGTCCTAGTTTTGAGGCATGCTGCATGGATGTGGATATGTATGTGGATGTGGACGTGGATGTGGATGTGGATATGGATATGGAATTCCTACTCTTGGTAGCAGGAACTCTGAGCCATGTCTGTGTGCTTTCTGGGTACCTCACAGGTCCATCTCATTCACTTTTGGTGAAGGCCCCATAAGAGAGAGAGAGAGAATAAGAGAGACAGAGATGATAGATAAATAGTTTTATTGTGTCATGTCACAGATAAGGCAGCGTGAGCTCAGAGAAGGGCTGGGGTTAACAGCAACCCCTGAGCCCTCAGTGACTGAAACCACCTTCTTTTTTTTTTTTGGTTTTTCAAGGTAGGGTCTCACTCTAACCCAGGCTGACCTGGAATTCACTATGGAGTCTCAGGGTGGCCTTGAACTCAAAGCAATCCTCCTACCTCTGCCTCCCAAGTGCTGGGATTAAAGGCGTGTACCACCACGCCTGGCTCTACCTTCTTCACCATCTCTGTTGCCACCATTTGGCCTGAGGTCAAGGCTTTCTTCACACCTCTGTTGTTATCGCTTGAGACAGGGCCTCAGTACATAACCATGGCTGGCCAGGAACTTGCTACATAGACCAGGTTGGCTTAAAACTTACAAGCGATCCCCCTGCTTCTGCCTCTTAAGTCCTGGGATTCTAAGCATGTGTCACCATGCCCAGATAACTTTCCTATTGTTTTAAGGAACCAAGTCCTAAAACTCCCTAAGATCAGCAAATATGTACTTAATGTCTATAACGTGCCTCACGGTCATTTAGACTGCAGCTGGACACTGCCTGGAGCCCGTCACTGCTGGAGCGTGCAGCCCTGTGGGGCCCCTCTGGTTCCCCTGCAAGCATGAGATGCCACAGTCAGCCTCTCCTGCTGCCTGTCACTCTTGTACCCATCATGGGAAACCATCTCCCCTCACATCCCAAAGATGGAATACCAACTGACCCCTGGCTCTGCCCACCACGCGCTGACTTTATCAAAAGGAAGTGCTCCCTCATCCATTAGCATAATTGCTCGTAGGGAGGGAGCAGAGGGCACCATCTATGAAAGAAGAAAACCCTCCACTGCCTGACAAGGGACCATCCACAAATAACATGTCTTTCCACCTGAGCCTGAGGTGGCCTTCATAGCAGCATCAGGTCAGCATGCGTCCAGCGGAGACGGTGATAGCAGATGGGCTGGAAAAGAGCTAAGAGCCAAGAGCAAGCACCCTTTCCTTGCTCCCAAACTGACTCCTCCTCGTAGACCAGAAAGAGCCTACAGATGACTCTGCCGCCGAAGCCCAGAGGGTGGAGCCTGCGTAGCTCAGTGTGGGCCTCACGCTGGTCTTCTGTCTGCCCTGTCAAGATGCTGCGTGTCAGGCTGGGGAGATGGCTTAGTGGTTAAGGCACTTGCCTGCAAAAGCCAAAGGACCGACCGAGGTTCGTTTGCAGTGGCTGAAGGCCCTGGTGCACCTATTCTCTCTCTGTGTCTCTCTCTCGAACAAAATAAATAAATATCGGCTGGAGAGATGGTTTAGCAGTTGAGCGCTTGCCTGTGGAGCCTAAGGACCCTGGTTTGAGGCTCAATTCCCCAGGACCCATGTTAGCCAGCTGCACAAGGGGGTGCACGTGTCTGGAGTTTGTTTGCAGTGGCTGGAAGCCCTGGCGTGCCCATTCTCTCTCTTTCTCTCTCTCTCTCTCTGTGTCACTCTCAAATAAATAAATAAGAATGAACAAAAACTAAGTAAATAAATAAATAAATAATTTTAAAAATGCTGAATGTACTTCCCATTTGGGAAGTCAAGCCTTTACAACTGCTCTGTAGAATGACCTTCTGCTATGATTTTACCGAGTGTCCACCAAAGGCCCAGTGGTTAAGAGTTTGGTCCCGGCGTGGGACCACTGGGAGGCGTAGAACCTGGAGTGGAAGGGACTAGCGAACGGCCAGTAGGTTGCCGGAAGCGGAACTTAAAAGGGGCCTGTGGGAGCCCAGCACTGTCCGCTTTTGCATCCCGGTCAGGCAACAGTCTGATGCGTCACACACGTTCCCCATCCTTGCCATCCAGCAACTAGGTCTATGTGTGGTAGAGGGAATTCTGGGTAAGAAAAAGGGAGAAGGTAGCAAGAGGAGGAAGGGAGACATTGGAAGACCCCACAGGTGACATGGGTCAGCATGTGACACAGGCCTGGAAGGGCGAATTAAGAGGAAAACAACAGCGTATCGACACAATGAAAATTTATTTGGCCATAGCACAGAAGGAAATCGCATCATTTGTAGGAAAATCGGTGGAACTGGGGATCATCCTATGAAAAAAGACAGATTCAGAAAGGCAAGTATAGAATGTTTTCTCTTACGTGGAGAATCTAAATGTGAAAATGAAAAATCAGCCCAGGGAGACGCCTCAGTAGATCTTAAAGCACGTGCCTCACAAGTGGGAGGTTCTTTCAGATTCCCAGCTCTCACATCCATGCTAAATCCACATGGAAGTCTCCGCGCTATCCCAGAGCTCAAGAGCCAGAGTCGGGGTTCCCTGGGACCAGCCAGTTAGTGAAACTGACTGAAGTGGGGAGCCCTGGATTTAAGTGAGTGAGGGGCCTCAGTAAATAACGGAAGATGCCTGAGGTCAACCTCTGACCTTCACATTGATGTATACGCACACATACGGACATGAATATGCAAGTGTGCACACCAGACACATGCACACAAAAAGCTAAATAAATAAGAAAATCATGATAAATAAAAGAAAGGAAAAAAAAACATATGAAAGCAGAACAGGGACTATTAGGGGAGATGAGAGAAATGAGCAGGAAGGATGAGGTGAATAAAGAGAGTAACAGAGTGAAAATGGTGAAAGTGCAGCATGCACATGCCTGGAAATGCCATGGCGAAACTCTTATTTTCTACTTCACATGTGCTAATAAAAGGGGGGGGGAGTGAAATAAAGTCCATCACCTCAAAACAAGAAGGAAGGGAGGGAGAAAGGGAGGAAAAGAAAGAAGACAGGGAGGGAGGGAGGGAAGAAGACAGGAAAGAGGGAGGGGAAGGGAAGAGACTTGGGACTGGTGGGAGACGGACAGAAGGAATGCATCACCATCACCGGAGGCGCATTTGTAGCTCAGAGCTATTTCTACTTCCCCACCAGACCCAGAATGCTGGTAATTCAAATGCACTTTCCAATAAGCAGATTAAAAGGGCTTAAACCTCTGTTTCCCCTTTCTCCATATGCATAAAATGATAAAACCCCTGGGATGGCTGAGGTTTATACAGGCATATTTTTGCAACTGTGTCTTACCTATCTGGACCATAGCTCATACATAAAATCCGGCTGTCTTTGCTAGAAAGCAGTTTATTTACCCAAGCAGAGCGCAGGGCACTGGAAGGGAGTGCATGGGAAAGAGCTTGTCTTCTGAAGTCATTTCTATTCCTCAGATGAGACCATGTGGGGAGTGGGAGTTCCCACCTGGTGGATTCTGGGGTCTCTTCTTGTTTTCCTGCGGTCTCAGTGGGTAGCCACAGACTTCTGAAATTGGCGTTCTGCTGAGGACATCACTCACAGAATTCAAAGTGGGTCTCTCTCACACATTTGGGTGCAGCATCATGCTTCTTGATGTCTTCCTGTCTGGGTGCACCAGTGAGCCTGTTCCAAGGAGAGACAAAAATGCCGTGGAGGTCAACTTTAGAGGGATCCTGAGAGGGAAGACCAAGGAAACCCACCGGGAGCCTGGATCAGGTATTTTTATAAATCGGGCATCCCATAGGGATGCGCTTCATTGCCCAGATCAAAAGTACAGTAAGGACCTTGATTAGTTGGTCGGTGCAGGAGGAGAGGGTAGACTCCAAAAGTGCCTCCCGAGGGCAGAGACAAGCCAGGGAAGCATTCAGAATGAACCCGGAAGCTATTCTTATCGCCATCTTGGGTCCGACTGGATCTCACCAGGGCAGGCTGGCATCCTTGTTCTTTGGGGCCTGTGATCCTGGCTGACTGCAGGCAAAAGGAAGCTGCTGTGCTCCTGCGCTGAGTTCAGCTCTGGCTCATCACGTGGTGTTAGCCAGCATGAGACCTTCACTGACTGCAATCTCTTCCTGGCTGGATGGGCAGTGCCATCTCTCCTGGCTGGATAGGCCATGCCATCACTCCTTCTGGATGGGCATACCATCTCTCCTACTGGATGGGCAGTGCCATCTCTCCTTCTGGAAGAACATACCATGCCCCTGGCTGGATGGGCAGTATCAACCTGTCCCACAGACTGACTGTGATTACATTGGGCACACAACAAGCCATAACAAGTAGGTTCATTGATGGGTGTCTGAACTAACAGCGATCCCAACGTGATTTACCCGAATCCGACGCCCAGAGAGGTAATCTGTGAGGGATAAGCAATAGCCGCCCTGTCAGCTGAGGAGAAAGGAATCAGGATTTTGCATTGCGCCCCTGCCACCACAACTTATAGGGATGAGGCATGGATGTTCCTTCAATGGCACGTGGGGCCACCATCTTCGGGCTGGGCAGAGTAGAGGCCTTTACTTTCTCTATTGTCCCCATGCACAGGAATGCTTTTCCCCAAACAATGATGAGGCTGGAACTCTCAATAGGATGTTATCCTGGGGCTACCTGTGACTGTCACCATAGGCCTGGACCCCAAGGACCCATGGGCTTCACACCAGAATTCATGTCCATTGACTTCTGCATTTGAGGGAAAGCAAGAACTTGCAGGAAATGAGGCTGATGATGTGAGGCCAAGGTAAGCAAGCACTCTTGCCTAGAGCCGATGCTTTGATCTTACACCTGCACCCTCCAGATCCGGCCCTTGTACGACGACTCCAGGAAGAAGCCTTTGCAGGCGCGTAGCTCTCGTGTCCGTTCAGTAGGCATGACCAGCACTGTGTGCCCTGGCCCCTTCCCGCACACCTGCCAGTCAGCGGGAGCCACCCTCAGAGCTCTAATCCAATGTGCTACCAGTCTTTGGAAACCCACGGAAGGTAATTTTATTTATTGACTTATATTCCTGAGTAGGCTCATATCTTCTAGAAAGCAAGCTGATAAAATTTTTTTTTAAATGCTGATAGAATAAAAATATTTGGCTGAGCTCAAAGTGATTCCAAAATTAATCCAAAATGATTGATTCCCCGAGCATCACTATTTATTGAGGTCTTATGACCTCAGGCAACAACTCTTTCTAAAGGGCTGTAGTGTCTGCCTCCACTGTGGGCCCGGGTGCCATCTGCAGGCCCCTTCCTTAGAACCCAGACACATGTCAGTGCAAAGTGCTGTGGAGAATGAAAGGAGACGGGTGACATGGGGACAGTTTAGGGGGAGCAGACAGGGGTTCTGTGTCCCTCCCTAGATATATTAAAGTCCTGACTCTCAGGACCTCCGAAGGCAATCTCGTTTGGAAATGAGGTCCATATGGAGATAATCAAGTAAAGATGAGGCAATCAGGCTAGGCCCTAACCCAGCGTGACTGTCCGCCTTATTAAAAGAGGAAATTCAGCCACAGAGGCACATATTGCAGAGGGAAGGAAGATGGGGAAGACACCCAAGGGACAGACAGACGCATGCGCAGTGGGATGGAGAACAAAGGCTGCCAGCAACCACCAGAAGCTGGGTGAGGCAAGAAAGGATCCTTGCTCGAGCCACCACCAGATCAATGCTGTCCTTTTAGACTCCTGGACTCCCGGAGCCGTGAGACAAGATGTTCTCTCAACTTAAGCCTCAGCAATGGCCCTTTGTAATGAAAGTGACACACGGGGCATTTCAGTTTGGCTGCTTCGGAGGTGAACGCACAGGCCAAGATGCAAGCTCAGGCTGAACTTGAGCGGAGGGCTGGGATTTCAGCACACGCCGACGGAGGAGAAGATGATGAGTCAGAAAGCGATGTTGGCCAGTGGTGGTGTGCCCTCAAGCTGGGAGCCTTCGCAGGCCACAGCGCAAAATTATGGGGAAGCTTCTGGAAGTCAGGGCAGAACATGCACGCATAGGTGTCTCTGAGGTGCTTACAGCTGCTGAGATTGTAGTGGGTGGTGTGAGCCACATGGAGGTCCCACAGAACGCAAAGGAGGGTACACGTTTCAACGACCGTGGCAGGAGCGAATAGAAATGCTCACGAACTTTTCTTTGGCCACCAGACTATTAAAACAATGCACCCTAAGGAATTTCATGCTGAGAGAAGGAAAAGGGTGGACCTGGTGCCAGCCAGAGGAAGGACCTGTCTCTCAGGAAGAGACGTCACACACTTTACTTTGGACAGTTTGTCAGACTACCTCTCAGGATAGATCAGGATGGAGACAATGATGGGTCAGTAATCGTCGAGACCACATCTTGGCCAGGGCCACGTACCTCTTGCCTTCTTGTTAAATCTAAAACTCATGTCAGGACTCTGAAGATGGATTTCTGGGTGAGGTCACTGGGCCTCTTTATGTGTCCTCTTTCCATAGGAGAGCACACTGAATGGATCTCCTGTATGTGCTTTCACAAAAATTTATGTAATTAGGGCTGGAGAGATGGCTTAGTGGTTAGGCACTTGCCTGAGAGGCCTAAGAACCTCAGTTCAAGTCTCGGCTCCCCAGGACCCACGTTAGCCAGATGCAAAAGGGGGTGCTTGCGTCTGGAGTTCGTTTGCAGTGGCTGGAGGTCCTGGTGTGCCCATTCTCTCTCTCTCTTTATCTGCCTCTTTCTCTCTCTCTCTGTCACTCTCAAATAAATAAAATAAACCAAAAAAAATTTCTAATTATGTAATTAGCCTGTTGAGGGATCATCACCAAGACTACCTTGTTAGAGCTGTGGGGACCCAGGGTCTGACCCTAACAGCTCCAACAACATGGTCACTGGCTCAACATCTCCCTTTTACCCCTCTTTGTCCCTCTTTGGCTCTCTTTTTGCCTCCTTAACTTTTTTCCCTGTGAGTCACTCTCTCCAGAAGTTAGCTTGGATTCCAGGAACAACAGACTGATTAATAAATATTATGACAAGGGGCCAAAGCTAACCCTAGGCAACAGTGAGTCTCACAAGACAGGCTGTGGTAGTAGAGTGAGGATGTGGAGAAAGAGACGCCAAGATCGGCATATGGAAAAGCCCGTTGGCAGGAAGACTGGAAACCCCCACCCCTCTGAGGCCTATGGACTGCGCATCTGTGGGGGGAAAACCCTGTAATATACCAAGACAGGTGCTTTGTAAACTACCTATGAAGGGTCCAAATCACACGGTGCGGCATTTGTCAGCACACGATCTTTTCTCAGCTCACTAAGCCACTTCTCTCTCTGGAGTTCCTTTTTTTCTCTCTCTTTCTTCTTTCTTTTCTCTCTTCTTTCTTTTCTTCCTTCCTTCCTTCCTTTCCCTCCCTCCCTCTCTCTCTCTCTCTCTCTCTCTCTCTCTCTCTCTCTCTCTCTCTCTCTCTCTCTCTCTCTTTCTTGCTTTCCTGTCTCTATTTCTATCGCTATCTGTGTGTACCTGGTACAATTTATTGTTCCAGGATGTAACTACCTAGAGATCTCAGCATGTGTGCCCAGAACTCCAATCTGTACCTCTTAACAGTTGGAAAGCCAGGCAGAAGGTAAGGCCTATGTTGTCTCTTGTTTCTCCCTTCCATACTCTGGATTCTTCCTTCACTTTCCCTCAGGCACTTGGAAACTGCCGGCATGCTCCTGTGGGAAGCCTCATGATAGCCTGAGGGGACTAGATTCAACCTCCAAGCCTCAGTCTTACCCCTCCCATTTTTCTCTTCCACTGCTTAGGGCATCCTGTACCACCGGGCACCAAGGGTGTGCACGGACCCTTTCACTCGAAGCAGGCGTCAGCTGTAGCAGTCCAGGAGAGCCCACCTTTTAAATTAAGAGGCTCCTCTGGACCCATGGCCACTCTGCCAAACCCGAGAAATGCATGGAGCTGCCCTCGGACCATGTAGGCTATCAGGTATGGGGACAGCCACATCGGTGGTGATGACACTAATGCCCACATGGATGTCCCAACTACACCACCACTAAGTACCCCAAGCCCCCCAGCACCCTCAGCCTTGAGCATACCCACCCTCTTCTGTTCTTTGTTCCTTCCTCTCGCTCTCTCAGAGCCCCCCCCCCCCCCAGGATGACAGAAGCAGAGGCCTGGCTCTACTTTGGGAACTGCAACGGCTCTCGCTGCTCCCCTACTTAATTCCCAAGAGACTTAGCCCTGAGAAGTTTCACCTGATGGTCCTATCAGGTGTCTCCAGGTTCACATCTGTCCTATGAGGGCCAACTCCTGGTGGGGCCAAAGATGTTTTTAAGTCCAGGGTCCTACCTCAGTGAGTCTGAATAGTGACATAGCCTGGCAGGATGGGATGTCAAGATGAACGCTGTCCAGAGGCTAAATACTAGAGCACAGTGCTGGGGAACAAGGGATGGGTCAGCCTGTGACACTTTGTTCTTCCTTCTCAGCGTTCCTAGGGGACTTTGTTTCCTCCCCACACCTCTGCTGCTATGGATTACTTATGTCTGTCTCCTCCCCACACCTCTACTGCTATGGATTACTTATGTCTGTCTCCTCCCCACACCTCTACTGCTATGGATTACTTATGTCTGTTTTGCCACTTTCTCACAGCTCTTATTCATTTACTGTGGTCAATCCTAGCCCCAAGGTTATCCAAGCATTCATACCAGAAAATCCTTTCTCTGAATCTAGCAGCAGCTCCATAGCTCAGGACCTTTTTTTTTTTTCTTTCTTTCTTTCTTTCTTTCTTTCTTTCTTTCTTTCTTTTTTGTTTTTTTAGCTTGTTAAGAAAGTGCCCTTATTCCACAGAGGTAAAAGAAATAACCTCAGAAATGAACAGAGCAAGGAACATCGTTCTAATATTGTAGGCCTTACTCTCAGGAGAGAGACAGTATACATGATTGGTTCAAACCTTGGCTAGGGAAGCAATAAGCCTAGAAGAGTTGAGAACTCAAACCAGTGCTTCTTAATTCTATTTCTTTTAAAGTTTATTTATTTACTTAAGTTTAAATGTTTTATTGACAGCTTCCATAAGTATTCAAACCAGTGCTTCTCTACGACTGTGCACAGACCCGCCCAGGAAGGCAAGGTTAAGATGAGAAGAAGCTTCCAACCAATCAGATCTCAGAGTGGATGAAAAGGGCTCTTTGCTCCACTCCGATGGCTCTGGTATTTGTCTTTCTCCTTAGGCTGGCAGACTCCCCATTATAAATAGGTTTGATCCTGAGAATATAAAGGAAAAGAACCTAATGTTTTACTGTAGTGTGATCTCGCTGCGCTACGAGCTAGATGACGGGGAACTGGCCCAAGGATGGGTGCTTAAGCTAACACTTCATCCCGCATCTGGGCCTACTGAGGAGGAATCGAGGGAAGTGGTCTGAAGTGCCTTGCACAGGGCGTTATATAAAGAAAGAAAAATGGAGAAATCTCTGATAGCTTGCACGACCCCAGTCTGTGCCCAACCCCTGTTTTCAAAATGAAAAGCAGTGGGCAATAAAGCTCATCTAAAATGTCTTCTCCCACTCCGCAGAGCTCCAAACCACCTTCATAGTCCCCCGGGTACCCTAAGTCATCAGATAAAGGGGAACCCAGCTCCACCGGGCATGTAAAAGGGCTGGAGCCTCTTACCAGCCCTGGCTGCCAGGCCTGCAGCACTCCTAGCCTGTGACCAGGAAATGCCTCTGTGGAGACCACCTTAACTTTGCAATAACTTCTAGACCTTAACTTCAGCTCATGGTCTCACTTGGAACGACTGCTGTACCACTGGGGAAAGAAGGGGATTTGGAAAAAGCTTAAAAAACATGCACAGATCAGGAGGAAACCAGTTAACAGTAAGGAGAGGAAGCTCGCCTTATTTTTCAACAGGCTAACTGAGGGTTTCAGGATATTGACACACCTGGATCCCCCATCCTTTGAAGGACAAGCTCCTTGGGCCCACATTTGATTATTCAGTCAGCTCCTGCCTTCAGAAGCCATGTATGGAGCCTCAGACCTCCGTGGACTCAGCTGTTGGCTAGTGTTTCTCAGGGCTCAACAGCTGAGATCCGAGAGAAGGGCCCAACCCCTGCCTGACGTGACCACCTCACCAGACTGAAGATGCCCCAGTGAAAGATACTGGCAGGTAGGGAATCAAAGAGCAGCTTTAGCAATGCCCCAAGGATTAATGCTATTCCTTCTGAAGATAGATGGAGGTTCAAGCTTTTTAGTCTATTAATGTAATTGTGTCACATGTGTTTATAACTGTTTTCATGCTCTGTTAGTGTGCCATTCTATGTTCAGACAGCATGGGACAAAACTCAGTCCACCTCTGGAATTCCCCAGCATAACTGAATTAGAAAAAAAAAGTACAATTTTTTTCCATTTATTTTTATTATGTGATAAAATTGTTAATTTTCATTTATTATTTTGGCATGCCTGCTTTTAAAATGTATTTGTGCATATGTGTGTTTGAGGATACCTTAAAAGGCCTGATAAGTACAGCCATTCTTATAAACTTTAATATTTTGATTTTGGGGTTTTTTTTGTTTGTTTGTTTTTTCAAGGTAGGGTTTCCCTCTTGTCCAGGCTGACCTAGAAGTCACTGTGTATGCCCTGGCTAGTCTCCAACTCACAGGATTCCTCCTACCTCAGCCTCACCAGTGCTGGGATTAAAGGCGTGCACCACCATGCCTGGCTTAGATGCTTTTAGCTCCTGAAAACCTATGCAAATGTCATTTTGCTGGGGGGGGGGAGGTCATTTAAATGGCTCCCAAAACCTTTAATGTTCTATGTGTTTATATAAAACCACATCTATCAGAGTCATAAAATAAAAGATTCAGGATGCTATGAAATTTAAAACACTGGACACAGATTTTGATAATGATTTGCTTCCAAAACAAGTTCTGAAAAAAAAATTAATTAAAATGTTATTTCAGGGCTGGAGAGCTAGCTTAGCAGTTAAGCGCTTGCCTGTGAAGCCTAAGGACCCCGGTTCGAGGCTCGGTTCCCCAGGTCCCACGTTAGCCAGATGCACAAGGGGGCACACATGTCTGGAGTTCGTTTGCAGTGCTGGAAGCCCTGGCGCGCCCATTCTCTCTCTCTCCCTCTATATCTGTCTTTCTCTCTATGTCTGTCGCTCTCAAATAAATAAATAAAAAATGAACAAAAAAATGTTATTTCATTATTTTAATCAAGAGTAACCAAAAAAAAAAAAAATGCCAGGCGTGATGGCACATGCCTTGAACCCCAGCACTCAGGAGGCAGAGGTAGGAGGATCGCCATGAGTTCAAGGCCACTGTGAGACTATATAGTGAATTCCAGGTCAGCCTGGGCTACAGTGAGACCCTACCTCAACAAACCAAAAAAAAAAAAAAAGACATAAAAATGCTTGATATAAAGCAAAATAACTGTAAATAATGTAACATTAATTATTACCTTATTGGTTTCAGAACTATTCTTAATGTACAAATGATGTTGTAAGATTGGGTGTGCATGTGTGTGTTCATGTGTGAACATGGGGATGCATGTGCCCTGGGCTTGTACATGGAGCTCAAAGGACAACTTTCAGGTTGTTGACCTTCACCTTCCACCTTCCTTGGAGCAGAATCTCTCATTCTCACTGTTCACTGCTGCCTCTTCCAGGCCCGCTGGTCTGCTAGCTGCTGGGAAATTCTCCTTCTCTGGATCCCAGTGGCGTGCTGGGTCTACCGAAGCCCCGCGCCGCTCCAGCTCTCTTTCTCAGGGGTTTGCGATCTGAGCTCGAATGTTCAGGCTTGAGTAGCGGATGTTTCACCACTGAGCTTTCTCCCTAGTCCTATGTGTGGCTTTGTAAAATATTTTATTATATTATTTATTTATCTGAGAAAGAGGCAGAGAGAGAAAAAGAGAGAGTGGGTGCAGCAGGGCCTCGAACCACTGCAAACAAACTTAAAACACATGCGCCACCTTGTACATCTGGCTTCTGTGGGTCCTAAGGAATCGAATCTGGGTCCTCAGACTTCACAGGCAAGCACCTTAACTGCCAAGCCATCTATCTCTCTAGCCCATGGTTTTTTTTTTTCTTAATAGAGAACATATTTGTATGGATCCCTTTGTGTTGGTACCATCTTTCCCCTCCTCCCTGCTCCCATTCTGCAGGGGTCCCGCCTCACTGAGGTTGCAGGTATTCCCCATGCAGCTGGGGGTTATGTGATGTGTGAACAACAGTCAGTTATTGTGGGGAGGCAATACCTCTGAGCATGACATTCCAACCTGAGGTTCTTACAATCTTTCCGCCCTTTCTTCTGCAAAATTCTACGTAGTACATTTCAGGTCAGCCTGGACTAGAATGAGACCGTACCTTGAAAAACCAAGAAACAAAACAAAATTCCCTGAGCCTTGGTGGGTGTGGCTTAAGTCTACTTCAGCAATGAGCTCTTACGAGCCTCTGGATTTCTGCTTTGGTAGGTGTTGAGTGTCCTCAGGGTCTGTCTCCTTCACCCTGGCACTGATTGTCAGGCTCACTGTGAAAGCAGCACTTTTGTTTATCTCCCCACTTCCTCTGTGGTTTTATCAGGGCCACCGTAGGATTCAGACCTGGTTCCCAATTCCGGATTTGGGCTCCTTCCCACTGAGCAGATCTCTTAACGAATCAGAAAGCCATTGGTCACCCACCAAGGCTGTGCACCACCATTGCACGGTGTGTACTTCTCAGGCTGGTTGCTTGTGAGTGGTTAGACCCCTGCTTGTTCACACCATTGTTGACCTCTTTCCCCCAGTAACCCATGTAGTACTTTTCAGCAACAAATGGGCTATCTGAAGACTTGCTCTCTTCCAGATTCTAGCCAGGTCTCTGTTCTGTATGGGCAGTCTGTGGTACCTGCAGCAATAGGGTCTTTCTTTATTTTCCTGAGGTAGCCTTGCTCTAGCCTAGGCTGACCTGGAATTCATTACGTAGTATCAGGGTGGCCTCAAACTCACAGCGATCCTCCTAACTCTGCTGGGATTAAAGGCATGCACCACCACGCCCAGCTCCCGTCTTACCTTTTACCCGGGGGGTGGGGGTAATCATGTGCTTTGACAGAAGCCTGTCTTGTTTTAGGGACCCTGTAGTTCTCTCCGATCAACAGCTCAATGTGGGTAGCACCAATTTCTTATATTGCAAGTTTCAGTTCAGAGGCAGATTTTTTAAGATTAGGCTTTCACCTTCTTTGGGTTCCTTCTTGTCAGGCAACCCCCCCCCCCAATACTCCTGTTGAGGGTTATATCTTTTAGTCTGCCTTTAGGGAGAAAGGTTTCTATGGTACCAGTTCATTTTGGGTTTAGTTTTGGGTTTATTTCCCCCGCCCCCTCCCCTTCACCTCCCCCCAAAACTTTCCATCCCTATTGACAGGGCCTCAAGTTGCCTATTTGATACACCAGAAACTCAAGCTGATGCAGGTTAGGAACCACAGATGAGTGGGAACATGCAGTGTTTGTCTTTTGTAATTGTGTGTGTTCGCTGAGCATGATCAGTTCTAAGTACATCCATGTTCCTAAAAATTTCATTGTATCTTTTTTTCTTACTACTGAGTAAAGTTCCATTATGTGACTGTACCACAACTTCATTATCCATTCATCCAATGATGGGCACCTGGGTCCAGTTCTTAGCTTTATAAATTGAGCAGCTATAAACATGGTTGAGCAAATATCTCTGTAGGAAAACATGCGGCATTGAGGGTAAATGCCCAGTAAGGGAATAACTGGATCTGTTGGTAGTTCTATATTCATCATTTTCAGGAATCTCCATATGGATTTATTTCCATAATGTTGTACAAGTCTGCATTTCCACCAACAGTGAATGAGGGTTCCTCTTTCCCCACATCCTCACCAATATTGGTTGTCATTTGATTTTTTAAATGATTGTCATCCTTACGGGAGTAAGGTAGAATCTATATTAGCTTTAATTTGCATTTCCCTGATGGTTAGGGTTAGTGGACATTTTCTTAAGTGTGTGTTAGCCTTTTGTATGAGTAAGATTTTTTTATTTAAGCTGTGATACATGTAAACTGATGGATCTATATGCTTGTCAAGGATAAATGTTAAATTTCCTTTTCACAAAGAAAATTATAGGAGATAACAATAATAGCAAGAAATAGCATTTAAACTCTAGTTACAGCTCCCTGCATCATCATTACAATATAGTTATTAAAATAGCTTCTAAACTTTGTTAAGAGCTTAAGACAGAAGGAAAAACCTAAAGTTGAAAAGAGGGTATAAAAAGTCACTTTTCTGGGCTGGAGAGATGGCTTAGTAGCTAAGGGGCTTGCTGGCAAAGCCAAAAGACTCGGGTTCAATTCCCCCATACCCACATGAAGCTGGATGCACAAGGTGGCACATGCATCTGGAGTTCATTTACAGTAGCTAGGGGCCCTGGTACACTTATTTTCTCACTCTCTCAAGTAAATAAGTATTTTTTAAAAAATATTAGAAACACATTTCTTATATTTTTTTTTAAAAAAAGGAAATGTTCTTAGGATAAAAAAATAATAGGCACAATAAATTAGCAAAGGATTTAAAAATAGCAAAAGATTGTTCCAGAATGAAATTAAGAGAGATTAGGACAAAACCAGAAAGTTAAAATATGTCACAAAAAAGGTTGTCAAACTCTAACTTAAAAATACTATAGATTTATAAAAAACTTGCTTATGGAACAAAGATTTATGTTTTTGGTTTTATTTGCTTGGGTTTTTTTTGTTTGTTTGTTTGTTTTTGTTTGTTTTCTAAGGTAGGACCTCACTCTAGCTAAGGCTGACCAGGAATTCACTATGTAGTCTCAGGGTGGCCTCGAACTCTCGGCGATCCTCCTACCTCTGCCTCCCGAGTGCTGGGATTAAAGGCGTGAGCCACCCATACCCAGCAAGATTTATGTTTTATTAAGACAATTGCCTTTATTTTTGACTGGGTACGTCAGGCTTCTAATTAGAAAAAATACAGAGTCTTACTGGAGTCAAAGTTTACTTAAAAACCTGCCTTTGTCAAGCTTAATCCAAGTGTTACATTAAATTTTAAACCACAAGTCATTTGTCAGTGCAGATATAATGGACCTCCAGTGTGTTTCACATTGATCCCCAAAGCTGATGGCAGACCCCCACAAGTCAGGCCGAGACAACGAGCAGCTGGCCACGCTTTGACCAGGACAGCTTTATTCCGCACGCTTTTTTTTTTTTTTTTTTTTTTTTTTACCCACTGGCCTGATTTTGCCTCTTTGTAAACCTCAAGCTCATGTACGTGCCCTGAAGATAGACTTGGGGTCAACGAGCCCTTTTATATCTTCTGTTTTATGTTTTCTTCCCAATGTGACCACATTAAATCTTTATTTTCTGCCCTCCGCCACTACTCATCTTGTTACCAGAGTTATTAGGGTCAGAGTCTGGGCCCTGGCAGCCCTGGCTCAGCCGCTCATCCCCAACCCAGAAACAGACCAGTAATAGCGGAAAGTGGAGAAAGGAGACTTATTCGGTGTGGCTGCACTGAAAAGTGGAGCAAAAACGTCCATCTCTGGGTTCCTCACATGGAGCTCAGGTTTAAACAGAGGGCCAGGAGTATGCGTGCTAAGCGTGGCTGGTCCAGCCCGGGCCCTGCTCACCGCTGACCCATCTTTCCTGGAAGGGGGTCTGACGAGGTATCAGAACTATGTGAGTTCTCTTTCTGGGAGACAAGGTTCCAGCCTACCCCTTCTCCATGTAAGAGCTTATTGGGAAAATTCCGTCTTCTTGGAGCCCATTGTCTCAGTAGTCTGATAGCTTAAAAACAGGGGCACATTATCTTTTCAGGATCGCTTCGTTCCTGCTGGGATAGACACACCGTTTTGTCAGTTTATTGAGATGTATGGCTGAGCCTCGTCTGTGGCGACGCTCAAAGGCAGGACTTTTGCCCTAAAACTCCATTATCTACCAGAGAAAGTCTTCAAACCACACAAAGAGGGCCGGGCCTGGCTACAAGTGGCTGGTCCAGCAAGTTCTGCAGTGATAAGGATACAGACGCGGCACATTTGGGAGGACGAAAAGGAAACGGCAGGAGAGGCAGAATGAGGACCTTGAAGGTCAAGGCAGAGTCTGGGCATCACCTCATAGTTGTTGGTGGGCAGATAACAGGGTGTCTGATGGAGAAATGACCAGACTGGAGCTTGGTTTCTAGAAAAGGATGTAGTAGATAGAGCGTATTGGGGATGAAAGACAGCTAAACTATGCTCTCATTACTGTGGCTGTGCTTCCATAACTGTGTGGCGGGGAGCTCAGGGTTTGAATGACATAATGAGAAGGAGGGAAAGTCAGCAGGAAGTGTCAGCCCGCTGACCCATAAGGCAGCCTTGCAGAGAGAGACCAGGGCCCAGGCAAAGGGAGGCTGCCCACCCAGCCCCCACTCCTCTCCCACGTCCAAATGGCAGATACTGGGTGAGAAGCACAAGCCATTGGGATTTGAGCAGATGGCTTTTCCAAAGCTTTTCCTATTCTTATTCCATCCAAAGCAAACAAGGATTGGAAACCACCGGGTTTGCAAATGCCACCGTACATGTGAAGCTAGAGGATTGCCAATTTGCAGCCTGTACCTCAGACTGCTTCAAAAGACAGGGTCATCAACACAGGCTTATAAATAAGTGAAGGAACTAAATAATGCATTCCATCCTAATGTGCCTCTAATTTCTCTGGCAATGACATAAAAATCACTTGCAGAAATTGCTCAGCAGAAGACCATCAACAGGAAATATAGGGAAGAAGGTATCTCCCATTAATTCCATTGAAATCAGAGAAACCCCATTCTTCCTCATTCCTGATCAGAGGTGCACCCAGGATAAAGAAATAACTGCGTCCTCTCTTCAGCATGCTGACCACAATCCACAATTGCTGTGGCTCTGCTTGTCCCTCTACAGAGCAACATTAGGCCTCTTGGCTGGAACTGAGTTGGTCAGTCCTGTGTCACCAGCAAAGTCGGTGCCTAGGGGACAGAGGGCTTACAGACACATTTGTAGGGAAAATCTAGGCTGAAAATCGTGTCCAAAAACCAACCCAGTGTGAAAGCCAATGTTGACTGGCAGTTGAGCGATATTGAGAAACCACCTGGGGCTGGGAAGGCATACTTCTGGACGTGTCTCTGGCTGAGGTGGTTCTAGGTTCCATAGGGTTAGTGAAGGGAGGGTGGTAACAGCTGCAGCATGAGTGGAGGAAGGTGGGGGAGCAAAGGAGACAGCCCACTACCCCAGACGTGTGTCATGATGAGAGCTGCTCGGTTCCCCCACCCTCCCATCATGGGGGACTACCACCTCTGAAACCCCGAGCCAAAATCATCTAGCTTCGAATGTCTCACTAAAACTTTTGCTGACGACAGGAGAGAGGCAGACTAACGCTCTCATGTGTCCGCAGCCTGCCTCCACTGGAGAACCATCCCCGGGAGGAAATGTCTCATTGACATTGGGTGCAGACAGACTTGCGAGCAGTCCCCACACTAGCCAGCCTCCTCTACCTTCTCTTTCTTTTGCTTATGAAGGGGTGTCTGGTAGTCATGCTCCTTCCTGAGCTCCTCTTCCAGACAGCAGATGATGGATTGGCACTCATTCATTCATCCTCATATTTCATGCCATCTTGCGTCTAATCAACAAATCCCTACTGAAAAATACACACACACACACACACACACACACGCACGCACACACACACACACACACACACCAGAAGTAGGGTATAGGACTCACATGACCCATGGAGAATGGGGGTGGGAGGTCCCCAAAGCACACTGCCAGGTGATGAGTGAATGTTGTGGTGTTAAAATAAATAATGAATGGAACAGGGGATCATGCCTATGAGGGTGAGATCTACACCCAAAACTGTGTGCTGGAGTCCAATCCTCGCCACCTACTGGACCCAGTTTGCTCATGTATAAAGGGGGAAGGGGCAGCAGTTCTCTTTGAAGTGCAGTGGGAATGTGTTTGCCCAAGTCCCTGGCATGTGGTGTGTGTCCAGTGCAGTCACTGTCAGTCCCTGAGAGGGGAGCACAGCCTCGGGGGTACAGAGCAGCTGTAAAGACTCTGGGCATCAGAATGCCAGGGACACCCTTCCAGGTGCCTGCCAGGCAGAGCAAACGGAGTCTTATCACCGTCGCAGTGACAGAAGAGGAAGCGGAGCAGAGCGGGCTGGCGGGGGGCACTGAGCTCGTGCTGCGGTGGAGCCAGTCTCCAGGCCGGGCAGTCTCCCCTGGCAGCCTGATCTATAACCCACACACCCCAGGAAGGACCTCCTCCAGACAGAAGGGAACCGGAGGGTGGCAGCTCCTAGGCGCTTAGCATCTCTCTCGTTTGGTCTTCACAGAAGGTCCTTGGAGAGGTAGGGCAGGTCGCCAGGGAAGAAGAAACAGCAGGCTGTGCTCTTGTCTGACTCTGGTTCCCTTCATCCCACCCCAAGCTGGTCTCCCATGCGCCACAAGACTTACATTCCCAGAGCAGCTCTCGCCATCCTGACCGCCTCCTGCTCTGTTGTGCTTTTATCGCTGGCCTCCGATAATCTCGCATCTTGGTTTTCTTCAGAGAGGCCTGAGAGTGGACGATCGCCTGAGCCGGGCAGCAAGGCGTCCTCCCCATTCACAATGGCAGCCACTCTCCCGCACAGAAGTCCATTAGACAGAATTCCCTGTTATAAACAAGCCACAGTAATGGGCTAGTTAAGTAAATCCCACGGTGGCGTCTTTGCTGAAGTGGTAACTAACCTGCACAGCAAATGTCTGTTCCCGTTCACCAGGCTTCATCTCTTCACAGAAGGGTGCTTGTATGTGCATGTGTGAGTGGTGTGCGTAAGTGTGCGTGTGTGATCACTCACTCCACAGAGGCAGCTAACACGTACTGGGCAGATACGAAGTGCCAGGGACTGTCCTAAAAATGTCACATTATTCTCCTCTAGTTAGGACAACAGACTTCAAAAGTGAGTTCTGACATGATTGCCATTTTTCAGATAGCATCAATCAAGATAGAGAGAGAGAGCAGGGCAGTGAGATGCGGTGTGGTCCCCAGAAAAGTAGTATCTGCATCCCTAGAGATATGTCAGGATCGCATGGTCCTGGTCCCCACACACGGCTGTGACTGCTTTCCTGATACAATGTCTGAGTCATCCTGGCAGTGACCACATGGCTCGTAAACCCTGAAATGTCTCCCCTCTGGCCCTGTACAGAGGCACTCTCAACCCTGGCTTGGATCCCAAAGACTTGTGTCTGGGTCTTACTGCAGGTCAGGGGAGCTGGCCATGGCTCCACACCTCAGCCTCCTCTGGCCCCCACTGCGAGGCCGGGGGCCCCACCGTCTGCTAGCAGAGGGGCGGGAGACATGGTGAGCTGTGAGCCTGTGCTCCATGTGGCTGTCATGAAATCCCTCATCATCTGCTGTGTTCTTGAAGTGTGAAGGCATAGGGTTCTCCAGCGAAGGGAGGCAACAGAAATTCTTGAACCTGGCCCTTTCCTCTGACCACACATGCTTAGCCTTCTCTTGATGCAGCTAGACCTGCCCCCCCCCCACTTATCTACGGAAGGTGGCCCAATGACACACAGTCCCCAGAGGCCTCGTATCCTCCAGGAACACTCCTGACAGGATCCAGGAGAATGGGAGCAGCCAGTCCCATGTTTTTCGTGCCCCATATGCCAAGGTCCTGGGCAGTGTTTTCTGTTCCATTTCCCTTCCTTGTCTACTGTCAAGAAGGCAAGAGGGTTGTATCTGGGGAAGTGTGAATTTCTCAGCCCGCCTCCTGTCAAGACGAGGTTGAGGGCTTGCCACGGTTGGGCTGGTTTTCCCTCAAAGCTCATCCTGAAGGGTAGTGGCCACCATGACAGAAGGGGAGGTGGAACCTCGACGTTTAGGTCGTGAGGGCTGAGTGCCGTCATCACAGAAGCAGGCGAGCGATGAGCTCTGCTCCATCCTGTGCGCTCTTGCCCTCTGCCTTCTCCTGACAGGACATCGGGGCCCTTATCAGACACTGGCACCGTGGTCTTGGATTTCCTGCATCCAGGACGGTGAAACAGTGAACTTCCATTGTTCTTTCTGCTCAGGGTCAGGTGGTGTCATAGTGGCAGAACTGGGTCAAGTCAAGGCCCAAGCACGGTTTCTCATCTCCAGCCACCACAGCCTCTATCTTTCTTCCTCGCTGGAGGCCCTTCTGGTAGCAGAATTCTCTTGAAATGTACTTGCCCCTTATCTCTTTGATTCCAGGAATATGTCAGTAACTTAAAAAAAAAAAAAAAAACCCATGGTGAACTTCTCAAGACTTGTTTGTGGATAGTTTGATCCTTCTAAGGCACTTGCCTGCAAAGTCTAAGGACCCAAGTTTGATTCCCCAGTACCCACGTAAAGCCAGATGCTCGAGGTGATGGATGCATCTGGAGTTCATTTGCAGTGGATAGAGGCCCTGGTGTGCCTATCCCTCCTCTCTGTCCCTTTGGCCCTGTCTCTTATTCTTTTTCTCTGTCAAATAAATAAATAAAAATATTTTAAAACTTCTTATTTATTTGTAAGGAGAGAGAGAATGGGCACACAATGGTTCCTGCCACTGAAAACTAACTTAAGGTGCATGTCTCACTTGGTGTATCTGGCTTTGTGTACATACTAGGGAATTGAACCCAGGCCATCAGGTTTTGTAAGTAAGTTTCTTTAAACACTGAGCCATCTCTGCAGACCCATTTTTTCCTTTTAAAAAAATATTTTATTTGCCGGGCGTGGTGGCGCACGCCTTTAATCCCAGTACTCGGGAGGCAGAGGTAGGAGGATTGCCATGAGTTCAAGGCCACCCTGAGATGACAGAGTTAATTCCAGGTCAGCCTGGACCAGAGTGAGACCCTACCTCAAAAAACCAAAAAAAAAAAAAAATTTATTTTTATGTATTTGAGAAGAGATAAGTAGGCAAAGAGAGCGCACCAGAGCCTCCAGCCACTACAAACAAACTCCAGATGCCACCTTGTGCATCTGGCTTATGTGGGTCCTGGGGAATTGAACCTGGATTCTTTGGCTTTGCAGGCAAGTGCCTTAACTGCTAAGTCATCTCTCCAGCCTCGATTTTTTTCTTTTTTATTAGCATATATTAATTGTGTAAAGGGTTTCTTTATAACATTTTCATACAAATACATAAAGTATTTTAATTATATCACTCTGTGGTAGTTTGATGTGAAAGTATGTCTCCATAGCCTCAGGTATATTTATGAGAGACAGAGAGAAAGAAGCAGCAGAGAGCGGAAGGACACAGAGAAAATCAAGAAGGGAGATATGGGCACATCAGGACTTCCTGCCACAGCAAACTCCAGATGCATGCGCCAGTTTGTGCGTTTGGCTTGACATGGGAACTGGGGAATCAAACCCAGGCTGTCAAGCTTTGTAAGCAAGCACTTTAACCTCTGAGCAAACCTCTCCAACCTAGCCTGAGGTATTTTTTATTTAATTAATTACAGGCATACTTAGCATGGACACATCCTGTGTTGGTACCATTCTTTCCCTCCTCCCTGCTCTCCTTCTGCTGGGGGCCCTCCTCCGTGGGGTTGTAGGTGTTCCCCATGGGGTTGTGGGTTATGTGTTTTGGGAGCAGCAGTCAGATATTGCGGGGAGGCAATGCCTTTGGACATGGTATCCTCCGGTGGCTCTTAAAATATTTCTTCCCCCTCTTCTGCAAATTCCCTGAGCCTTGGTAGGTGAGTTTTAAGTTGGCTTCAGTGATGAGCTCTTAGGAGCCTCTGAATCCTGCTTTGGTAGGTGTTGAGTGTTGAGTGTCTCCTTCACCCTGGGGCTGATTGTCAGGCTTGCCATGGAGGCAGCACTCTTGCTCTTCTCCTCCATTCCTCTATGGTTTCAGCTGTGGCTTGGCTGAAGCACAAGGGGTAGTTTATCACCTTGGGTCTCACTACCTTCTGAAAAAGGAACACAGATCCTCCAGTGGAGAGTGGAATCAGCACAGGTTAAATGGAAAAAAACCTTGGAGAATGGAAAAAATCTAAGGAGAATTTGATGAATGTAAACCCCTCTTTTAGCCAGACTAGTGAGAGCTTGACTCTGGAGAGCATAAACTTTGTCTCCATAGGATTCTGATCTGGTTCCTTGTTCCTTATATGTGTGCTTTTCTTTTTCTTCAGCACGGAGGATTCTTTCAAGTGTTTTCGGTAGAGCTGGTTTTGTCTTCAAATATTCCTTTAGCTTGCTTTTGTCGTGGAATGTCCTTATTTCTCCGTCTATTTGAATGGATAGTTTTGCAGGATAAAGTAACCATGGTTGACAGTTGTTATCATTCAGGACTTGGAATACATCACTCCACGCCCTTCTGGCTTTTAAAGTTTGTGTTGAGTAATCTGTTGTAATACTGATAGGCTTGCCTTTGTTGGTAACTTGATTTTTCTCTCTGACTGCTTTCAATATTTTTTCTTTGGATTGTGTGTTTGGTAGTTTGATTATCATATGGCGAGGAGAGGTTCTTTCCAGGTTTTGTCTGGCTGGTGTTCTAAAGGCTTCCTGTATCTGCATTGGCACCTCTTTCCCAATTTGGGGGAAGTTTTCTTTTATGATTTTGTTGAAGACACCTAATATGCCTTTGGAATGAAATTCTTCTCCTTCTACTAAGCCCTGAATTCTTATGTTTGATCTTTTCATAGTGTCCCAAATATCTTGAAATTCCCACGCATACTTTTCTATTAGTTTGTCTTTCTCTTTGTTGGACTACATTAGATCTGCCACCTGGTCTTCTAGCTTAGATATTCTGTCCTCTCCTTCATCCATTCTACTGGTGAGATTTTCTACAGAGTTTTTTATTTCATTAACTGTGTTCTTCATTGCTAGTAATTCTGACTGATTTTTCTTTATTATTAATATTTCCTTATTTATGTGTAGTATTGACCTCTTTGTTTCATTAAATTGGTGTCCTGTGTTTTCTTTGATTCCTTTGATTTCCTCTTTCATTCCTTTGATTTCTTCTTTGAACATATTTATGATCATTCTTTTGAAATCTTTCTCAGGCATTTCCTCTAACTCGTTCTCATTGGAGGTCATTTCTGATGTATTAATACTTTTTGGTAGATTTATATTTTCTTGATTTTTGGTGTTTCTTGTGTTATAATGTATATATTTTTGCATCCTGGATTATTTAATGATTGGATTTTCTAGTTAGCTGGGCATTATTAGATGTATCAGACAATCTGATGTTATATAACTTCAGGGTAGGAGCTTAAGTCGTTAGGTGTGGCTCTCAAGACTCTCAGAGTATTTATCCAAGAGTAGGTATTATGACCAGATCCTCTAACTGTCCCTTAGGGTGTGTGGTGCCCCACCCACACCCACAGTCCTGACAACAAGGAGGTTAAGATTTCTGATCTGTTGAGGGTTCCAAGTCAGCTTGTGACCAGGTGAGACCTTACCCTGCTGTAATCCCAGTTACCTCTGCTCCTGCTTGGGTCCCGCTGTGGGTTGAAGTTGGTGTGTCCAGGTCCCGGGACCGCTGCTCTGTGCTCTGTTCGCTGGAGCTGGGCACAGGCGGTGGGGGGGGTGGGAGGGATCCGCAGCTGCTCCAGTTCTCTCACTGGTCCACATGTTCTTCTGCCTCGTGGTCTGCTCCTCCGTTGTTCACTGCCGCTCTCCCTTCACATTTCTTGAGTTGCAGAGAGCTCAGTGTGAGTGGAAGCTCCCCGCACCTGGCTTTTCCTGCGGCTGGAGCCGAGCCTGGCAGCTTTCTGGTGCGCCGTGGTCGGCGGACCTGCCAGAGCTGCTTCTGCCGGCCTGTGTGGGCTCTGGATGCTCTGGATCTCTCCTACCTCTCCGCTGCCATTTCAATTTTCTATACACCTCACTTTTTAGTAAAGGTGTGTATTTTGCTGAGGTTTTTTTTTTTTTTTTGGAATTTTCTCCCCTAGGCTGCTTTGGCATGGTACTTACACCGCCATCTTAACCAGAAGCCTGGTTCCCGATTCCATGTATGGGTTCCTTGACACTGAGCAGGTCTCTTAGCCAATCAGAAAGCTGCTGGTCACTCACCAAGGCTGTGTGCCACTATTGCACTGGTGTGAACATCTTGTCAGGGTGTTTGCTTCTGCGTAGGTTACACCTCTGGTTGTTTGGACAGTTGTTGGCCACTTTCCCCCAGTATCTCATGTGGAGCTTTCCAGCACTAGCTGGGCTAACTGTCTAGGGACTGGCTTCCCTTCCGGATTCCAGCCAGGTCTCTCCACGCTCTGTGCCAGCAGCACGTGGTGTCTTCTTAAGTCTGAGGCATTTTTCATTAAGCTTGCAACTTGAGCAGGCAAAGGGCTGCTTAAAGCACGTGTCGCTGGAGGGGGAGATTTAAGTGCAGCCTAAGGCGTGTTCAGAGTGAGTTGGAGCTCCGGCTATTGGTGCTTTGCTGGCTGCTGTTGGTGTCTGTTTTCTATGAATCTATGAAAATAAGACAACTTCTCCCACTGTTGACGGAGCTTCCCCAGGATTCTATAAGCCTGAAATAAACCCTTTCCTCCCCTAAGCTGCTTCGGAGTCAGATGTTTGTCCAG
Organism: Jaculus jaculus; assembly: GCF_020740685.1. NCBI lineage: Eukaryota > Metazoa > Chordata > Mammalia > Rodentia > Dipodidae > Jaculus > Jaculus jaculus. Next base: position 8,020,585 of record NC_059108.1, on the reverse strand, counting down.
CGACGTGAAAGTAACTGCAACCCACCCTCTCTATTACTCTTTCTCCTCACCTCCCCTTCCTCTCTTTCTCCCTTCCTCTTCTACATACTAGTGTTTCTCTTCATTTCAACTCCTCCTCCTCCTTCTTTTGCTTATGCATGTGAGAGGAAACAGTAGTACTTGTCTTTGTGAGACTGTCTTACTTCCCTCAACGGTCTCCAGTTCCATCCACTTTTCTGTAAACAACATAATCTCACTCTTTATGGTTGAATGAAATCATATTGTGTATATTATCCACGTTTTCCTTTTCAGTGTTTGTTTATTTGAGAGAGAGAATGAGTACACCCAGTCCTTCTGCCACTGCAAATGAGCTCCAGATGCATACGCCACTTTGTGCATCTGGTTTATGTGGTATTGGAGACTCGAACCTGGGCTGGTAGGCTTTGCAAGCAAGCACCTTTAACTGCTGAACCATCTAGCTGGCCTGCATCCCACGTTTTCTTTATCTGTTCACACAGTCGTGGGCACAGAGGCTGGTCCTTCATCTGGCCCATTGTGAATACTGTTGCGGTGACCATTGTGTGCAGGTATCTCTCTAGTTCCTTCAGGCCTATAGTCAGGAGCGTACAGCTGGGTTGAACGGACATTCCAGTTGAACCAAGGAATCACCATACTGTTGCCCACAACGGCTGCTCTGGTCTGTTTTCGGTTCCCACCAGTAGTGAGTGAGGGATTCTATTCCACTACCGTCCATCCTCACTAGCATTTGTTGATTGACTTCTTCATAGATCGTAACCAGGGTGTGATAGAATCTCAGTGTAGTTTTGTTGTTGTTGTTTTGTTTTGTTGTTTGTTTGTTGTTTCATTTCTCTGAGGGCCAGAGATATTAAACATTTTTCCATGCATTCACTGACCATTTGTATATCTTTTGAAACATCTCTGTTTAGTTGAACTACCTGCCCGAAAAAGCCCAGTACTCCAAGACAGCTGACCTTTCTTTTGCCAGCTATACCTGGCATGGCCCTAACCTTATTCCCTTAAAAAATTTACTGACAGGTTTGAATGTGGCTCTTTTCTTTCTCAGGACATCTTTCTCAAGTGTGTAAGAGTCACACCTTTGATTTGCTGGGTTTTTGTTTTGTTTTGATTTGATTTTGTTTTTTGGTTTTGTGTTTGTTTTTCTGAGGTGGGGTCTCACTCTAGCCCAGGCTGACCTTTGAAAGGCAGCCCTCAGGAAGGGGAAGTCATGTCTACAGGGTAGACTGCTGCTATAGCTCGCAACTGGGGGGCAGACAAGCCAGTCTCGCCACATTGACTCTGACAGACTGTCTTTATTGAGTCTCTTCTCTCTTCTCATCCTCATCCTTTAAAATACTCACCACCCGCCTCTCCTCTGTGCAGGTGGGAATGCAGCCCAGCATCCTCCCCGCACCAGCCTTCTATCTGTATAAAGTCTGTTTTCACATCTGTCACTGATGTCTGCAGCATTTTTCTTTGATGTCCTCACTGTCTGCCCACTGCTTCCTTCAGAACTCCTCCATTGTTCTCCCCTAGAGTCACAGGTGTCTCTCTCAAACTACAGTAGACATGAGCATCCCCTGGGAGGTGCAAGGTCCCAAGCCCACCAGACCTGGAAATGTATTTGGTGGAGCCCAGGAATGTGCATTTTAACAAGCGTGCCCTGCCCCCATGACCAATTTGATTCTAAGGCAGCTGGTCAGCTTGCCACTAACATCACCGCATTAGTTTTTTTTTTTTTTTTTTTTTTTTATTTCCACCTGGTAGGGGATGAATAACATTTTTGTGAGAAAGTGGCAAGTTGTTCCCAAGGTGCTTGAGAGCATGTGAGAAGCACTTCATTAATTTTCACCCCAGTCCTTGGAAGTAGCATTATGATAGTTATAATTATCTCTCGATTACTTAGAGGGAATAAAGTGTTCTTAGAGAACAAACAGCCAGAAGCTAAGCACCTGTCCAGCAGTCCCCCAGCAGTTCTGGGTGGGACCATGCCCACGGAAAAGAAGACCAAGGACCTGAGGTGCGAGGGGCAGCCCACCCCACCCAGAAGACCAGAAGGGAGCAGGGGAGAAGGACTAAGGAAACTAACCAGCCAACGTTGTCCTGGACCCAGAGTCCCCCAGAGTGATTCAATGAGCTTTAGAAAGTCCTGTGTTATTTGCCAATATTTTCCAATCAGGTGGCCTCACATAAGTATTCAAACAGGGCCTCCCTGTGAGAGATCCTAAGCAAGGGGTGCCCTGAGCTGGGTAACAGCTGTGTCCCTGACTACCTGCCAAGGCCTTGTAGCTGTCAGTCACCAGGAAGTCCAGTCCACAACCAGTCTTTTTGTCACAGGGAAGCTTGGGTAGGGGACTGGCATTATTCCTCCTTGCAACAGGACAGCCCATCTCACTTGTGAGCTGTGAGATAAACAGCTGTCCGTAGGGAAGTAGATGTGCTCTGGCATTTTCCAGAAGACCCCTGGGCTGATGCTATGTCCCAACCACTCCCTCCCCCTTGCAGGGAGGGACTGGTTTGAGCATTTTTATCACAACTTGGAGGGAATAACTCACTTAGGGCTTCCCTGAAGCCTGCTCCATCATATCTTGCTCCATGGCTAAACCAGGTAAAGGGGATGATTTGGAAGCATGTTTGGGAGAGGACAATCCCCACCCGCAAGAAGGTGTGCAAAGCATTTCAATAAAGGACTTCTAAGAGAAAAATGAACATTTTTCAAATGAGTTTGTCACTGACAAAACTGCCACATGCTTGGGGCTTTTTCATACTGTTTTAAGATTCGCATTAATTTAACATTAAAACATGGATTTAACGAACTCTGAAGAATAAATCAGGCCTTTGAAGAATATATCCAAAATCCCATGTTAGTATGTGAAGCAGGTTAAAATAATTGCATTCAAGCAATAGTTCAAAAACATTTTACGGTAACATTAGCTCACAGAAATGTGAAGGAGAGACCTAGAAATCATTACAATTCTCTCAACTAGAGGAAGGCCACGGAAGCTAAAGGTAATAGTCTTGGGCTCAAAACCAACTGATATGTGTGGTTAATTTATCTAATGACTACAGCATCATATCTGCAACAGGCCATTAATGAGCTAGTCCTTGGTTGTGACCAAATACACGAGGTCAACCTCAAGGAGAGAAGACTTATTTTGGCTAACTATGTCAGAGGTTCTAGCCCATGGTCAGCTGGCTCCATCACTTTGGGCCTGAGGTGAGAGATGGTATCCTGGTGGCAGGCGTGTATGGTAAAGCTAATCTCCTTCACAGCACTCAGAAATCAGAGAGCAGAAGGAAGAGGCCAGAGCCCAAGGCATGTCCATCAAAGTCATGCCCAGTGACCCCTGTCCTCCTTCTAGGCCCTACCTACCTGCCAAGAGTATTTAAATTCTGAGGTCCATCAATGGCACAAAGCATCGAGTCGGCCAAAACCCCCATGATCTAATCATCTCTCTAAGCCCTCTCACAGACACAGCCAGAGGTGGGCCTCACTAACCCGCTAGGTGACCGTCAGCCCTCAAAGTTGGCATTCAGAATTAATCACTGCAGTCAGTCCCTGGGAAGCAATGGAAACCCACCTAATTCTTCTACCAGCCAGAGGAGCAGCCTTTCCCCTCACTGGCTGCAGGATAACCACCCAGCACAATGCTTCAGCATGCCCATGACGACAGGTGCTCCAATACGGGCAGCAGGGGAGTCGTCACAAAAGAGTGTCCCAAACCACCCAGGGCTGGCTGGGACTCCAAATAAAGAAGCATTCAGAGCCAGAGTGATCCATTCAGATTTCTGATTAGTGGTCTGCAGCATGTCCTTGCCACAGACAGAGAGAATAAAGGAGTGTTCTGTCTAGTTACATCTGCAAGAAGGGACTGGGACATGGAGTTTATGGGAAGGCTTACAGGATGCTGGCTCAGGGCCAGGACCAGGACCAGGGTTTTTTTTTTTTGTTGTTGTTGTTTTGTTCTGTTTTTTCAATGTTTTGTGTGATAAATTCAATACGTTATAGTGCCTATGAAAGTCTAAGGTCCAGTTTGGGCTCATATCTGCAGGGAAAAGTTTGAGAGCAAGCTGGGCGGGGTCACGGAGCAATCCAGGAGCTTTGATTGTTCAGTCAGGACACGGAACGAATATGGGGAGGTTTCTAGGGATCCTAGAGTGTAGCCCCGCTGACTCTTGAGATGTCACATGTCCATCTGTCCCATGATGCTCCCTGGGGTCACCCACAAGGTCCCTTGATTAACATAGTGAAACACGCAAACACAAGCCACCCCATTAGTAAATGCAAGTGAACCTCACGAGGTCCCAAACCATGTTTCCTGAAAAGTGTACTAATAGCCATCCTCCAAAGACCAGGTTCTGAAAAAAAAAAAAAAAAAACCATGATTTCATTTGTGGACCACCAAGAGGCATCTTCCCTTACAATCAGTTAACTTCTATTGCTTTTGTAAATGAAGAAAGCATTAGTCAACCTCAGCTTCCTGTTTTCAGTCCATGATTCGTACTGTTTTGGGTTTATGACACATGCACAACACTGAGATTGTGAAGGAGCCCAGGCTTGCCCTCGAGCCGCTGCCGGAGCGTGTGGAGCCCTCCGTTGTGCAGGGCCGCCATCACCATCGCTGTCCCCATGTCCAAGCCTTCCAAGCCAGGTTAAAAGCAAAACTCGGGCTGGAGAGATGGCTTAGCGGTTAAGCGCTTGCCCGTGAAGCCTAAGGACCCCGGTTCGAGGCTCGATTCCCCAGGTCCCACGTTAGCCAGATGCACAAGGGGGCACACGCGTCTGGAGTTCATTTGCAGTGGCTAGAAGCCCTGGCACGCCCATTCCCTCTCTATCTGTCTCTTCCTCTCCCTCTCTCTCTGTCACTTTCAAATAAATGAACAAAAAATATTTTTTTAAAAAAGAGTGAAACTTCAGGGTTCCCACCTTCTGCCTGATGCCAATAAAGGCAGCGGGAGGCATAAATACAGTTAATAAGCAATAGCATCAAGACAAAAAGAGACCTAGTCCTGTTCCTTCCAGATGGGCTTGTTTAGGGGGACAGGCCCCTGGCAGGTTCTGTAGGACACTCACAGGAATCCAAGGGTGTCCTATCAGAGCTACCCTGAGAAAAGCCAAGGCCAGAACTTAGTACCACGGAGGCACTGGATACCATTTGGGAGAATTCAGTATATTTCTGGCAGCTTTTATCATCACTGCGGCAAAATGCCTGACAGAAACAATTCAAGGAAGGAAGGAAGGAAAGACTTATTTGGGGTCATGGTTTTAGAGGCTGGATAGTCCGCAGACCTTGATTCTATAAATTCTGGGTCCACAGCAAAGCACAATGTCATGGAGGTTGGATCATGCGATGGAAGCTGCTCATCTCATGGAAACGAGGAAGAAGAAAGGACCTAGGGATAAAATGCTATCTTCAAGGGACCTGTTCCCTCCAGCTAGGCCCCACCTCTTGAAGTTTCTCACAACCCCCAAAAGAGTGCCACCAATCGGAGGCCATGCTTTCAACACATGACTCTGTTGCGGGGGCGAGGGGAGGGGAGCGGGGGATTTCATGTTCGAATCGTGACACCATTCTGAGGACTTGCGTAGAATGATGTGCTGGTGGAGGGTCAGAAGGAGCCCTGGGTAAGTGACGCTGCTTACCCCAACATCTTCAGAGGGGTGATGCTGTTGCCAGCAGGACTCTGCAGTCCGGGAGGCCACACACAGCCATCAGAAACTGAGTGTGATGTGCTGGTCTGGTCTCCATGGTCAGAAAGTGTAAAATGTGTGGTGTTGAGGGTTGCTGATTTCACATGTCAGTCACTGCATTTGCATGGATGATGTCAGAGGCATTTACCATACTCCATGCACTGCTCATTTAGCTGTGTTTACACAGAGATCCAGTCATGAGTTCGCAATGGCTCAGTTCATGGATCCCTCCTTGGCCACTCAAAGGCATAAGACACATGCCCACCATTATACCAGCTTTCCACTATGGGCTATGTGATGTTCCCAGACCAGAAACATGTTCTCCAAGGACATCCAAGCAGTAGCAAAGGTACACAGTAGTGAGGAGGGGCATGGTCATGCACTCCTTTAATCCTGGCACTCAGGAGAGAGAGGAAGGAGCATCTCCGTGAGTTCAAGGTCAGCCTGAGACTACAGAGTGAATTCCAGGTCAGCCTGGGCTAGAGTGAGACCCTAGCTCGAAAAAACAACAGCAACAAAAGTACACAGTAATAAAGAGAAAACAGCTCAAGCTAACTGTGGAAACACAAACTGTATTAGGAACACACAAAGGACTCGCCTGCCATTTTCTACATGATAAAACTGGTTTGATGGCCCACGCTTTGCAATCTCAGACGCCATCCCACGGGGTTATGCCAGGCTTTCCACTCCAGTGGAGGAGGAGGCTCCAGAATGGAGCTCAGTGGTTCCCAGGTAGTCACCTCACAGCAGAGCTCATGAACAGGAGGTCCTGCCTGATACTCCCCCGGGGCCCTGCGTCATGTCCTGGGACATGTTGAAGAGAGATCAATCAAGCCCATTGGCACTTTCCCCCTGACCGCATCTCAGTATTACCTGCCCAAGTAATATGTAATGGTGGGCGGGGGGCGGGTGCAAAAGGAAGGTATTCTGTGTTGGAGTGAGTTCCAGGTCCAAGGCAGAGTCTGGTTTTGTTTTGTTTTGTTTTGTTTTCCAAACCCACTCAGCTTGCATCTTGACATCTATCATAAGCAAGTAAATTGACTTTCCCCTCACAGTGGGGTGAATATGTCTTCCTTTGGAACCACAGTCCACTCTCAATGAAGGGAGTTCCATGAGCGATTCTATTTATTGCTTTAAGAGATCATTTTCCCCTGTGAGTTCAAAGGTGGATGAAACAGCTACGTAATGTTGTCCTTCTTGGGTTAGGTGGCCTGGGAGTTGTCTTCCTTGATGATTGTGATCATTGGTAATGATTCTTGGGGTGACAAAAGTTCATTGCAAGTTTTAAGGACCCTGTGTAGTTGACGTTCGACTTGCTTTTGGCAGAGAACAACTCACAAAATGACACTCACCGTTGTCTGGACACATGAACGCAAATCACGCAGCTTTCCCAAGTGGAGTGGGCCGTACCGTCTGCTTCCATGTGTCGACTACCCCTCCTCCTTGTGTTTGAGTGCCACCGGCACTGGGTGAGGATGGGCCTGCCAACGCACGGGGCAATGTTAGGTTGACTTCTCTATGTTTTGGACATGGATGAACCAGTTGCTGGGCCAGTTTCAAAATCATGTACAGCTCCCAATGACCTCACTTGTACGCATCCAGTGTGCTACACTGCCTCTGCAGAAGTGACCACCGACTGGGCCTGGGCAAGGGGACCTGCTTCTCTACAAGAAGATGACCATTGTGAGGTGTGCCACGGAACACTTGTGACTCCAGTCCTAGTTACAGTCAGTCTCAAATATCTGCCTCAAATTCATGGGTCGTTAGTGTGTTCCAGTGAGTCATCCACGACGTCAGCTCTTCCTCCATGGTTTCCAAGTAATCAGTACAGCGAGTTGCTGAGGGTGGGTTGTTCACAGTTACCAGCCAGAAAGCTCGCTGATGTACATGGCTGTGGTGTCCTCTAGACTCAACCATATGGGATGGCAGCTGGACAACTGGTCATAGATGTTGACCTGGATAGCCACCCCAACAAGAGTCATCTGCATACCAAGTACCTGAGGATGACCCCCCGTACCACGCCCTTTCTTTACCTAAGGTGCTTTCTCTAGGGGCAGCATTGGGGCGTCCCACTGGAGACACACACACCACTTTGTCAAGGCACTGTTTTGTGCCTCATGACAGATGTGAGTCTGTCATACAGGCCATCAACTGGCACATCTGTTTTCACTTCGCTGGCACATCTCCAGTAGTACCTGCACGTGGCAAGGGGCTGAGCATAGCACTGCTTGGCCCCATCTGAACAGTTGAGAGCCAAAGTCAAAGGGCATTTTTTAGTCATCTTCTCTGCTTCCAGGCCCAATCCGTTCTGTGCTTAGACACAGGAGCATCTAATCCAGGCAATCCGGAGGACGGCTGTTTACAGGGGATCATTGTAATCCTTGCATCATGAAGACTTCTACCTTAAACTTTCCCTGGGCACTCACTATTCCCTCCTCATCAGCAAGTGTCCTAATGGCCTGAGACATTGTGCCAACTGGAGAATGGACATTCTCTGACACCCTAGCAGATCTACAAAGCTTTGTCTGTCTTTAACCTTTTAGGACCATTGGATATGCCTGACTTTTGCTATTGGCAAAACCCGAGTCTTGGCTGGCCAGACCATGTCTAAAAATATTAAAGTATCTCTTGGTCCCTGGACCTTCCGCAGGTTGATGGATGATCCTCTGGATTTCAGGCATTCTAGAACCTTCTGCAAAAGGTTCAAATTGGAGGATATCAATGCCATATTAGCCCCATGTTCTCCAGGAAGACAGCGAGCACTGGCATTCACCCCTCTGTACTTGCGGACTGCAGACACGTGTGGCCAGCTGCGTCATGCTTCTGCGTCAGTGCCTCCTCTGCATGAGGGGTGTAACTTTGGACAATGTGTCAAAACGAACCCTTCCTTCCTTAAGTTGCCACTTGTCAGGCATTTTGGTCACAGCCACGAGAAAATAACTAATACAGAAAAAGAAAAAAACATTAATCAAAATAAATAACTCCTTCTTTTAACTTGTTCTCAGATAATATTATTCACAGTATTGGAAAAATACTGCTTTTCTCCCTAGTAGGGAGAAAAAGGACCTGGCATATGATTTCAAGGGAGAGATTAGAGATAACATTGTCTAGGTGGTAGAATGACAAGAGAAGAGAAGTCTTCCAGTTTTAGTGATAAAAGAAATAAGCAAATAGCAAAGGAGTTTGAGGAGGAAATACCAGGAATGTATAAGCAAACAGCAAGGGCAGGGCCTCCTGAAAGCCAAGTGGAGAAAAGTATAGAAAGGAGAAATATCACAACTATTTGGAAACTATTCCAGCACTGTAAATATGCTCATTAAGATGAAGGCTGCTGGTGGACAATTCTGTGGCCAGTGCAGCTTCAGTGTCACTATGGGAACAAGAGAACCGAAGAGGATGCATCACTCATTGCTTTTCAGAGGGCTGCTGTTACATCAAGTACTTAGAAAGGTGACCTGCTGCTTCACCACCCTCCCCTCAAAACTATAATTTATGGTCTGACACTAATTTATGATAGGTGCCAGACTGGCTAGTCATCCTCTGCATAATGTTTCTCAGAAAGGATAAAAGTCACATAATAAGGGCTGGAGAGATGGCTTAGTGGTTAAGGCACTTGCTGGGGAAGCCTAAGTTCCCAGGTTTGATCCCCCAGTACCCACATGAGAAAATGCATAAGGTGGCTATGGTAGTTTGACTAGGTGGCCCCCAATATATTCAGTGTTTCATTAGTTTGTAGTTTGCATCTGCAGCCACCTGGCTGGAGGTGGTGTCACTGGGCGGATCTTAAGGCATGGTGGTGGGTTTGAGGTTCCAATCTGAAGATATGCAAAGTGTGCCTAGTTCCTGAAGTGTGCTGTGCTGTGTGGCTTTTAGGCTTGTGCTTCTCTCTCTGTGCTTGGTCCTGTGGAGGCAGGCCAGCTTCTTCTGCCATTATGGAACTTCCCCTGGATCTGTAAGCTTCAATAAATCCCTTCCTCCGTTACTATGCCTGGTCTGGACGTTCATCTCAGTGAACCTGAAGCTGTCTGCTACAGTGACACATGCATGTAGAACTGTTTACAGCAGCTGGAAGCCCTGGTGTGCCCATTCTCTCTCTCTCTCTCTCTCTCTCTCTCTCTCTCTTTTAATCTCTCTGCTTTTCTCTCTCTCTCTCTCTCTCTCTCTCTCTCTCTCTCTCTCTAATAAATAAAAAAAGAAAATATTTTTTTAAAAAGTCACAGAATGAGTCTGGGGTGAAACATGCTATAATCCCAACACTGAGAAGGTTGAAGCAGGAGGCATTATTGTAAGACTCTGGCTTCTCCTCACTCACCCACTCTCACCCACCACCAATGAAATCAAATGACAATTGTAGTACTCAAAACAAAGTTGTTTCCAACCCATCTTAAATACGTAAGTGTTTACATCGTCTGAAGTCTACTGTGGCACATTTGGTAACCCAAAAGTAAACATTCACCTTATCTGCTTTAACTTCTTTTCAATGGTAACTTAAGATTGCCAGTTCTAGGAATGGTGGAATCTCCTCAGTGTTAGGATTAATAACTTTTGGAAACAAAACGCAAGATGTGGCCAGTGTGAGAGAACAAGAGGCCAGCAAAGCAGACAACACCTAAAGGGGAATTTTCCAGAGCCACGCAGGGGTTCTGGACAATCTGTATTTATGCAACTCTGCTACTGAGATGGAAGCCACGAAGTGGAGTCGTGTCCACTGAATGCAATGAAGAGAGTCTGAAAATACCAGAGTAGTTGGGAACTAAAGAAGGGGGGATCCTTGGGCTGGAGAGATGGCGTAGCAGTTAAGCGCTTGCCTGTGAAGCCTAAGGACCCCGGTTCGAGGCTCGGTTCCCCAGGACCCATGTTAGCCAGATGCACAAGGGGGCGCACGCGTCTGGAGTTCGTTTGCAGTGGCTGGAAGTCCTGGCGTGCCCATTTTCTCTCTCTCTCTGTCCCTCCTTCTCTCTGTCAATCTCAAATAAATAAATAAAATAAGCAAAAAAAAAAAAAAAGGGAGGATTCTTCAAAGTCAGAAATATCAGAAAGGGATCCCCAGGTCTCTAGATACACTGACCTCCAGCCCTTAGTTCATCCCCCATAGTGAATGCGATGGTGGTGGCTCCAAATGTCACAGGAGGAAAACCAGCGAAGACGTGAAAGCAAACCCAAAGATGTTAGCGTCTGCCAAGCATGAGAACAGCTGGGAACTTGCCTCAGCAGACTAGAAGGTCTTGGTAAGCTCCTCTAGCTCCCTTTGGAACTCCTGCAAAGGACTGTACTTGAGTAATTAAGAGTCTCTCCCAAAAGTAAGAGATTCTCCTTAAGTCTGAGGGCAAAGAACAGGTTTGCTTGAAACCAGGGCTGCTGAAACTTTTTTCTTCCCACAACCACTATGTTCCTGAGAAATTTCTACATGACCTTGGGGATATAGGTATATAAAGTGTCTATGCAAACCAAACGTTTGCTGACAATAAATCATAAATAAATTTATTTTAAAATATGTATAGCTTTACATTTATTAAAGATGACAGCAAATTGGCACACTAGTTAGATTAATGTGCTTGTTTATTTCTACATAAAGCATTATGTCTTGGCTGACTATTTGATACTGTAGGACATTGAGCATCTTGAATGTTGTTTCAGAGTTGGGCAACATTTTTATTTTATAATCACTGATGCTGAGAACACTGCTTAGCATAAATACATGATACAAAATGGCAAAAGCATGTTTATGGCTGTTTAAGAAAATGTTGGAAATTCTGTCCTAATCACAAGCCAAAATTCATTTATGATATTTTTTTTGAAGTTTGAGTTAGTCATTCAAACAGCAGTTTTTAAACCCAAACATTATAACATAAATACATTCTAAAGATATACTAATTTGATACTTACATTCTGAGAAATGATAGTAGAAAAATATTGTCTGTTTTTCATAATTAAGCCATTATGTTTCTACAAGAGTAGAAAACTTTGTTTGGTAGAAACGGTGCAGTGTGTTCTCGGATGGTGCGGTGTGACGGCATGTAAAGTAAACATGTTTTGTGCTCATAGCTAAGACTACAGTGAAGTCATACATTGCAACATGTACCAGAAACACCCTGGATTCATTATGTGTTTGATTTTGAATTGTTGGATCCTTGAATATTCAGACAACTAACTGTTATCAAATTTCTGCAATCCCTACATTCAGCTGCATGACCCCATGTGGGATTACAAGCCATAGTTTGAGAACATTGGTTCTCAAACTCTAGCCTCCAATGACTAATTTCTTTGGCCAGGAGTTTAACTGCTAAGTAAAACAAAGCTCAACAGTCTTAAAAAGAACTGATAACCTCTAAGCATCCTCCTGGGGACCTCATCTCCATATTCCAGTTCTCCCCAGTTCTGTGGAGAGGAATACATATGCCACTTAGATTTGTCTCCCTATCCTATTAAAAAAAAAAAAATCTTCCATGCAAAATTTCACACTTCAAGGAAACACAGATCCTTATTGGGTCACGTAGTCAAGCCACATCACCCAATGCTGGGGTCTCTAAGAATCCTTCAGGAAAAAGTAGAGGGATTGATGGAGAGGTGGACCAAGAGGCCTGCTGGTGATGCAAGGCCTTTCCCATTGTGCTAAGCAAGTTAGATCTTCCTGAGAGCGAGAGCAGAGTATCTACAAAATTCTTCCAGCAGAAGAGCAATGCCTTTGAACTTTTGGGGTTAAAATGTGTACCTATCTGAGGTGGTTTGAATTAGATGCCCCCTCCCCTGTAAACTTATGTGTTCTGAATGCTATGTTCCCATATGGTAGCAATTTGGGAATTGGAGCCTCCTGGAGAAGGTGTGTTGTTTAGGGGCAGGCTTATGGGTGTTTATGTCCATCTTCCCTTGCCAATGTTTGGCTCATTCTCCTACTGCTGTTTTCCATCGGATGTAGGCCAGGCGTTGATGTTCAGCCTCTGCTCATGCCATGTTTCTCCTGCCATCATGGAGCTTCCCCTTGAGTCTGTACACAAAAATAAAACCTTTCCTCCCACCAGCTGCATGGCCAGATGTTCTGTGCCAGTGATGAGAAGGTGACTACAATACTATCTTCTGTAGGGTGTCACTCTGGGGAAAAGTGTTGTACAAGGTGTCCATCCACAGGATAGAAATTTCTTCAAGAAATTGCATTTATTGTTATACAGGTTAGCAGAAAGGTTAAGGCTAAAAATGTATTCTTCAGCTGTCATGTATGACTAAAACCTTGGAATTAAGCGAGACACACATGAAGCCAGGAAGGAAAGATAAAGATTCCAAGGCAGAAATCAGGACCACCAGCATCTGAACCTTGTTGCTTAACACATTAAACACTGACACTAGCAATGATATATACCACAGAGCCAAAAAAAAATCTCTCTGAAGGCCAATCAAATTCAATAGCTCTTCCATTACAAACTTCACTGGACTGAATTCTGTTCACCTCTCTGTTGTCAAGGCTTTTCTAGAACAGTGGTTCTCAAACAACAAGCATTTGGCAAGGTTGGTAGATGTGTTTCGGCTATCAAGACTGGGGCAGACTACTGACCTTTAGTAGGACAGAACTACTGCCTGTATCATTCCTCCCCCCTCCCCCAGTGCTCCCCCAAACCCATATCTGCGTAATATTTTCCCCCATTCATGAAAGACATTTGGGCTGGGTATAAATTTCCAGGTTGGCAAGTTTTTAGTTCAGCACACTGAAGATTTTATTCTGTGGCTTTCTGGCTTCTGTCATTTTGGTTGAGAATCCTGCCATCAGTTTAACGATTCATTTGAAGGTTATTGCTCTTCTCCGGTATAGCTCTGCCTAAGGTTTTATGTTGTCTCCACTGCTTCTCTGTGACCTGTAGGATGTGGACTTTTCTTAATTGTGCTGCTTACTTTAGAGTTACAAATGTGCAAAATGGATCCTTTCATCTCTTCTGGAAAGTTCTTAACTGCTACATGTTTTGCTTTTGCTTGCATTCTACTCTCTCCCTCCTCTCCTGCTGTAAGTTCTGAGTAGAATTGCCTTGCACTTCTCACCTCATGACTTATACTTCTGTCTGAAGAATGCTTGTGGCTGTGCTCTGAGTTTTATACAGGGTAGCTTGTTCAGATCTATCCTGTGTTATTTCATATCAACCATTGTGCTTTGAAGTCTAAAATTTTGCTGTTTATATAGTCAGTCCCATTCTCTCTGGGCTCTTATATCTTATGTGTATTGTAGCTTTTCCTGTTTTTTGGAATTATATAAACATATATATTTTGAGTGCTCCATCATTATATTTTTTGATATTTGTCAGGTTCAATACTTACATTTCTTCTCATTCCTATGCCCCACTTTTTTAAGTGTTTTTTTTTTTGTATTTATTTGTAAGGGGGATAGAGAGAGAGAGAGAGGGAGAGAGAGAGGGGGAATATAATGGGAACACCAAGAACTCTTCTCACTGCAAACAAACTCTAGACACATGCGCCACTTTGTGCATCTGGCTTTACATGGGTTCTGGGAGTTGAACTCAGGCTGTCAGGCTTTGCAAGCAAGCACCTTTAGCTGCTGAGCCATCTTTACAGTCTATGTGTTATTTTTTACTGTGCTATATTCCTGAAAGTCTTTGAAAATTATTTAAGAATTGGTTGGAAAGCAAGATCTACAAGGAGAATTTGCAATGGTTTCAGCTATGTTGCTGTGGGAGCTACTAACCAACATAAATTTAAACAGAACTTTTGGCTAGATATTTTTAACCTGCTTTTTGTTTTAAGCATGAATTGTAAACCTGTGTGAAGGCTAGTTTGTGGTTATAAATGCTAAGGGTTTTATTATTATTATTATTCCTTTCCCCCTGCTCATTCTAAAGTTTGATATAGGCAATTTTCTTTGGTGGGTGCTTCATGATGAGGGTGAGTGGTTTATTACTAGTTCATACTTAGGACAACCATTTTGGTTACAAATTTAAGTGGTGGCAGGAGAAAGGTGAGGGAAGAGATTGCTATAGACTCCCTCCTGGACAGACTGTGTATAGTGTTCCCTACAGAGCCACAGAATTGAAGACTCGAGGTCACTCAATTTGGCAAACAAGAGAAAGCTAGTGGTGAGTGCTGTTTACCTCAGGATTCCCAAAAGCTTAAAGTCAATTCTTTTCTTGCCTCTGGGATCCTGATTTTGCTTAGAGTTTGACCTCTGACTAGTCCCAACTGACGTGTCAGTCAATGATATATTTTCCAATAAGTTATACAGCCAGCATTTCAACAGGAGGATTTGACAGAATCCTTGGACTTGTTCTGCTGAAATTGGAACTCTGACACTTTCTTTCTATAACAATAGCATTAAATCAAGTTTCTCTTCTGTTTAAATCCTGTTGTGGGTTCCATATGGCCCCAAGGAGAACCACACAGCCTCAGCAGGGTTTGTAAGTCCTTCCAGTCTGTCTCTATGGACCTCCTGGGTGCCTTTTTGTCCATCATTTCCCCTGCACCTTCTTTTTTGCCAGAGCTGGATTAAATGCCTTGTAGGCATCAGAAACCCTGTGCCCTCCTCTCTCCTAGATTTTCAAGTGTTATTTTCCACTCTGCCTTCTAACCCTCTGTGGCTATGACAAAACACCTGACACAACCCCTGAAAGGAAGGAAAGATTGATTTGGGCATCGTGGTAGGGAGGGCATGGTGCAGCAGAGCGGTTCACATCACAGCAAGCAGGAAGCAGGGGGGAAAGACCAGCACGAGCCACCTTGCTGCTGCCCTCTTCCATCCGATCCACCCCTCCAGCCAGTGCAATGGTGCCACCCACAGGCAAGGTAGTTCTCTCCTCCTTAGGTTCTGCTCTCTCGACACACACAGAGGGGTGCTTTGCTACGCTAGGTGCTTCTCAATCCTATGGAGTCTATAATCAAGATATGACTTTCTTCCATGAGTAAACTGGACAGTCTTATGATGGGACATGGTCATAACCTATCTAAAGAGAAACAGCAGTTCCCAGCTCCAGCTTCCAGCTGATGGGGTTCTGAGCCTGTTTTTTTTTTTTTTTTAATTCTGATTGTTGGTGCTCTAAGAAAGGTCAAAAAGCCTGGAGAGAAGAGATACAAAAATAAGGTGTGAATACAGGAAGCAGCTTTATCCAGGAATAGAGCCATCACATCACAACGGGTTCCTACAAACTCCAGGGAAAGGACAATGCAGGAGCAAGATAAAGCTACTTGTCATCACCATGCTGCCTTCCCTAACCAGGTGCACGCCCTTGAACTGGAGGCACTGTGCTTGACATCTGTTTACAAATTAGACAACTGGAGGTGCCCCAAAACATTCATCTCTTTTACTACTTCCTTCAGTATGTATAATATTAGCAAAATGTCCCAATGGCTGGTAAATCATCTTTAATTCCTTTGGAACTCATTGTGGTAATGTTTAACCATGATGGATTCTTGTGGTATTTAAAGAAGTAGATTGTCAATTAGCTTTTATGAGATACATCACCGTCATCGGCTTCATCTCAGACCTCCTTTTCCAAAGAAGCAAGTTATTAAAATGTACAATAATTTGCTTTTATTATAATCTATCTAAAAGCCAAAGCTAGTCTCCAAAATAATTTAAAGTTTTAAGTTGCAATCTAAGAGACCTTTTCTTCAAAATGACTGCATAATATAGTGTCACCATTCTTGGTTAATTATTTTGCAGAGTGTGAATTTCAGTTAATCGCTTCTTGCAAGGACCAAATAACATAGGTGCTTCCTAATAGCCTCTCCGGGAATCACTGCTGTCCTTTAAGAAGCTAATTAATCAAGCCGTGCTCATAAAAACGTAAGTAACTACCCACCAGGGTGACGGTCCCCTGAGGCCTCCTGGCTCCTGGAAATCACTTGCCCACTGTGTTGACCTTGGCAGAGAGAAGGGCAGTGACTCAACCCAACTTGGCACAGCACCCACCAGGGACCGTCCATACGATCTAGCAGAGCCATCGGCCCAGGACGACCTGAAACTTTAAAACTCATATTTCCCAGTGACGCCCTTCAGAACCTTGACCAGTGTTGTCTGTGGCTCGAGGTAGCAGTGAGGGGGTGGGCTTCCACCGAAACCTGGGAAGACCAGAAAGGGCCCCGTCCCCTGTTTAGAACTAGATAAATTGCTGTGAGGTTTAACTTAGTCACCACTTGTCAAATCCAGGAAGGGACATGCCTCCATCCACATCAGGGGACAGCCCTGTGGTACCAGCAGATACGCTCAAGCTCATGGCTGGGTGAGGTGGTTTGTAGCTTTGCCCTCTGCAGCTACCAGAGTTACCCCATTGACCCACAATTGGTGAATAATATCCTACCATGGTGTGTCTTTCTTCCGAAGTCCTGCACATCTCTCCAAGGCAAATCTTTGCTTTCCATGCCTACACTGCCTTACTGATTGGTAGCCACATACTTAATGAACAAATGAATATAGCTACAATAACCAAAACAATGCCTAACATTTCAATGAACATATCTTCAAAGCAGATCTAGGCTAGACATTTTTCAAGTATCTGATATGACCCTTCCAACTTTCAACCCAACAGGAAGTATGAAGTCCTATACTTTCCATTTCAGTGATAAGAAAATGGGGACTTAGAGAGATCAGAGTAATGTGTCTTGGAAGCAGCCCTTGAAGTGCAGGAGAGCTCTATCCCAGGATCCCATCCATCAGCAGCATTTTCATGAGTCAGCTTTTCATCGCAATAGCAAAACACACGAGAAAAAAACAACTTGAAGAAGTACTTATTTTGGCTCCTGGTCTCAGAGGTTTCAGTCCATGGTATTTTTTACTTCCCTTCTGTGGGCGCATAGCAAGGTGCAGCATTATTGTAGGGAGCAGACTCAGGCAGAACTGGTCACCTCATGATGGCCAAGAAGTGGAGTGGAGAGTGAGAGAGGGAGTTGTGTGACCCAAGAGGTAGACTTCAAAGACATGTCCATCGTGATCAGCTTTCTCCAACTGGGTACCCCTTCTAAGGTTCCCACCACATCTCAATAGTGCCAACAGCTGATGGCCAATCTTGGAGGGGCGTTCAAAATCAAACCTGTTAACAGCAGGAGAGGAGGTCAAGAGGCATGGGTGGGTTGGCTACGATCTACTGCTAGAACCCCCGTGGTTGGCCGACAGCTCAAAGCAGCAGCTCCGCATCTGCCCGCCACCATCTCAACGCATGGAGCCAGCAACACTCAGTCACAGGCAGCAGAGCAGAATCGGTGCGCAGCGACAGTCTTCTCTGTCCCCATCCTCACGCCCTCATGTGCACATACACGCAACACACACACTTATGAATGAATACGTGCAGATGCAAATTCACATACACATGCACACACATGACATCACACATGTGCGCACATATGTACACTTGTGCATGCACGCACACACAAACACACCATGCCAGCCTTGGAGAAAGGCTATAAGAGCTCACAGTCGACAGCTTCTACCAGAGGATATGTCCATGTTGGGCCTGATTTAACCAGCCATGTGTTCACAGTTCTTACTGATGGGTACCTTACAATGAACGTGTTAGGCTTGACTTTATTAATCCTCTTCCAGCCTTGTTCAGAATCGTGGTCAATATTAGAGGGAGGAGGCATGGGTGTGGAAGGGATGCCAGAAAAATGTGTAAGTAGGACAGGGGCAGTGGCAAGGGCATGTCAGTTCATTTGTGTAACCGCAATCCATTCTCCTGATCCATTCAACAGAACTTCTGGAGGACTCGAGCCAAAGTGTATTACATGAGCTAAACACAAATAAGAAATCGTATATGGGAGAACCTCCTGTGGCCCATCATTTTGCCAAAATTAACACTTCATGGTTGAGTGGCATTTCCCCTGCCTTTCCTAAGGTTGGCTTGAATGGCTCTGGGATATTTATTGAGGAGACCTTTTATTATGAAGCAGCCAAGGACCAGTTACCTGAAATATATTCAAGTTTTTAAAGTCTACATCCAAGGTTTAAAACCTTTTTGCTTATGAAAAATGTCCTACCTGGCCTCTCTCTGTCTCATTTGGGAGATTAAACGGTAGCTATATAGTTGGGCTGCAATTCTCTTGGCTCTGAAGAAGCCATTATCATTGAAATTCAAGACCCTTGATCTAAGGTGTCTTGGAGAACTATAGTGTGCTATATACTATCTGTTAGTGTGCAGAGCGCAGTGCAAAATTAGGTCTTATAAAGAGGCGCAGGAGAAGGCCTTGTATGTAACAAAATATAGTTGTCATAACAACTGATTTGCATGGGCTTTATGTCATCCAGAAGTCCAAGGTGTGGGGTGCCAGTCAAGGGAACAGCTGGCGTGGCCAAGATCACAGAAAGAGGTTGTTTTGGGGGGCTATGAAAATGGATTTTGTTTCATGAGGAGACAGTGAGGGCAGGTAGCTAGCACAGAGGGAGCAGCCCTGGACTGAGTGGGGAAAGGACGATAAAAGCCAAAGAAATGTTCCACTGGGGAGAAGCTCTACATAGGAAGGACTGAAGAAAGACAGGATTTCTCAGAAGTAAAGAGAACAATCTAATGAAGTGACACCATATCAAGTGGTGGCAAAAAAGACACAAAGCGGGAAAGATAATTGATGGGGGGTGGAGGGATGGCTTAGAGGTTAAGTCCTTTGACTGCAAAGCTGAAGGACCCAAGCTCGATTCCCTAGGACCCACGTTAGCCAAATGCACAAGGGGGTGCACGCATCTGGAGTTCACTTGCAGTGGCTAGAGGCCCTGGTGCGCCCATTCTCTCTTTCTCTCTCCTTTTTCTCCCCTCTTTTTCTGTCAAATAAATGAATAAATAAAAATAAAAGAGAAAAGAGAATTGCAGGGTAGAAAAGGTATATGTAGACTTCCAGGGAAATTTGCCTCCTGAAGTTACAGCCTCCTGTAACTACTTTAAACACAGACACACACACACACACACACACACACACACAAGTGTGTGCATGGAAGTGAGTGTTGCTATTACCTTTGCTGAAGTTCTGGTCCCTTTTTACATTGATATTGAATCATTAACCAACTCACTACTGCCACCCACTGGGGACTACGATGGACATGTTATCTGGGCGGTAAGTGCACCCAAAGAGGTAGCCACTGTCCTTCTAGGGACCATCAGCTTGGCCAAGCATTCCATTATACCTGTGTGGAGAGACTACTGGGGGAACAAGATTAGCAAGCCCTACACTGTCTCATGCAAGGTGACAGGCCAGTATGGCTCTGTGTTGCCCCAAGAATCCTGGCCTGGTCTCAGCTCTGTGCCCGTGAAATTGCTGTTGAAGGTTGAAGGCTGGTAGGGATGACTGCTCCACCTCAGCCAGGGGCTGCACTGCCACCCTGGGCAACTTCACCAAGGCCACCTTTGATGCCATCTCCAAGACCTGTCTGACCCCTGATCTTTGGAAAGAGATTGTGTTAATACTAAGTTTCTCTATTAGCAATTCACCCACCATCTCATGAAGGCTACATCGGGGTCTCCAGGCAGAGGACCCAGGCTCCAGCTGTGGCTACCACATAGGGTAGAGGGTTTGTTTGTTTTCTTTCTAGATAGGGGCTTACTCCAGCCTAGGCTGACCTGAAACTCACACTGCAGGCCCAGACCAGTCTTGAACTCACAGTGATCCAAGTTCAGGGATTAGAGGTGTGTGCCGCCATGCCTGGCCTACATAGGGTTTTATAAAGAAAAATAAAGTGAATTAAGACTATTTAAAATTAAAAAAAAATAAACACCAGTTACACAGAACAGGATAATCACTACATGTGCTTGAGTTCAAATATGTTCAGAGCAATATTGGAATTTCAGAAATATTACAACTAAAATTTCTATTGAAAGATAAATAAATATGGAAATGGGGATAAGTTTAAGAAATATCTATAGGGCTTCCTATTGAAAACTAGAAAGGATTATTAAGAAAAGTTAAGTCCGAAGTTAATGGAGATATATACTGTATTCATGGGCTATAGAACTTGCAAAATGACCTGTTATAAAGAGGTGACTCTTTTGAAGGGATGGAATTGTTTAGAAAGTGGCACTAAGACTTTCCAGGGGGACAGGTATGGTCTGTGTCATAAAATGAGTGGGTAAATTTATCTAAGAAAAAAGATAATGGGGAACAAAAAAGCAAACCTGTGAAATTAATAGAAAAAGTTTTGTCAGACACATCCAAGTTCATCGGTGAGAAAACGTAGATAGCTGAGGTAATCCTGAGGGACACAAGGTGATTAATGATTGACAGATCAATTTGGCCCCAAATAAATTATGACTGGGGATAATGGCCCTGCTGGATTCTTGCTGCTATACAAAATTAGGCATCGTGAAAGGAAAAAAAAAATCACGTATTTATTTGGTCTAGAGTAGCAGTTTGTTGCTTGTCAAAAATATTTACGTCCTTAAGACTCGGATTGTGTAGGTATCCCAGAGAAAGGCCCCCTGTAGCCAAATAGGCAAAAAAAAAAAAAAAGGCAGTGAGAGATAAGCCTGTTTTAAAATTACTATTTGTGTTTGAAATTTGTACAAACAATTTGACTAGTACAACAATTCTAAGAGGAAAGCGTGTGTTTGGCAGATCAAAGAGGTGAGATGTCAGGAGCTCTATTTTTAAAATGCCTGGGAGGTACTTCTGATTAATTATGGCTGAAATTTGGAAAAAAAAATAAATAAAAAGAGCAGTCAGTCTCTCTAACCCAGCGTGTGGAGTTTTCTGATCATGCAGGCACCTTCAAAGTTCAGTGATACCAGGAGCAGTTAAAAATTAGGTTGTATAACTGTTCTCATGGACTGTTCAAAGGTTACTGCTCGCCCAGCAGACAGGGACCGAGGTTGCATAATCACTGCAGCCCGGCACAGGGCGGGAACACGGAACATTAAAGTCCTTCACGAGTTACCTTGCACTGGGGAGGGTGGTAGAGCTTGACTGCAGGCTGGGTTGAAACCGAGCGGTCTGCGAGTGATCACCGGTGGTGTCGATCCAGAGCCCGTCCCCACTCACTCCAGAAAATTGCAGGAGAGCGACGGCAGAGTGGGGAGCAAAGGCTGTCAGCTGCGAGGTTGCTGACTGACGTGGCTTGTTCAAGTGTGTTCAGCCAAAAACAATCCGAGGAGGCTAGGCCTAGAAACATCTCCGGCTGCCATGACTGGTGCTCCCCCACCTCCACTTAGGCCCTTGACTGATGTGCTAGTGAGAACTACTTCTGTTCTAGACGAACACAAACCCAACTCAAGTTGGCTTACAGGAGCCGGGGCATGGTGGTTAACACCTCAGGAGACACAGCCGGCAAGGTGGCAGCCTGTGCCTGGCCAGGGAGGTACACATCGGCTATATGGTGACACCCTCTTTTGGAGAAAAAGGAGTGCTGGAGGGACTGCTTAGTGGTTAAGGTTCGTCGGTTTGGGCCTACAAAGCCAAAAGACCCAGGTTCAATTCCCCAGTACCCACGTAAATTCAGAAGGTGGCACAAGTGTCTGGATTTCATTTATGGTGGCTAGAAGCCCTGACATTCCCATTCATTTTCTCTCTCTCTCTCCCTAAATATATGTGTGTGTGTGTGTGTGTGTGTGTGTGTGTGTGTATATATATATATATATATATATATATACAAACATACATATACATATAAATATATACATATATACATATAATAATATAATATATACATATAAATAATATAATAAAATATAATATACATATAATATAATAAAATAATATAACATATACATATAAATATATATATTTAAAGAAGACATAAGGGAAAAGGTTTGGCTTGAGGGGGAAAAAAGAATTCATAATTTGATATGTATGTTGCAAAGGGCAGACACAGCTTCAAACCAGATATTCTCAATCTCTCCTGAAATCTTGATTCTGATCTTTTCTGCTCACTGTAGTTTTCAATTACGTACAATGTCCGGGCGGTGCCCCTGTCCTATGCACGCCTGCCCATTTTCCAAAGATAGACTAGTTTCTTTATCTTGGTGTCATGGATTACTATTATTATAATTACTATGGTCAAAGATATCATACTGACTGACTGTGTTGATTCACATGGCAACTCGCCGACCACCCGTGATTACTCTGATGTGGGGTTCTGACTGGATAACCAGTCACATACACCACCTCTTACCTACATGGAGCTCTACCAGAGCCACTGATGTAAGAAAGAGAGAAATGGTTCCCAGAAGAAATTCTAGGTGCCTACCATAAGCAAAAACTCTGAGCAGGGCTGGAGAGATGGCTTAGCAGTTAAGCACTTGCCTGTGAAGCCTAAGGACCCCGGTTTGAGGCTCGGTTCCCCAGGTCCCACGTTAGCCAGATGCACAAGGGGGCGCACGCGTCTGGAGTTCATTTGCAGAGGCTGGAGGCCCTGGCGCGCCCATTCTCTCTCTCTCCCTCTATCTGTCTTTCTCTCTGTGTGTCTGTCTCTCTCAAATAAAAAAAAAAAAAAACTCTGAGCAGACAGGAACAAAGATATCTACTAGAACAACTTAAGAGAAAACTCCAGACATCGAACTCAAAAGAATGATTACACGCTGTACGAAGAAGACAGAGTAAATGCATGAATGGGACATGGAAGGGGTATGAAGAGGACACAAATAAATGCCTAAATGATCGCTGAGAGAACACAAACTGCCAAAGGAAATGAGCCAGCCCAGCAACCTGGATATGAAAGCGGAACTTGATAAAGAGATAGAAATCCTGAAGAGAAACCAAACTGAGATGAAGCCGAAAATAAAAACCGTAAGTCAGATAAAAATACCCATGGAAAGCCTCACCAGTCAAATGCATGATGTGACCAACAAATGCGTCAGGCCTTGAAGACAGGCCGTCCCTGGTTTTATCCCAGGTTTCAGCGGTGGTCCCTGGTTATACTAAAGCCAGGGTAGAGGAATTGGGTTAATTAGTCAAAAACATATGAATAGCACCCAGAAGATATTTGGGATATCAAAAAATGTGTAAATGACCAGATAATTGGCATGGAAGAACTTGAGACTAACAGAACAGAAAATATCTTCAAGAAATTATAAGACAAAATTTCTCAAATCTAGGGAAAGAGATGTTCATTCAGATACAGGAGGCAAGGAGAACACCAAATAGACAGTACCAGAAAAAATAAAATAAAATAAAACTTCCCCCATCACATTATAGTCAAAATACTAAATCAACAGAACAAAGGGAACTGAAAGCCACAAGAAACATCTAGTCGCATATAAAGGTAGGCCCATCAGAATAACAGCCACAGTTTTAAAGACTAAAACTGCCAGCCCAAACTACTATAGCCAATAAAAGTATCCCTTGAAAAAGAAGGAAAAATAAAAATGTTGCATGAAAAAAAGCAAATTAAAGGAATTTATGACCTCTAAACCAGGTCTACAGAAGATACTGTATAGAATATTTCACATCAAAGAAAAGAATAAATATATTCAAGAGGATATACAAGGAAAAATAATAATTAATTTCAGAATAGATGGTAAGCAAATGAAGACCAAGACAACACAAAACACCCCAAAATCATCAACATGATGGGGAATAACTCTGCATATTAATTGTTTCAATTCCCCAGTCAAAAGATGCAGACTAGGTCAGAAAACAGGATCCAGTCTTTTTCTATATCCAGAAACTCACCTGAACATTAAAGGCAGACACTGCTTTAGGGCAAAAGAATAGAAAACAAGGGCTGGAGAGATGGCTTAGTGGTTAAGTGCTTGCCTGTGAAGCTTAAGGACCCTGATTTGAGGCTCAATTACCCAGGACCCATGTTTGCCAGATGCGCAAGG
This sequence comes from Jaculus jaculus, assembly GCF_020740685.1. Classification (NCBI taxonomy): domain Eukaryota; kingdom Metazoa; phylum Chordata; class Mammalia; order Rodentia; family Dipodidae; genus Jaculus; species Jaculus jaculus. The sequence goes on along the minus strand of NC_059108.1, from coordinate 7,996,174 downwards.
GGTGCACAAATCTGGAGTTCATTTGCAGTGGCTGGAGGCCCTGGTGCACCCATTCTCTCTCTCTCCCTCTCCCTTTCCCTCTCCCTTTTCCTCTCTCTGTCACTCTCAAATAAATGAATAAAAATAAACAAAAAAAGTTTTTAAAAAAGAATAGAAAACAATATTTCAAGTAAATGAAACCAGGAAACATGTCACTATATAATATCTGAAAAAATAGGCTTCAACCCAAAATGAATCAGAAGATATCAAGAATGTAATTTTATGCTGATTAAAGGATCAACCAAGAGTATATTATAGTCATTAACACATATACACCAAACGCAAGTAAGTATACCTAGTGTTATAAAACAAATTCTATTTGGCATAAAGTCAAATATAAATCCAAACACAATAAATCGTGGATGACTTCAACACTCCACTCTCACTAATAACAGGTCATCTAGACAAAAATAAATAAATAAATAAAGTAGAGAAACAGAGAAAAACTATCTCAGAGAACAAATGAACTTAACAGACATATACAAAACACCCAAATGGTACAGAATCCACCTTATTCTCGGCAGCCCACAAACTTTCTTTAAAATAAAAGTTAGGATGCAAATCAACTATCAGCACATTTATGAAAACAGAATTATTTTTGTATTTTTATCTGATAACAATGCAACAAAGCTAGAAATTAACAAGAAGAAAAAAACTACAGAACATACAGAAACTCTTGGAGATTAAATAACACAATAGGATATTATTCAGTATTATTCAGTTCAATAGAATAATGAATGGATTATTAAAGAAATCAAGAAGGAAATAAAAATTGTCCTGATACTGAATGAAAATGAAAAGCACAACCCTAAACCTATGGGATACAATGAAGACAGTCTTGGAGGAAAGTTTATAGCTCTCATGTCTATATTACAAAAACAGAGAGATAACAAATAAATAACATATTACATCCAAAGGCCTTGGAAAAACAAGAACAAATCAAACTCTAAAGTATCCAATGAAAAGAAATAATTAAAATAAGGAAGAAATTAATGAAGTAGAAATGAAAAAAATTAAATCAATGAAATATTCTCATTGAAAAGCTAAACAAAATTGATAAACCTCAGCCACATTATCAAAATAAAGAGATAGAAGATTCTAATCAATAATATCAGAAATAAAAAACTGATACTAATAAAACCAAGAGAATCATAAGGACATACTTCAAAAACATATAACCCACCAAACTGGAATATTTAAAATAAAAGGTTGAATTTATAGATGCATATAACTTGCCAAAGTTAAACTAAAATAAGATCAACAACTTAAAGAGATCTATAACAAGCAATGAGATTAAAGTAATAGGGAAAAAAATCTGAGTGAAAAAAGCCCAGGTCCAGACAGATCCATGGCAGAATTCTATCAGGCTTTCATATGGTCCATAAAATAGAGAACAAGAAATGGTCTTGTCCCTAATATTTCTATGAAGCCGGCATAACACCAGTACCACAACCAGGTAGAGACAGGACATACATAGAAACCTACAGACCAGTATTCCTGATGAACACAGACACCAAAATTCTCAAGAAGATACTTGTAAACCAAAAACAAGAGCTTTTTTATTAAAAATAATAATAACTAAGGAAACCTGACCTTGGGATGACTGAGAAGGCACCATGGTGCTGAGAAGAAGTGACAGAGGAGTGCTCAGCACTGAAATATCTCTATCACACCCTCCAAGGCTCAGGGTCCATTGCGGAAGAGGTGACAGAAAGAATGTAAGAGCCAAAGGAAGGGTAGGACTCCTTACAACGTGCTCCTCCAGACACAAAATGGCCTGGATATCCATGAACTCACAGTGTCTGACTCTACCTACAAAAGACCATCATAAGAAGAGGAAAAGATGATGACATCAAAATAAAAGAGAGACTGATTGGGGGGGGGGGCGGATATGATGGAGAGTGGAGTTTCAAAGGGCAAAGTTGGGAAAGGGAGGGCATTACCATGGGATATTGGTTATAATCATGGAAGTTCTTAATTACAAAAAATTTTAAAAGGGGCTGAAAAGAAAACATCAACTGAGTCAAGAGGCAATTGACAGAATGGGACAAATTGGAACCAGCTATACATCAAACAGAAGGTTAATAGAATACACAAAGAACATAAAATCTAAATAACAAAAAAAAAAAAAATCAAACAACTTAATAAAAAATGGGCTATGTATGGATCTAAACAGATAGTTCTTGAAACAAGAAATACAAATGACCAATGAAAAACATTCAATATTTTTCTCTGAATGACTAAAGAACCATCAGGGAAATGTTCATTAGAACTACTTTCAAATTCTATCTCACACCAGTCAGAATTGCTGACATTAAAAAAAAAAAAAAAATCAGGGGCTGGAGAGATGGCTTAGTGGTTAAGGCACATGCCTGCAAAACTTAAGGATGCAGGTTCAATTCTCCAGGTCCCATATAAGCCAGATTCACATGGTGGCACATCATCTCAAGTTCATTTGCAGTGGCTGGAGGCCCTGGTGCACCTATTCTCACTTTCTCTCTCTCTCTCTCTCTCTCTCTCTCTCTCTCTCTCTCTCTCTCTCTCTCTCTCTCTCTCTCTCTCTCTCTCTCTCTCTCTCTCTCTCTCTCTCTCTCTCTCTCTCTCCCTCTCTCTGTCTCTAATAAATAAATACAAATCTTTTTTAAAAGATCAAATGATAACAAATGCTGACCAAAGTGTAAAGAAAAGGAATCCTTAGTCACTGCTGGTGGGAGTATAAACAGGCACAACCATTATGAAAACCAGTGTGGAGGTTGCTCAAAAACACTTAAAAATAGATCTACTCTATGGCCCAGCTATAGCATTCTTAGGCAAATACTATAAGGACTCTGTACTTTACATGCTCTTCAGTGTTAATTGCTGCTCCATTCACACTAGCTAGGAAATGGAATCAGCCTAGATGCCCTTCAACTAACAAATGGATGGTGAAGATGTGATACATGTACACAATGGTGTTCAATTCAGCTTTAAAGAAAAATGAAATGGTGAAATTTATAGGAAAATGCATGGATCTAGAAAGAGAAATGCTGCATGTTCTGTCTCATAGGTGGACACTAGCTTTGAATTTCTGTATTGGTATGTAAGTTGATGGGTCAGCAGTGGACACTCAGCCAGAAAGGAACCATGAGGAGAGTCGGGGGTCAATGGCCTAGAATAGAGGACCCAAGTGTAAGGCAGGGCCTAAGGGGAGGGTTAATAGATATGTAAGTAGAGGGATGGAATACTGTGGGTGAAAGAGTTTAAATGTGGTTGGGGAGGAGAATAGAGGAGAGGCATGGGTGGAAGGATTGTGAACCAAATCTAAAGACATTATAAAAATGTTATAAGGATACCTACTTCTTTGTTTGCTAATCTACAAATATGATGCAAAGAAACAATGGGGGGAGGGAACGAGTGAGTCTGGGCATAAGAAATATACATGGGAGAATAACGCCACTCTCAAAAACCATAGTTTATTACAGGACAATCCCAGTGGCAAGGATGGGACACTTCCCAGTGAATGGTTGTTTCATGGAGGCCCATGAAACTTGGCAAAACTATACAGGCTACTGCTGGTGCTCTTGGCTGCCCACCAGAACTGGATGGCAAGTCTCTATTGCTGAAGACACCATAGGCTTTGGTTACGGGAAACTAAGAACTCGAGCTAGAACTTACCCAGAAGCCTTCTGGAAAGTGCTTTGCATCTCGCTAGGGGAGAAAAGCCATCCAATCTGAACCAGCATTGGCCCCTTGAGACAGGTATTCCCTGTGAAGGCCAAGAGAATGATGAAAGGTCAGACTGTGAGAATAATAGCTGGGTTTATTCTAAATTGGATGAAATACAACTTCTAAAACAAAGAAACTCAGGAAATCTTAAGAATAGTAATGTCAGAGAAACACAGCGAGGCATATCATGATCAAACCAATGAACATCAGAGAAAAATCTTTAAACCAGCCAAGGGTAGGCAAATATACATTACATACAAAGAAACAATAAGAACTCCAGCTAAGTTCTCTTCTGAAATAATGGAGAGCAGAGGATGACTGAATCAATAGACTTAAGGTAATGAAAGGTGGAAAAATGTCCACAGAGTTCTCTCTGTAGTGAAAACATCCTTCAGATACAAAGCTAAAGACGTTTGCAGCTCAATGGAATGGGAGAGAAGAATCTGTCACCGCTAGACAATAAATGCTGAAGAGAAATGACACCAGATGGAAATCCAGATCTGCAAGAAGTAAAAGTGCTAGAATATAAACATGTGGGTAAATATAAAATTGTGTTTTCTTTCCTTCATAAAAAGAAACACATGGAGCTGGAGAGATGGCTCAGCAGTTAAGACTTTTGGCTGCGAAGCCTAAGGACCCAGATTTGATTCCCCAGTACCCATGTAAGCCAGAGGTACTTGGTGGTGCATGCATCTGGAGCTCATTTGCAGTGGCTGGAGCCCTGGCATGCCCATTCTCACTCTGTCTCTCAAATAAATAAATAAAAATAAAACTACAAAGAGAAACACATGAGCTGTAGATCTTACTATATCTCACAAGGTATTAATTCACACATAAGTGGTCCTTTCTGGGGCTGCCAAGTCTAATACATTGTTCTATTTGCCTATTGCTGTTTAGACCCATGCTTTTTTTGTGGTAGGGTTTCACTCTAGCCCCAACTAACATGGAATTCACTCTGTAGCCCTAGGCTGGCCTTGAACTCACAGCAATCCTCCCACCTCAGCCTCCTAAATACTGGAATTAAAGGTGTGCCCCACTATGCCTGGCCTGTGGGCCCATATCTGGATAGAGATACACACTCTCTGGAGATCTGTCTGGCATCTCTTTTCCTGACTGGTGGGCATTGGAATCACAACTGCTCAAGGATAGCATGGTATGGGAAAGCACCAGAAAGCACTGCCCTGCGTGAGTCTCACTCAAGATGTCAGCTGCATTCTGTGGTGCAGCCAGCAGCAACTCCAGGAGCGAGAGCCTGAGAAGAGGAGAAATGACAGGGATTGGGCCAAACTGCTTTTCTGGAGGATTTCTACTAAGGATTTTATGAGGTTATGCACTCAGCATTCAGCACACATCGGAGTTGACTATGTGGCACACATGATTAAGTACACATTGGGGTTGAAAACATGAACATCATAATCCTGTTCTCACAGAATAGCAAAGGACATACACCTACAAGTGAACCTAATAGGAAGAAATAATGCAAACATTAGTAAGATCAAAAATTCTAACAACAGCTAATAATGAGAGGTGAATACTTACTATGAACCAGACAAGTGTTGGTCTTACACATTAACTCATTAAACATTCACAAAACCCTCCAGAGCAGAGAAACCAGTCACCCCATTTTCACCAGTGAAGAAGCTGGAATTTCGGTGCCCTGAGGTCCAGCTGTCCATCATGGCAACAGGGATCCTGAGGAAAGTGCACCGTGGTGTGCTCTGAGGACACAGCCTGCCTCTTTCCAGAGGGTCAGGCACATGTCCACAGAGAGGGAACGTGGCCAGGGGCCTTGATATTAGAACACAGACTCAGGCCAACATTCTGTGAAGAAGATATATGGTTTCAAGAGTGCCCAAGGCACCCCAAGCAGGAGTGCCATGTCAACAATAGTCCCTGGTGGCCAAGGACAGGCCAGGCTCAGTACTGGATGGCACAGTCTCAGGACCAAAACAGACATGATCGCCAAAGAGATGAGAATGTAAACCAAACTGGTCTGTTCCTTGAGTAAACCCACTGTGAATAAAAGCGTGAAGTGGGACTAGAGAGATCGCTTAAGGTTTAAGGTGCAAAAGGTTCAAAGAACCCAGGTTCAAGTTTCCAGGACCAACCTAAGCCAGATGCATTAGGTGGCACATGCATCTGGATTTTGTTTGCAGTGGCTGGATGGCCTGGCCCACCCATTCTCTCTCTCTATCTCTCTCTTTCTGCCTCTTTCTCTCAAATAAATAAATAAATAAAACATGAAGGGACTTTCTTGCTGTGAAAACAAAGTTTGGAGATTTAAATAAACTTGTCAAATGAAAGCCTGGATTTTCAAGGCCTGGTTTTTTTTTTTTTTGTTTTTTGTTTTTTGGTTTTTTTGTTTGTTTGTTTTTTGAGTTAGGGTCTCACTCTAGGCCAGGCTGATCTGGAATTCACAATGGAGTCTCAGGGTGGCCTCAAACTCATGGTGAGCCTCCTACGTCTGCCTCCCAAGTGCTAGGATAAGAGATGTGCCCCACCATGCCCGTTATGGCCTTTCTTTACCAACAGAGATTGCTTTAGACAAAAAAAATGTAGACTTAAAACACCCACCATGACTGAGGGAATTTTGCAGAAGAGGAAGCAGAAAGATGGCAAGAGTCACAGGATAGGAGGGAATATCCAGAGGTGTTGGCCCCCTTGACTGACTGCTGTTCTCATAACTCATACCCCAAACCCCATGCTGGACACCAGCAATCCCACCGAGGAAGGTCCTTAGTCGAATGGGGGCAGGTAGGAAGGAAATGATGGTACCAATATATGATGCGTCCATCCAAAGTTTCTACTTAATTGAATAAAAAGGGGTTGGAAAGGACTTCTGTATTCCGTAAAGCTAATGCCAAAAACTAGAACATCCCACTGTCACAAACATTGCTTGTACCCACATGAAGTCATAATGAAAACTTCTGAATCCAGTTCTTCTATGAGGACAAGCTCCATCACCCAGAGCAAAACCAGAAGTCATCTGACTCTCTCTTTTTCCAATATTGTATTTTTATTTATTTGACAGAGAAAGAGAGGGGAGAGAGAGAGAAAATGGGTGCCCCAGGGCCTCCAGCTACTGCAAATGAACTCTAGATGCATGTGCCCCCTCATGCATCTGGCTAATGTGGGTCCTGGGGAATCGAACCTGGGTCCTTTGGCTTTGCAGGCAGACGCCTTAACTGCTAAGCCATCCCTCCAACCCCGACTCTTTTGTCATTTTCCAAATCACATAAGCAGAAAGTGTTATCTGTACTGGCAAATGTAAAACAATTGAAATATTCTTATTTCTTCCTGATCTCCTGAGTCCCTCCCCCCATGTGGTGATTTGATCCAGGTGTCTCCCATAAACTCAGGTGTTCTGAATGCTAGGTTCCCAGCTGATGGAGATTTGGGAATTAACACCTCCTGGAGGCAGTGTATTGTTGGAGGCAGGCTTATGGGTTTTATAGCCATTGTCCCCTTGCCAGTGTTTGGCACACACTCCTGTTGCTATTGTCCACCTTATGATGGCCAGGGGGTGGTGTCCACCCTCTGCTCATGCCATCGTTTTCCCCTGCCATCATGGAGCTTCGCTTGGAGTCTGTAAGCCAAAATAAACCTCTTTTTCCCACAAGCTGCTCTCGGTTGGGTGGTCTCTGCCAGCAATGCCAACCTGACTGCAACACTCCACCACCCCTCAGTACCCTCCGCCCACCCCCAGCCCCAGACAACTCTCTGCACCTCTGAAATGATCCCTTGTTCCTTGACCACCAGCTCCGCCCTGTGTACTTCCAAATCTGACTTTGACACACATCAGGAGGGTTGTGACGTCTGTCCTGTGTCTCGAGCACTGCAGCGGCGCCTCTTCCCACACACGGTGGGGTCTCTGAAGGGAGTCCCTGGAGACGGCCCTCACGTAGTCCCCGTGCCTCTCTCTGCAGCTGGCGCTCCCTTTAGTGCCCCTTCAGTGCCCACCCCTGCGTTGTTCCAATCACCGCATGCACACTTTTTCCCAATAAAGCCTTTCATCCTGGGTCTCCTGAACAAGTCACCTCCAGCATCACCCCACTGTGAAGGTTTCCAGATTCACACCCAGGCCTCCAGAAGCCCCTTGCACCTCCTCCTCTGTGTTCCAGCTGACTCCCCGGGCAGAAGGCACATCACATCACGGCAGCAGGCAAGCGCACCGCAGCAGCGTGCACTTCCCAAACCTGTGATGCTTTTGGGTCCTTTGCTTTTCCCGCCTGTCCTTACTCATCTTTCCACCTTTTCCTGACCTGGACAGCCCAACCATCACTTCTGGAACATGACCCCAGAGCTGCCTCTCATGGACAGGCCGCAAGAATTATTGCCATTCCCCTCACCAGACCAGTGTGACTCTCCTTCCTCTCGCGGGGGCCCATCTCGCTCAGCCAGCATCACTGTGCACGAGTGATGGGAGCAAAGCCTCGGCTCCTGGTGCCAGCTAGGGACGGCGTGGCGGTGAGGCAGGAATTCCTGTTTCTAGACCTGTTGGAAACCAAGGGAGCAGCTTCTCACCGATGCTGGGAGGCCTCGGGTCATGGGCACAGCTCATCCTGTCGGAGTAAACCAATTCAATGCAGCAGTCTTGCTGCACCTCGCGGGGTCTCAGGAGTGGGATGCTGAGTCACTGCCCTCCCTGAACTCTCATCCTGAGAGGACAAGGGCATGTTAATGAAGCAATGCCTCCAAGAGAAGCATGTGCACACACAAGTACAATAAAATAAAAAAGAACCAAAAAAGTGAATATTTCTCTTTATTCTTAGACTTCTGAGACCCTTCAAAATGCCAGTGGTCGGTGTGACTAAGAGAAGGTTCACGCTTGTGGCATTCCCCTGATTTACTGACACAGAGCCCTTTCCAGTTGGAGGCTGTCTCTCTGGATGGCATTTCACCAGATCCACACTGGGAAATGCAGTTGTAGATCATTACCATACCAGACCCCAGAGGGCCGATGGAGAAGAAGCCCAGAAGGGCAAAAGCTGACTCAAGGTTGATTTCCCAGACAGGTTGTCATCAAATGTGTGCCCAACTTGAATTCTGGGAGCAGATTATCCGAGCAGAGGCAAGAGAGAAAGAGCATTTTAGACGTACATAACAACTGTCACAAAAGTGCGGCGCCTAGGCTGCCTGCCATCCTAGGCTGTTACAAGGTGAGGTACTGAGGGGAAGAGATGGGAAATGAAACTAAGCTGGTCTCCAGGGGACATACACCATGAAGCATCTTTTAAATGAGGCAAAAGACTTAAAAACTTCACTGTTTATTGATTGATTGATTGATAGAGAGGGAACGTGACAGAGAGAGAGAGAGAGAGGATGGGCGTGCCAGGGCTTCCAGCCACCACAAATGAACTCCAGGTGCACGTGCCACCTTGTGCATCTGGCTTACGTAGGTCCTGGGGAACTGAACTGCGGTCCTGTGGCTTTGCAGGCAAGTGCCTTATTCACTGAGCCATCTCTCCAGCCCAGGCTTAACCCCTTGTTGTGCAGAAGACACCTCCTAATTGAAACACTCCCTCCTGAAGAGAGGAAGGACACTCAGGAGACTCAGGAAGCCAACGGGCCTGGGAAAAGATTCCAAGACCACCCCCCCCCAAGACTATATAAAGGGAAAACAGCTGCTCAGGGTGAGACTGTCCGATCGAGCTGCTTGCAAGTGGCGCAGTGTGCTGGAAACGCTCCAGCCAGCCAAGATGCCTGCAGGTTTTGCCATGAGCACCAGAGGCTCAGGTCCCCTGAGTCGCCGTCTATGCGAGGGTGGGCTTTCTGGTGAGGCAGCGGCTTTTGAGTCAAAGCGGCTGTGGGGACGTCGTCATCCAGCCTGAGGTGAGACTTCTCGGTACTTTGTGGCCTCCTCGCTTTGTAAGTAAGCCCTCACCATGAGATCGAAGGGAGAGAGTCCACCCGGGTAATCCCAACAAAGCCATCTCTACCTGAGTGACTGCGGGGAGGACGTCATCCAGGGTGGAATGAGACTTCTCCATAGAGAGGCTGCTTTGGGGTCTCCATTGCTCCTGTAAGCAGCCCCACACACTGCTCTCTAAGTAATCCCCATAAACTCACTGGCTCACCAAAACTGGCTTTGGCGTAATCACACTTTGGTCTGGCATCTGTTCCCTAGCCTGGATGAACAGATGTGTGTAAACTTCTCCCCAGAGAAATAAGTTTCCTGTGACACCCTTTATCTAATGACTCAGTCAGACAACGTGGAAGGATCATGAGGTGTTCTGCCCTGTGGGGAGGAAGCCTGGGTTGAATCCAGCAGAGACCTGACTCCAATCTAAGCTCCACAGATCCACCTAGTCCTAACAAAGGCAGCCTAGTCCACCATAACCCCCACCATCCATCTCACTGCAACCTCCACACCCTGGATGGGAAGGAAGGCACCCAACATCATAAAGCATCCTTGGGCATAAGATGGGCAGATAAGGCTGACATAGATTGCCACATCAGCTTGAACAAAATTAATGGCATGGATCATTGTCTTGAAGGGGGGATAACCTGTTGAAATAATTGAATGGAGGGCTGGAGAGATGCTTTACCAGTTAAGGTGCTTTCCAGCAAAGCCTAAGGACCCAGGTTCAGTTCCCCAGAACCCACATAAGCCAAATGCACATGGTTGCACAGGCATCTGGAGCTGCAGCTGGAGGCCCTGGCATGCGCTCTCGCGCTCTCTCTCTCTCTCTCTCTCTCTCTCTCTCTCTCTCTCTGCCTCTTTCTGTCTCTCTCAAATAAATAATTAATTGTTAATTATTTAATAATAATATTTGATTATTTAATAAAATATTTTAGAAATAATAATTGAAAGGAGCCTTGCTTGGGAGAAAAGAATCCTGGGAGAGCAGAAGCAAAAACAAAGCTTGAGGAAAACTATTATAGGCAGCAGCAGCCTTTAATGTCCTCAGCCCAGCAATGTGGAGATGACAGGAACGCCAGCAAAAAACAAAAAAACAACAAAAAAAAAAGCCCTAGTAATTTACGGAGCACATGCCGGGAGGGCCCAGATGGAGGTAGAGATGTGAGCCATAAAGCAGGTGGGTTGTCTGTCAAGGTGGAAGACTGCCTTTACGGAACCAGGGTTAGCACAGGGCAGGTGATAGTAGGTAAGGATAAGGACCTTCTTCCACCAATCCAGGCAACTCCCAGTAGATCCTACCCCAGTGCCAGCCCTGGTGTCTCCATGCCTCCAAGAAAACGAGCAGAGGACAGAAAAACGCATAGCGGAAATGAGAGGAGAGGAGCTGTAATTGTTTGAATATAAATTGTCACCCACAAGTGCGTGTGTTTGAACACTTTGTCCCCAGAGGTGGTGCCATTTTGGGAGGCTGTGGAACCTTTAGGGCAGGAGGCATGGTTGGTAGAGGTGGGCACCAGTGTGGACCACTGGGGAGGCTATGACCACCTCCATCGTTGTGTCCAGAAAGAGGTGAGAATCCTCTGTCACAAGCTTCGGCCTCCATTGACTGACTCACCCCCACCTCTGTGCTTTCCCCACTAGGGTGGACTGACTGTGTCTCCTGACACCATGAGCTAGAAAAAAAAAAAAAAATCCTTTCTTCTTTAATGTGGTTCTGCCAGGTATTTAATCACAGCCGTGAGAAACATGACCTGCACAGGCTTCCATCATGTTGGTCACCTTGAATCAAAGCAATGATCACAGGGTGAAGGCAAGAAGCACGGTCTTGTCCCTGCTGGGGCTGCAACATCCCAGGGTAGGTTCTTCCCTCCACATCTGTGCCTGTGGGATGAGAATCAAGACCCTCATCTTGTTCTAAGCCTCAGTGATGGCAGGGAGAGCACTGTATGAACTTTTCCTGAGGAGGGGCATGTAGACAAGCTGGCATCTGTTCACTGGAGATAGGGCCCAGATGACAGACCAAAGTTCGCTTGAACCAAAGTCCAACTTAGTGAAGCAGTGAGTTTATTGGGGTACTCACAGGAGCATGGGTGAGGGGTTGCTAGCAGAGCATGCATGAGAGGCTACTTATAGAGCATGGTGAGGGGTTACTTACAGGAGCATGGTGAGGGTTACTTATAGAGCATGGGTGAGGGGGTACTTATAGAGCATGGGTGAGTGGTTACTTACAGGAGCATGGGTAAATCAAAGGCAGCAATCTCACTGAAAAGTCCACTGCACTGGAGAGTCACTTCCTCCAGCAATTGTTTACTGTTTGCATAACCTTGGGGACAGGGTCTTGTAAATCTTGTAAGTTTCAGGACTTGTAAGTTGTTTACTTCCTGAGTCTCAAGGGAGCCCTCCTCCCATCTCTAGGAGAGAGTGTTTCCATTTGGTAGAAATTGCTATACAACCGGAAGTCCTTTCCACGTGGCCTGGTGGCCTGGTTTCAGTGAGAGGCAATCAACTCTGAGACCTACAAGCTCCTCAGCTTTGAGGACCTCCTAGTGGGCAGAAAAAGAACAGTAATAGACAATAAAAACAAAGCCTGATCCCAGTGTCTACTGAGACATCAGGGCTCCACGGCTCTGTTCCAAAATGCCTGAAAGAAGCAGACTCAAGGAAGACCGATTTATTTCTGGCTCACAGTTTCAGAGAATTTTCATCCATCAAGGTAGGAGAGACAGAGTAGTGAGGTAGGTCAGTTCATGGTAGCAGCAGTGTGTGGAGAACAGCTATCCACAGGCAACAACAGACCAGTAGCAGAACAGCCCGTAGCAAAAGCAGCCATAAATGGGTAGGGTCTTAAATATTCAACCACCCACCACTGGTGACCTCTTCCTACCCACCAGGTCCCACCTCCTCAAGATTCTGTAACCACTCACTGGGATCCGGGTGTGCCTACGTAGGGCGTCTTACATCCAAACCATAACAGCTTCAACGAAATAGCACATACTATGTCGTTCTGTAAGAAGATGACAATGGGGCTGGAGAGATGGTTTGGGGGTTAAGGTGTTTGCCTGCAAAGTTAAAAGATCCAGGTTCAATTTCCCAGGACCATATAAGCCAGATGCACAAGGGGGCACATGTGTCTGGAGTTTGTTTGCGGTGGCTGGAGGCCCTGGTGCTCGCTTGCTCTCTCCCTCTCTTTCTCAAATAAATAAATAAATGAAATATATACAAAAAAATAAGAAAAAGATAACAGTGGATGGAGGTAGGGAGACACTGGAGAGGACCCAAACCCAAAAGATCTCAGAAAGAGTAGCTGTTGAAGGAACCAAGAGCTCCCCACACCCTCCACTCATCTAACTTGCCTCCTCCACTCCTCTCCCACCAGCAGAGGACATTTCTCCTGTTGGAAGAAAGAGTTACACTGTGCAGCTCTTGAGCCTTATTCACAACGCAGGGTTTGGCTTCCAAATTCTGGGCCAAACTGAATATTAGGGTCCAAAGAGCGATGGACTTCCTGAATGACTAGGTCTATTGGTCTGATGTCTCAGACTACAGTTAATGAATTCAATAAACATTCCCAGCTAGTCTCCTAACTTTGACCTAGGATCCTGCACAGACATAAACGTACGAAGGTCAGACTCTGAATAAAAACAACTCCACAAATCCATCACCAAAATATGCCCCCTTCAGTCTTAAGGGAAATATCTCTTTAGACTTGGGGTCAATGACTCTCAATAGTATTTTAGAACCTCATCCATCAGGAGCTGAAACAGTGTGTGTGTGTGTGTGTGTGTGTGTGTGTGTGTGTGTGTGTGTGTGTGTGTGTATTCCCCATTTTGAGCAAAGTTTTGTAGCCTTGGAATTTGATATATTCCTTGAAAACTGTAGTTTAGTTTTTTATGGGGCTAGGATCAAACCCAGAGCCTTGAACAGGCTAGGCAAGTGCTAACACTGAACTAAAGTTCTTGTGTAGAGGACAGGGAATGTAGCTGAGTGGTACGTGTCTAACATGTACACCACCCTGCATTTGGTCCTCAGCACTGCAAAAACATTTTTAAAAAAAATTTTTTTTAAAATTTCAGAAATGCAGTTTGGCTACGCGTGGTGGTAGGCCTGGGACAGTTTGATCTCCAAGTCTCGTTTTTCTGGTCTATATCACATTTTGATAACCACAGGACTGTAGCTTGAGTTCGTTGATTCCTGTTCCCATGTTCTGTGGCCAACAGAGCTCAGATACCTTCTCCAAACGACTTCTTTTTTGTGATTGATATTTTTGGTTCTAGAAACAAATTAATAGTTGTCCACTACATATAGATCCCAAAGAGAGCATTTGGGGGGATGTTAGTGCTGCCCTTGCCTGGCAGAACTTTATAGGTGTCCTGCGCCAACCTGCAGCGCATGCCTTGCCCTTCCCTTGTCCCCCGTGAGTGAGGCACGCGTAGTGGCCCAGGCACCAGGCCGCACGCATGGTGCTTGGCCGAGAGCCTCCATCTAGTCTGGATAAATGGTTTCTCTTACTCCTTCTCAGCATTGCTTGGGGGTGGATTGCAGATTCCAAACCTCCACCTAGAAGCCTTTGCTTTCCCATGAAAGCCCTGACCTTCAAGAGCACTTCCCTCAGTTTCGACTTGGCTCTCAGCCTGGACCCGGTGTTCTCTCAGCGTAGGTTTCCTGCGAGCAGAGCGATTATTCTCAGGAAATCGCCGGTGGCTCATTCCTCTCAGACTCCAGTCCTGTGGTTATCAAAAGGACTTGAGAACTGGCCGCACAGGGACACAATAGCTCTCGAGAGAGCCAAACTAAAAGGCCTGTTGCGTTTGACCAAAAGGGTCACTGTCTCTTTGTGCTCCCCTCCCCCACCCCCAAGGGCCCACAGTGGGAGTCCCAGCATCAACAGGTGGTTTTCGCTTGTTGTATGTAGAACCCTTTTGGAATGTTCCCTCCATAATCGAGACTCAAGACAGATGTAGGTACTTTTGTGTCACTTCATGTATACACGAGTGGGTAAAACACCCAGCCAGAGCCAGGGTGGTGGGATGGCCTTGCGAAGGCAAATACAGTGGCATTTTCTCACACCCCTATCATGCAGGAAGGCCAGATCTCACAGCAAGAGCCAGATGAACCCAGTCTCCAGGTGAATTGTACATTGCAGGCTTATGTTAGGGTCTTCTGATGCTGGACACCTGGACACGTAGCTGCCCCAGCTGACTCCTAAATCTCCCAGGAGAACGACAGAAGGCTTCTCAAGGTACATTCTTTTGTCTCCCAAGGATTTTTTAAAAAATTAATTTAGCTTATTTATTTCACAGAGAGAGAGAGAGAGAAAGGCAGATTGAGAGAGAGAAAGAGAGAGAATGGGTGCGCCAGGGCCTTTAGCCACTGTAAACAAACTTGAGCTCCAGATGCATGCACCACCTTGTGCATCTGGCTAACATGGGTCCTGGGGAATGAACCTGGGTTCTTTGGCTTCACAAGCAAATGCCTTAACTGCTGAGGCATCTCTCTAGCCCACATGCAATCTGACACACTACTCAAGAATATTCCATGTAGGCTGGAGAGATGGCTGAGCAGTTAAAGGTGCTTGCCTTCAAAGCCAAAGAACCCAGGTCCATTCCCTAGTACCCACGTAAAGCCAGATGGAGTCTATTTTGATGGCAGGGATTTTTATTTCCCGTGGAGTGCTGCTGCTGGAAATGCAGGTGCAGAGATGCAGAGATACGGTGTTCCTCAGGATGGAGAGCTGGGAGGACGAGCTGTTGCCACTTCTTCACCTGAGGGGAGATGACGCCTGAGACCAGGACCAGGGCCAAGGACCTGAGAAGAAGAAACAAGATGATGTTGCTTTCACCCTAGTCCCTGGTCCATAGTCCAGCCATGCGTGACTACCTCTGTTCTAAAATCTTCCTGTGCTGATTTTGAATGTGCAGGTTCCCATAATCTCGGGTATTTTTTTTTTTAGAATTTTTTTTAATTTTATTTATTTATTTATTTGAGATCGACAGACACAGACAGAAAGACAGATAGAGGGAGAGAGAGAATGGGCGCGCCAGGGCTTCCAGCCTCTGCAAACGAACTCCAGACACGTGCGCCCCCTTGTGCATCTGGCTAACGTGGGACCTGGGTCCTTAGGCTTCACAGGCAAGCGCTTAACTGCTAAGCCATCTCTCCAGCCCATTCTTGGGTATTCTTGATGGGTTAGTAAGCTTCCTACTTAAGTCTTTATCAGGCAGAGTCTCAGTGGAGGAGGTGTCTTGCGCCTAGCCCTGGGGTGTGTTCTGAGTCAGCTCATGCTTGCGGGGTGGATGTACAGTGAACGAGGTAGCTTTCTCCGCCATGAAGAAGCTGACTGTGGAAACTGCAAGCCTGAAATAAACTCTTTCCTCCCATAAGCTGTTTGTCCCAGCAAGGAGTGTGTGTGGGGGGGGGGGGGGTTAACTACAATAGTTCCCTTTTCACCTAAGCAGTCAATTGCGGTATCCTCTCATTTTCTACCTTGCCCCAGTTATCTCTCTGATGCTGTGACAAGTTGCCTGACAGAAGCAGCTTCGAGGAGGAGAGGTTCGTTTTCGCTCACGGTTGCAGATGGAAGAGCCTGTCATGGAGGAAGGGCACAGCGGAGTGGCTGCGTGGCGACGGCAGTGTGCTGCCGCACTCCTCACATCGCAGCCAGGGTGGGAAGCAGAGAGTGGGAAGACCCGCAGGGGCAGGGCTGGACTTTAGCTCTCGGAGGCCCACCGCAGTGTGACCCACCAGCAGCAGCCAGGCTCTCAGTCTCAAAATTCCACACCATCCGGAAAGAGCACCATGAACACAGGACCAAGTTTTTTTTAAAACACAAGAGCCTGAGGAGGACATTCCACACTTAAGCCATACCACTGAGATCATGCTCAATGATAAACAGTTAAAGTTTTTTTTTTTTTTTTCAGGCCTGGGGAGGTGAGTCAGCAGTTAAAGGCACTTGCTTACAGAAGCCTGTGGCCCTGAATTCAATTCCCCAATGCCTAAATAAAGCCAGATGCTCAAGGGGGACATGTGTCTGGTGTTTGTTTACAGTGACAAGAGGTCTTAGCATATCCATTCTCTCTCTCTCTCTCCTTGCAAATAAATAATTAAGTAAATATTAAAGTATGTTTCAAATCTTGAAACACAGCGTGGTGGTTTGAACGGATGTCCCCCAGTTGACTCAGGAGTTCATTAAAAGCTTGGAATTTAGATCTCCAGCTGCCTGGCTGGAGGAGGTGTCACTGTGGGTGGATCCTAAGGGTCCAGCCCTAAGGTGTGGGGGTGGATTTGGAATGCCAGTCTAAAGATATACGAAGTTCTGGAGCTGCATCTGGAGTTCCTGAGTGCGCTTGTGTGGGGTGGTAGTGAGGCTTTTCTTTCTCAGCCTGGGCCTGTGAAAGTGGGCCAGCTTCTTCTGCCATTATGGAACTTCCCCTCTATCTGGAAGCTTCAATAAATCCCTTCCTCCCATAAGCTGTGTCTGGTGTGGAAGCTGATCCCAGTGATGTGAGGCTATTAACAACAGCTGTACTATGATATACTTTCCATCCATGCAAAACAGGGGCTTTCTAAGTACAGTTCCACTCTTCTTGCCAGGACATTCATTGCCGCCAAGGAGTGCTCTCAGACCCAGTGTGGGGTCTTGCTGCCTCTAAGGCAGCCCACTCTATTTCTGCACAGGGCTACCTGCCAATAAGCTCATCCTCAGGGACACCACCCCCCTCCGCCCGCCCCTGCTCATAGCCACTGAGGCAACTTACTGGGTCCTGACAACTCGGCAGCTCCTTTCCTCCCGGGGCCTCTAGATCAAAGTCGGGTCTCACGTCCCACTAAATCAACACTCCCTTCCATGCGCGAACTTTCTAATTGTTTATGCACCTGGCGAACAACCGTTTCTTATTTAAAACTAAATCAATAAATGGGTAGTGAGTCCTTTAATGAGGGCCAATGAATAGAAAAAAAAAAAAAAAACCCAGTTTCACAGTTATTATGGCGTGGATGGTCTCACAGCTTGCATGTGCAACAGACTCCTGTCCCACTTCACAGTACCCAGTAGGTGACTGCCTAAAATGCCAGGCACAAAGGCTGATAAAGGACTGTGGAAGAGAGCAGGGCATCACGGCACATGCTGGTCACCCCAGCACATAGGAAGCAGTGGCAGGAGGATTGGAAGCTCGAGGACAAATGGGGTTATGAGGTGAGTTCAAGGCCAGCCTAAGTGACACAGGGAGACTCTGAATCAACAGAGGCTTGGAACATAGCTCAGTGGCATATACTGAACAAGTGATATTCCCCTGAGCTAGGCTCCTAGACCCAAGCCTCCCTGTGCCTGTCGGAGGGTGCAAGGAAGTGGGAAGGGTGGTAACAGGGGCACAGCGTCTCAGGCTGACCCCAAGTTAACCATGAGACCCTAGAGAAGTCGACAAGTCTTCCTACAGCCTCGGGAACCCAAGCTCTCAGACGTGGAACAAGAAAACTGAATGTGTTTGTTAATTTTTGATTAACCATCTTAATTCAGTCCAATGGGATTATGTAATGGCTAAAGGATTAATGAAGCAGACCTCACAGGGAGTTTGCGCAGGCATTTCAGAGGCAATCAGATCACAAGGTGTTGCAGTCAGGTTCGCGTTGCTGGTAGAAATCACCCAACCGAGGGAAGATTGTGGGAAAAAAGAGGTTTATTTTTGCTTACAGACTCCAGGGGAAGCTCCATGATGGCAGGGGGAAACCATGGTACGAGCAAAGGGTGGACATCGCCCCCTGGCCCACATCAGGTGGACAACAGGAATAGGAGAATGTGCCAAGCACTGGCAAGGGGAAGCTGGCTATAACACCCATAAACCCGCACCCAAGAATACACTCCCTCTAGGGGGCGTTAATTCCCAAATCTCTATCTGCTGGGAAGCTAGCATTCAGAATACCTAAGTTTATAGGAGACACCTGAATCAAACTGCCACACCAGGGCTCTCACCTTGACACTGGATCAACCCACTGATGGATTTACAATACTGTAGCATTATTGGGAGGTGGTACATGAAAGAAGGTAGGGTTGCGTTTGATGAAGTAGATCACTGGGATTTGTCCTTCCTGGCTCTATCTTGCCCTAGTCTCCTGTATTTTCTTTTCCTGTCCCGGTCTCTTGCATTCCCTTTGTTTTGCCTTCTGGTGGCATTAAATGTACTGTTTCACAGCAGATCCTAAACACAGCCGGAGCCCAAAAGCCATGGGCAGAACCTTCTGACACAGTGAAACAAACTAAATAAATAATTCCTCCCTTAAGTTGTTTCAGTCAGGTGTTTCATCATATTGATGAAAAAGGAACTGACAGGTGGGCCTGAACCAATCTTTCACATTTCTTGGCTCTCTGCCGACCTCCTGGTACCCAGATTTTCAGTCAGGAGCCAAAAGCAACTGGTGGGCCTGCCGTGCAGATGCTTACCTGAGGAGGAGTCTCTCCAGAAGGCCCAGCGTCCCCTGAGGTAGTCAGCCCAGCTCTGGAGTACACTGTCTTCTCCTCAGAGAATCCCACCAGAGCAACTTAAAGTCCCCCAGTTGATTCAGGAGTTCATTAAAAGTTTGGAATTTAGATCTCCAGCTGCCTGGCTGGAGGAGGTGTCACTGTGGGTGGATCCTAAGGGTCCAGCCCTAAGGTGTGGGGGTGGATTTGGAATGCCAGTCTAAAGATATACAAAGTTCTTAAGGTCCATAAATGGATACGTAGAACTAATGTCTTAGGAAGACAACGATCCCCGATGGACTCCTTACTGGGATGTGATCAGAAACATCATTAGGACCCTCATCAAGACCACTGGTAATAAACGTAGCTCTGTTTTGAAAACTGTTACCCAGATTGAGACTTCTGGGATGGAAAAAGAGCTTTCCAACACCCAACACCAACTGATAGAATGTTCGGTAATGTTGTGATTAATGTTGTTTGAGTGGTCATTAAAACAGCATAATGATGCTAAGTAGTTTGTGGGGGGGGGGGAAGGAGAGAGAATTGAACATACTTGTGACATGAACGGGTTGGTAATTGTGCTTGGATAATTTATGCCCAAACGCCCCCAGAAGCCTTCATTAACTTGAACTACAATCTGATGAGGAGCTTTGCCTCTGAGCTGAGGTAATGGCCGGTCCAAACACACAAACACACACAAAAAGCAGACGTGTACAAGGCAGGGCAAATGCGAGAGGGTGGCTCTTCTGCAACGGCCCCTGAGCCGGGGAGGGTGTGCTCACTTAATGCTGAACACTCCGCTGTCTCTTCTTTTCAGCACTTTGGTGAGTTTTAAGTCACTACCTGTGTTGGGGATATAATTCTCCTGCAAAGTGCATGGGTTTGTGTGTGTGATAGGCACTGTAGTAACAGACATGTCAATATTAGAATGTCCTGACCGTTTCTGTTTTCCTTCTTGTACTTTTCTGGGCTTTCAGGATTGTCTTTGTTATTTCTGCCTTAGGAGCATATGAAAGAGCTGGGTATGCTGCTGAAGACCTGTAACCCCTGCCCTGGAGAGACCCAAGGAGGACAAAAGCAAGTTCGAGGCCCAACTGGCTACATTGTGAAACCCTAACCCAACAATAAATAAATAAATAAAAATACCAGAGGGCAAATAGCAAAAAAAAAAAAAAAAAAATTTAAGCAAAACACTATAGTTCTTTTTACACTCTACTATAACTGTCTTCCACAACTGCCAAGAGCTTAATTATCGAGCAAAGAAAAATATTAGCTCTTACATGATCTTCTCCTCGTTATCTTGACATCCCATGTCAATCAAAGATGAATTCCCCAGCCCTATTTTGGAGTTCGAGAAATGAAATTGCCCAAAGGTGTAGTAACTATGGTCTGCTTCTACCACCTTTGCTGCTGGAAGTTTCCATTTTCTTATTAATCCTCCTTCCCTTAGTCCCTGGCCTCCCTAGGCTGGCATCATCTGGTTTTTACTTTTTTTTTCTTTTTCCTGCCAGTTCTGAGGGGTTCCCGTCTCTGCTGGGAGAGTAACCCTCCAGGTCCCCTTGATACTGCATTCCACCCACTCACTCGCTCAGCCCGGGGACAACCGTATCATCCAGGTAAAGTAAGTGATGAGAACAAATGACAAATACACCCTTTTCCTTAAATAATATGATCTACACTGCCTCCTTTCTGGGGAACCTCCCGCTCCCGAGCAGGAGGAGGGCGGAGATAGCGGTAAGGGTCTCTTTCCTTCTCCGGTGATATCCTCCACCTCCCATCATCTCCCAATTCCCCTGCGGCCCTCGGGCCCCTCCCCTGTCTCACAGTGACTGTGATCATCTGCCATCTCATAACCATCAGACCATCTGCAGTTCTTTCCTATTTTGAAGGGGTTGGGCAGTCTCAATCTGATTTCGAGGCTTGGAGAGACTGGCTCCCCGAGTGAATGTGTGTGTTTCCCAAGTACCCCTCATCAGTTACACTGGCCCGCTACCAGAAGGAAAGATAAATAACCCAGAGATCATTCTGGTTTATTTCCATGATGCCCAGAGACAAAGTGGATGACTTTGGGCAGCCCAGACCAACAGAAGCAAAGCAGAGCCCAAAACCCACTGAAATTCTTTTTACCTTAAAAATAATCATTTTTTAAAAGGGGGGAGATATTGTGTATATTCACTGTGCATAGTTGCCCAAGGACATTTTTATACAAATGTGTATCATTTGGTCTCCCTAACTCCCCTTCTGAGCTCTTCCCTTTGCGTTAGGCCCCTGTTTCCCCATAGACAGTTTCACTTGAACTTTCAGGTCATGTATACCTGCATGAGTTTATGTTACATATATGAAATCTAGGAACCACAACAGAGAGGAAACACACATTTGTCTTCCTGAGACTGGCTTAATATGATTATCTCCAGTTACATCCATTTTTCTGAAAACAACATAACTTCATTCCTTATGCCAAAACAAAAATTCATTTCACAAATATACCTCATTTTCTTCATCCATTCCTTTGCTGGACATCTCAAATTCCCTATCCTCCTGCCCCAGCCTCCTGAATGTTGCACCCCCATGCTCAGCCTGTAAGCCCATCCTTTTTGGCAGACATTCATACACTAATGATGATATTTGATATTTTCCCCACCTCAACAGCATGAAATACCAATAGAAAGGAAGAAAACATACCAAATTTATGTCTAATTAACTAGACAGGGAGTGGATAATGAGAGAGGCATCAACTGGGTAGGCAATATTTTATTATAAGAAAATATGAAATCAAATTTAATGAGACATTAGCCTTTGTTAAATCTGAATGCTTGGGTGGGCTGTGGTTATGGCTCAGTTGGCAGAGTGCTTGCCTATCATGCATGAGCTTCTGAGTTCAGTCCCTAGCACTGCATAAACCAGATGTGGGGGGACACACCTACAACCCCAACACTCAAGAGGGACAGCCAGGATGATCAGAAGTTTAAGGTCATCCTCAGACCTACATATGAAGCTCAAGGCCAGCCTTGGGTATTTGAAACTGTCTTTTTTCACTTTTATACACACACACACACACACACACACACATAATATATATATATAATTGACAACTTCTATACTTACAGAAAACAAACTATGGTATTTCTCTCCCCTTCTCCACTTTCCTCTTCATAACTCTGCTCTCCATCACATCTCCTCCCTCTCTCCATTAGTCTCTCTTTTAATTTGATGTTATCATATTTTCTCCTATTATGAGGGTGTTGTGTTGGTATTGCTAGGCACTGCAAGGTCTAGCATGGACACAACTTCGTTAAGTTTTTGTGTTTACAAAAGCAAGTTATAAATCAAGGCACTTTTCCAGTACACTGGTGGGAACATCAGAAAAGTAGGTCACAGCTAAGTGGAGGAATCCCGCGGTAGGTCCCAGGCGCTCCCTAATGGCTTCTTAGCATTCAAGTTGGCGGCAGTTAATGGTCTGCTAATACATTACAAAATGTCTTATCCAATGGTGACAAGGAAGTCAGACCAGACACAGCCCTACTAAGGAGACTAAAGATTGTCTAAGTTAATTAGGGTCTGGGTCAACAACATAACAGCTCCTCATTGTCACGAAGTTCTAGTCAGTCAATCAGCCTTGTGGAATCTTTAAACAGGTATAGATTGTTCTTGGGGCTTCTATTCCTAGAACCCTTTCATAAAAATTTTTAAGGAATCCTGATAATGTTTTCTAAAAGCTGTTATTACTATATACACCACAAAGGACACCAAAGAAGCAAATTGGCATTTTCAATGCTCAAAACCGTGATGATTTGTTTTGCTTTTGGTGAACGGAATGCTTCAGAACTGTGTTGAATATGCAGCAGACACTGTCTATATGTGGCTGTTTAAATTAAAATTAAAATTAAAAATTCAGGGCTGGAGAGATGGCTTAGCAATTAAGGTGCTTGCTTGCAAAGCCTAAGGACCCAGGTTTGGCTCCCCAGAACCCACGTAAGCCAGATGCACAAGGTGAAGCGTGTGTCTGGAATTTGCTTACAATAGCTAGAGGCCCTAGCATGCCTATTCTCTCTCTCTCTCTCTCTCTCTCTTATAAATAAATAAAAATAAATTAAATTAAAAATTCAATTGGTTAAATGCCCTAGCCACTTTTCAGGTGCTCACTAGCCATATGTGGCTAATGGCTACAATATTAGCATAGACCATTGACATGTCCTTCATTCCAGACAGTTGTATAGACTATTCTGGTTTGCAAAGTAACACATATTTACACGCCATTTCTGCAGTGACTCTTCACCCTTCACTTTGAGCTTACATGAAACAAAGCAATCCACATTTAGGCATTATGAGTGGTGTTGATAAACAGGTGATGTTTCTATTGTTTTATTGTTTTAGCCTTTCTGGGAAACAACTACTTAAGCTAAAAGAAAATTATCAAACCCATATACAAACCACACATGTATAGCTTTGCTATGTATAGCTAGATACCTTGTGGTTAATACACACACAAAAAAACCGAGCAGTGATAAATATTAGAAGATGCATATTAATTATTAGGTGAGAGAAATGGAAGTTCTGTGTGAAATAAGGTGTCTGCTGAGATAATTAGGAAGAGGGGGATTTTAAAGTTTTTGAGTAATGTTATGCAGTGCTGGAGATAAATCTTCAGGCCTTGCCCATGCTAGAATCTATCACTGAGCAGTACCCCAGTCCTTTTATAGTTTCGTTTTGAGGTGAGGTCTTATTAAGTTACCAGAGGTGGCTTTGAACTCACTATGTAGCCCCAGCTGTCCTGAAACTCCGTGTCCTGTTGTCCCATTCTCCTGAGCACTGTGACAGGAGGACCCTAGGCCCAGCACCATTCATACTTTTTACTTAGTGTTACATCCATAGACACCTGTTCTGTGCTTCTGTGGTGACGGATGTAACTTCCTCTGATATTGTGTGTGTGTGTGTGTGTGTGTGTGTATTCATGCGGACACCTGTGTATGTGTTTATACAGACATACATGATTTCAAACTGGCTTGTTGTCCATGCTAGACAGGGCAGTTGGCAGGCAGTGGCATTTTCTTGCTTCTTCCTTATATCAGCTTATTTCTACGCAAGCTACTCCCTCCCCTGACCTTCACAACAATCTCAATCTCAGATACTCCATATTAACAAGAGTCTTTCAGACTTTCTCCCCAGTCATAAATTAGTGGTGTGTGTGTGTGTGTCTGTGTGTGTCTGTGTAGTGCTGGGGACTGTATCCAGGGCCTTACAATTGGTAGACAAATGCACTAATACATATATTTTTGTTTCAGAAAGAAATCTGCAGAAATATATTAAAACTACTTCCTGTTTATGTCACAAGAGTGTGAAAGTACCCCTTTTCACACTGTGTACTTGGAAAACTTTAAGATTTCAAACCTTCTCATCTGTTAGGCTTTTTTGAATAATTATAGTTACTTACACAGTTATTCCTCCCATTCCTTTTTGCTCTCCTTCAACATCCATGACAACATGTTGGTGGGCCCAATATTATATAAGCCAAGTACAGGTAGGAACAGTCATTGTGAGATCAGGAATTACTACTGACCGCTCTGTGTCCAGAAGACAGCGTTCCAGAGCACTTCTTCCCATCCTTTGGCTCTTATATTCTTTTCAACACATCATCCATAATGGTCCCTGAACCTTGGAGGGAGTGATAGAGATGTCTCATTAAGAGATGAGTACTCCAGCATCACTTCTTCTCAGCACTTAGATGAGTTTAGAGTCTCCTCAGGAGTCACTGCCAGCTGAAAACAGAAATTTCTCTAACTGAACGTGAGAGCAACACTAATATATGGGCATAAACACATGATAAAAAATTATAGTGGTAGAGGGCATCACTCTAATGTTAGTGGTAGTGGGCATCACTCTAATGTTAGTGGTAGTGGGCATCACTAGACTATAGTAGCTAATTCTGATCTTCAAAGTTGTTGGATTTAGTGAACCTTTTTTTTTTCTTTTGGTTTTATAAGGTAGGGTCTCACTCTAGCCCAGGCTGACCTGGAATTCATTATGTAGTCTCAGGGTGGCCTCAAACTCATAGTGATCCACCTACCTCTGCCTCCCAAGTGCTGGGATTAAAGGCATGCACAAATACACTTTCCCTATTTTATTTAGGTTTTTACTGGGAATGGCTTTTCCACACCTATGACTATCTTTATGTGATTTTTGTTGGTTTAATAAACAGTGCTGATTCCAAATCACCTTGCATTCCTGGAATGAATCTAATTTGGTCAAAGTTTGTTATTCTTTGACTTCATTTTAAAGACTTTTTAATCCAATATTTTGTTTAGATACTTCCATTGAATCAGTAAATAAGACTATTGTTTTATTTCTACATGATATCTAATGTATGTTTTAATATTACATTTATACTAAAGTAACAAGATGAATCTTAGAGCTCTCATTCCTACCTCCCAATTGTGCAAAATTCTTCTCATTCAGTGTGGCAGCACGTGGGAACTTGTTAGAAATACATAATTTTGGCCCCTAAATCATGCTTACAGAATTAGACTATATGCCATTAACAATCTCTCTGTGCTCTCTGTGTGCATAGCATAGCTGGGCAAGCTCTGAGAACAGTCTGAGCATCTTTGGAATTTTTTTTTTTAATGATATGTTGAGCTCTTGATAGGACACCATCTAGACTTGGCAACTTCTTTGCACTTAATTGATACATATTCAAGTTTACACTTCTTGATTCAATTTTGACATTCTGTATTTTGTCAAGAAGCCATCTATACCCCAATCGTTATAACTTTATTGCTGCACAGTGGAAGTCTGCATTAGCAGTTTAGAGGCCTCATTGTCTTCCATCGCATAAAGAGGATGGCTTCCTCCTTCCCCATCTTACACACTTGGGAACGTGAACTTCCAGGGACCTGGGCAATGAGGATGCGGGCTTCACACAACCTGACTCATGAATCCGTTTGCATAGGAGCCAGCCTCCACCTACACTGCCTTCTGCACAGCTAGGTACATGCACTGCCCCCCTAGGTAATGTCCAAGCTGCCTCACAATATATATTCCATTAACACCCATGATCTCACCTCAGACTTGTATCTTAAAAGGTCTGACGGAAAATACTTTACTAAGAGGAAAATAATTTCTAGGACGATTTTCATGTACTTAGATCACCTAGGGCTTTTAGAATGCTCTGTCCCTCCAATATAGACAGGAAATATAGGCAAGTTTGGAATAATTACTTTAAAATATTGCATGTATATATACATATGTAAACTTAAGCTCATTGGTGGACCGGCCTACGTTCCTCATTATAAAGGAGTTATCACAAAGATACTGCTGAATCCTTTCACACAATTAACTTTCATCTTGTGCCACAGACCAGAGATTCTCAATCTATATCATCTATTTCGGAAATGGTCACAGAAGCAAGCACTTGACTTGCGCTGCCTTCCTTTTGTGGTGTATTTAGGTCTCTGTTAAGTATCTGGACTGGAAACCATCTTAGCCTCATATTCCTGGCCATACCATTCTGAGAACATTCTTAACCTGCAATAAATAGTGTTGAAAAAAAAAAAAAAAGAAAGAATCCTCGATCCTTCCTACCTCAGAGAACGATCAATTCAGCTGCTTGGTGTATTTTTCCCCTCTAATCAAAATATTCCTTTCCAAAAGCCCAGTGTGAAGAGTGAATAAGAGATGAAATGACAGAAGTAATGAAAGGATGTTATTGCATTTAAAAGTTTTAGAAATAAAACACTGAAGGATGCACCTTTAGTCACAGAGCTCTGCACAGGCGGGGAAAACGTTCATCATAAAGCAAACAGAAACCATAGTGGACTCAGCTTTGTATGACCT
The DNA here is from genome assembly GCF_020740685.1 of Jaculus jaculus. NCBI lineage: Eukaryota > Metazoa > Chordata > Mammalia > Rodentia > Dipodidae > Jaculus > Jaculus jaculus. Next base: position 7,969,286 of record NC_059108.1, on the reverse strand, counting down.
TGAATACATTACTGTTTTCATTTTTTTACTTATGGGAAAAAATATAAATTTAAATCCTAAATATCCTGTAATAAAGCCCTTGAAAAAAAAAATAACACAAAGGTGAGCCAGACATGGTGGCACATAGCTTTAATTCCAGCACTTGGGAGGCAGAGATAGGAGGATTGCTATGAGTTCGAGGCCACCCTGAGACTACATAGTGAATTCCTGGTCAGCCTGGGCCTGAGTGAGACCCTACCTCAAAACAACAACAAAAAGCATAATAATTGTCTGGTTTTCTCTAAACGTTAAGCCTGGTATTTACAAAATACTCTCTGGAAAATGTCCCTTTCAAATAATGACACTCCGAATTCCCTTCCACGCCCCTCCTACTGTGTACCCAGCCACTGAGTATTGCCGTGGTCCTTAGGCACCCTCAGTCTGGTGGCGGGAAGACAAAGCGGGGAAAGTGTGAACGTCCTCAAGCTATTTTGGGAAAAACTTGCTAGAAAAGCGAATTCAGGAAAGTCTCTCCGGGGACTTTTGAAGAGCAGGTGGGGGACAATTGCTAAGAAACCGAGAAGAATGGGGGAAGGAGTCAGAAGGGACACGGGTGAGGAGACCCGGGGGGACGTAAGGGAGTGGAATGAGGAGTGAGCCCTGACAAGTGCTTATCAGCTGAGGACCTTCGAGAGGTTTATGTTGCAGTGCGTAATATGTTGACTTGATGGGATTTAGAACCGTGGAAACAAATCTCAGGGCGCATCTAGATCAAGTTATATGAGGAGGGAAGAGCCGCCTTAATTGTGGATGGCACTATTTCTAGACCTGGGTGTCCTGGACTGTATACAAAGGGAGTTGGTAAGCGAAGTCAGTGGGAAATAGATAACAACAAAACATGTATGCAAAGCGCTGAGCCAAGGAGGGAGCTAGCTGGGCACAACATTCACCACTGTCTTTTTAACTGAGGACACAATGTGACCAGCGGCTTAATGTCCCTGCCACCCCACGTGCCTTCCTTGCCACAAGGGGCTATATGACCTTGACTGGTAACCCGAAATAAAACCTTTCCTTCAGAGCCGGGCGTGGTGGCTCACACCTTTAATCCCAGCCCTTGGGAGGCAGAGGTAGGAGGATCGCCATGAGTCCGAGGCCACCCTGAGACTCCATAGTGAATTCCAGGTCAGCCTGGGCTAGAGTGAGACCCTACCTCGAAAATCAAACAAACAAAAAAACCCTTTCCTTCAAATGGGTATTGTCAATTACTTTGTCCCAGCAATGAAAAAGGTAAGTAACACACATGTTTGGAGTTCAATGTCATCTCTTGCCATACTTAATGCATTTATTCCCAAAGTCACCCCACCCCAAGAGACAGTTTTTCAAAGGAGGGGAGAAAGGCAGATTGGTTTATGTCAGATCACACATCTAAGAAATGGCAGAGCTAGGACAAGAATTTAGGACTAATCTCTTAACCTCTCTGCTGTTTTTATGATATGTAGAAGATGGTGATTACCATCAGGGCTTGAGTTATGGAGGCCCAGTGAGAGAAGGTAGTGGCTAGGGAGGCAGAAAAGACCAACAGGGGTGCATAAATATCTCATATATGTGAAACAGAGAGAGAAAAAAAGCAAGAGATAATTCTGATTCATGAATCCATGAACACACTAATTTGATCATATTCTCTTCCTATTACCCTCTTTTGCCTGCTTCCCCACCCATATTCCACTGAGCCTTCTCCTCTTTCCAAGTAGTCTTTCTTCTATTTTGCTGCCTGATTCGTTCTGTAAAATGTTTTTATTTATTTGCAAGCAGAGAGAGAGAGAGAAAGAGAAGAGAGACAGATAGAGAGAATGGGCACTCCAGGGCCTCAGCCAGTGCAATCAAACACCAGACGCTTGCACCACCTAGTGGTCATGTGAAGCCTTGCGCTTACCTCACCTTTGTGCGTCTGGCTTATGTGGGATCTGGAGAATCAAACATGGGTCCTTAGGCTTCGTAGGCAAGCGCCTTAACCGCTAAGTCATCTCTCCAGCCCTTGTTGTTTCATTCTTTTGGTCCGCCCCTATCCTCTATGTCAATATACTGGTGAAGGTCTTGTGGGAATAATGATCTCCAGTATGAGATCATGAATACAGCAATCAGCTCATGTCCTAAGGAAAGGGCCCCAGGTATTCTTTCCCACCCAGTGGCTCTTACACTCTTTGGTCTCCTCCTCTACGATGTCCCCTGAGCCTTTCAATGTGTGACACCATTGCAGGGGTCAGCGGGTGGAGGAGAAGGTGGCAGGAAGCCTAATAGTACTGCTCTCGTTGCTAGCCAGAGAAACTCTGTTTGGAAATGGCAGTCTATGCTGAGGAAAGTAAAAGCTCATTACAGTACGGGAAATAAGAGGCTATCCAACATCATTTTTGTTGTCGTTTTGTTATACTAAGGATGGGAATCAGTGCCTTTTCCATGCTAGATTAGCAGTATACCATTGAGCCATCCCTTCGCCCCTTCACTGATGAATTCTAGGCAAGTATTAACCACATCCCCATCTCAAAGCTACACATTTATCTTGCCAAGCAGGTTACTTAGCAGGTCATCTGTGGTGAAGAAATTGGTTTATGTGCAATAGAGATGTTGTTCTCAAGGTATTAGTGAGCACAGACACCCACTTAGCATGTGATCACAAGGTACGAAGAACCTCTGAGAACTGGTACAGGGGAGTTAGTAGCCAAAGTGTGTGTGTAAAACACCGGGACAAAGATATTCTGAAAAATGAAGAATTTATTTTGGGTTAATATATAAAATGTAATGAAATTTAGATGGCATGAATATCCAGAAATGGGACTTAGTACTGGGAGAATAAAAGATAACTTCCAACATTCAGATAAATAGCATGTTCCCACTGTTTAGGAAAATGGATGTGCTAAGAGTACATCTTGATCCCACACCACAAGCACTAAGGACAAATGCCTTTAAACAACTCAGACTTCAAGTCAAAATTTCACATAGGTATGCTCAGAAAGACCAAAATAAATTTGATGTTTTCTCTATTAAAAAAAAACCCAAGATTTTGAAAAGGCCTACTTTCAACCCTATTTTTAAAGCATTATGAAAAAGCTTACATCTCAAATTGTCCTGAGAATTACTTCTAACAGAAAGCAGTACATGTAGGTGCTCTGACGTCAGAATGTCAACTGGTCAGATTTCTATTATTATCAGTCTCCCCCTAGTTTCTAGGGTTTCCATAAAAGAAGTACAAAAGTTGACTTGGGCCTGCTCGGTCCACTTAGCAAAGGAACATCAGATGATCTGAACAGTCCTGCCTCTATGACAGAAGCCTTCCCTTAATCCTCTGAAAGCTTACTGTGTCTGTGATTTAACGGCATCCCATCATGAAACTCAAAATATCACTGAAGAAACAAGCAGCCATAGACATCAATTCTGACTCAAGGCACCTGCAATGCAAACTCATTTCTGTTCTCCATTCCCAAGTTGACCCAATACAGTAGTTTTCACACTTCAAAAAGAAAATATGAGCTGCTTTAAGATATTGCTTCACAGTGAGGGGTGGTATATGGAAAATCAATTATGACTTGATAAGGAAGGGATGTTGTTAACAGTTTTTGGCTACAAGATCTTTGGAGTGTGAGGACTTCTCCATCTTACAACTTTCTCTTCCTATATCCTCTGAAATCAGGAACATTATTATTTGGAGACCTAAGATATAAAATACATTTACGTACCCCTATTAGTTTTCATACTTGCTATACTTCCTTCCAGAATAATCGATGCATTGGTGTTGCTTTCTTTCTTTCTATCTTTTTTTTGGATACACACTCCTATTAGCACTACAAAGATAGAACCCTGGAGTGTCTGTCCTCTTTGGATAGAACTCACTTAATAAAGTTTACTTTTTCACAAGCGCACATGTGATCGCAGGGTAGATCCATTACTCATTACTGATCCACCTCCAATCGCCCACACCAAGCCAAGTGTCCCAACATGAGCACCGGTCCCTCGTTCCTGGAGGGAGTATCGGGTCTCCGTCCTGTCTCACTTGTCAAAGTGTAATTTAGATCATGCCATGCATCGAGAAAGGAAGCTGGAGCAGAAAGGTTGGTAATTCTGACCTGCTCTCCTGCGTCTTTCCTCACCTGCCCACCTGGACGTGCTGAGCAACTGTAACTTCAACTGGTAGAAGCACCTCACTGTAATCACCGTGGCAACAAACCCAGCAGCGTTAGCTGTCCGAGGATCCCGATCACCCTTCACTGGGGGGCTGCAGTAGCTCTGGGTTCAGGAGCAGCCAGCAGGGCGGATGAAGAAAAGCAGCAGAGAAGCAACTCCCCTTCTGCAAAGCATCTCCCCGGTAATAGCCCACCGCTGCCTGTTTTTGCTTGGACTTTCTTGACACAGGGTCTCACTATACAGCTCAGGGATGGCCAGGCTCACCAGCTGCTTAAAATTCAAGAATGGGATTTAGTTACTTGCACGAGGAACCAAAAAAAAAAAATTCACCTGCCTTGCTTGTCCTACAGGAAGGAGAGCTAGCCAAGCCTGGGTCATAAGCCTTGAAGCTGCTTTCTCTCCTTTCGGGACTCTCTCCCAAAGAATGCATTCGATATCATCGCCCACAGTCCTCAGCCGTGGAGAAAACAATCAGGAGTCTATTAACTAAGTCCTGGGGGGCAGGGAGGCAAGTGTATTCCAGGATTTAGCAGATGACCAGTTTTTTGTCTCGTCCTAACAGCCAAGGTTTGAAGAATCTATAACCCTGACACAAAGAAAGAAACAAGTGTTTGTGTGCAAGACAGAAGATGAGAAACCCAATTACAGACTTCATAAATATCTTGTGCTGTCTGTATTTTTAAATTAGAGTTAGTTATCAAAGACATTGCACCTTTCAAGTCTATGGCTGGACTTAGCAATGTTTAACAATGGCTTTATTAAGCGGATGCTTGAATGCACTCAACAATGAACTCAATTTACTTCACATTAATGTTTGCAAATGCATTATTGACAATTCTTAAATATTTCAAATCAATCAATTTGGAAGTACATATGCTTGCCCTCAGTTCTTCTGAGAAGACATGAAGACTGAAAATAAAATAAAATAAAATAAAATAAAAAGCCTGGGCCTGGAGTCCAAGACACTAACCGAAAACACCACCGGTGACCCCTTTCTGACCTTGCCAGATGCACCAGCGTGTGACCCACAACAAGGACAGGAGAGTCACTGAGATCTCATATGCAACCATGAGAAGCAGGACCCCCGACAGGACAGCCCACTCTGGTTGCCTTGCCTGGGACCCTTCAGCTGCAGCTTCTGGGCCAGTTTGTCGCCTCTACAGCACATCAGTGGGGTTTGCCACCATCTGAAAGCCATGTTCTTGCCTTCTGGGACATCAGACAACTTGATTTTGCTTTTCGACTTGGCCGGTACATCAGCAGATTCACTCATACTGCAAACAGACGGGGAACCCATATTCGTGGCAGCAAACACGACGCCCACGGCCATAGCCGTGGTTACCAAGTGGGAGAAGCCTTTTTTTTTTTTTTTTTTTTTTTGGTCTTCCTAGTCTCGTTGCTCTCTTTAAACGTATATGGGGATAACAGAAATAGGGCCTGAAAGACAAACAAGGTGAAAACACACCGCGGACCTGGAAAGGGGTATGCATCAGGGAAGACTTTTACAGAGTCATAAGAAAAAAAGAAAAGGACAAGCTCTAAAAACATGGTTTCAAAATCGTCTGATTGGTAGCGACAGCGTATGAATGCTTACATTAACATTAAGTCAGCTACCACCTACCGCACGAAATCACAAGATCATATTTGTAAATTAACTCTTTCTGACTGGGGATGGGCACGTAACACGTCATCTTATCAAGTTGAAGCAGCAAATAGCACAATACGCAGTAATATTTCAAAGTTTCTGGAAATTCAACTCTGACATGCTACACAGCCATGCTAATGGCTTTGTGCGTTCTCTGGATCAGAAAAGGTTTCAAAACTCGTCTGTCCCACGTGGTGAGCTGATAGTGTGGTCACCGTCTTAAGGCCTCACCATATGTGCTTACTAGGTGCTGTTTGGAAGAACTGCTGAAATTTGTAAACTATGAATTAAAAGGGTATAACCGTTCTGTGCTCTGTTAGTATGATTTAGTTGTTGAAAACTTAAATTTGTTGTAATTTAGTGTTACGTTAGTGCATGTCTACAAGTAAAACCACTAATGAGAAGAAAAGAACAGAGTTTAGCAGAACAGCCAGCACTCAAAATAATTTAATGTGGCGGCCCCGAGAGATGGTCTGGTGGACAAAACACTTGCTGCATGAGGGTGAAGGCTGGAGTTTGGTTCCCCAATACCCATAAATGCTGGGTGGGCCTGGCTGCCTGTGGTAACGCCAGTAGTAGGGAGGCGGAGACAGGAGGGTCTCCAGGGCAAGTTGGACTAGCAGAACCCACAAGCTCTGGGTTCGAGTAAGAGAGGCTGTCTCAAGACACAGAGTGGGGAGTGACCAGAGATAATACTCACATTCAGCCTGAGACCTCTACACAGATGCGCCCCCCCCACACACGCATGCCCATATTCATACAAACACTCATATTACAAATGTGTGTGTGTGTGTGTGTATATATATATATACATACATACATATATATATATATATATATATATATATATATATATATATATATGGAAAAATAACTGATTATTCAATTTAGCATTGGGATAATGGAAAATTTTCATGTATCTCCCTCTTCAGTGCAAGGTAACACTAACAGTTTCCTCTTTAAAAAGGCATTATCTTTCTTTTTCATAGTGTAGGCCCCTCAAGTGGAATACTTCTGCTCTAGGCAATGAAATAAAATAGAACAAAATGTTTGCAACAAATGAGCAAACACAAATAATCGCTGCCCACATATGCTTTGTGAGCATCTAGTGTTGAGAAGCACGGAAGAGCAGTCCAGGCCCCCTCCTAGACCATTTGTAGATCTGTAAATGCCTGACACACAAATGAATTTACTGGTATAGCTTTTATGTATGTTCCAGAAAGCAAATCTCTCTGCAAAATATGTGTTTGTTTTGGGAAATCTGTCACAAGGTTTTCTTTTTAGAAAGGGGTACACTAAAAACCTCTCACTTTTAGAAAATGTGTTGCATCAACAAGAAAAATCTCATAATGTCATTATAGTAAGTGAAAGAATTCATAATGTCACTATGTCATCATAGTAAGCTATAATTCTACCTGGGTCTTCTAGGTTCTGATCCTAATACACTCGAGTGTTCAAATATTAAATACTGGGCTGGAGAGATGGCTTTGCAGTTAAGGTGGCTGGCAAAGCCAAAGGACTCAGGTTCAATTCCCCAGGACCCGCATAAAGCCAGATGTACAAGGTGGCGCAGGCATCTGAAGTTCACTTTGCAATGGTTAGAGGCCCTAGCTTACCCATTAAAAAAAAAAAAAATTAAATACTTAGCATTGCATCAGCTTTTCACATGATTTTTTTAAGGTCAAATAATCTATGGAAGCCACAAATATTCATTAACAAGGATGAAACCTATCAAAATCACTCTGTACTTTTCTGACTAACTCTAACATTTTTTTGTTTTTTTTTGGAAGGAACCGAGACACAATTTGTGGCAGCATGAGATTCACAGCTATGGCTTTGTGAGATCAAAGTGACCGCATCATGTACTTTCTGTTGTGGTGGTGGTTTTTTTGTTTTTTGGTTTGTTTTTTTTTAACCTAACTTTTTTTACCTGACAGTGGAGACTGGCATTTGGCATCAAGCATGAATCGCTTTCCCGTGGCATTGCCTGATATTACACTCAAGAGATATGTTTCTTACCTAAAACCAAATGTCCCTTCTAAATTCCAAACATTATCCACAACCATTAATGCTTCATGGAACCCAAGTTATTGAGAACCCTAGACAGATTGTGTGCTGTCCTCACTCAGAGATTTGCTGACAAAAGCAATCTAGTTATTCACTGTTCTCTATGCAGCAGACCATACTTTAGTGGACTGTGTCACCAAGAAAGCTACAGGAAACCGCCACATCATACAAGCTGTATTATTAATCAAAGATGCTAGGGTTCAGTTCTAACTTTAAGAAAGATCAGCTACGGAAATATCACCTAGAAATAAGAAACATTTAAGTCATTGAAACATGTTTTTGTAGTTGTTTAATCAGAGAACCAAAATGCCTTAGAAATCTGCATGAAAGAAATGCTACCGACCACATGCAAACTTACTCTCCCACACTAAAGTCTGCCCGACGCCACCCGCTGCTGTCACCCTCCGTGTCCACAAATCACCTAGATGGATTCTGATGTGCACTTAAGCTACAAGCTCAGGTCACCATTACAGAAAAAGGTTTTGGCCTCAGGGTTTGACATTATTTGCCTGCTTTGGAAAATAATAAGCCATCAATTTTTATAAGGAACCTTCCAGCTATTAAACTCCAGAGATGCTTTTCACTTGTGCTCCCGTGGCTTTCCCCTGCCCTTGTTTCTTACCTCCAGATTCCTAGAATAGGCTCAAAATGGAATAGGGTACTCTTTACCAGTATTGAACAGTTTCTCTGAAACCCACTGGTTAGCTAGCATTCAGTCACACACACACACACACACACACAAAATTACCTTTCATCAGTTGTATGCAACATCTGAGACTGTGGGACACAAAAATGAGACATCCTATCTCTTTAAACTCAAGGTCAACCATTATCACAGTACAGAGTGGAAAGTGTTATGCTACGAAGTCATAAAGGAATCAGCAAAGATAGCATTTTATTGGCCTGATCCTAAGTTAGTATTGCAAGACTAGAGAAGACTTGGGTATGTGGAAAACGAAAGGGGAAGTTCCTGAAAATTGCAGAGGAAAGCCGGGCCTATTGGCTCATGCTTGTAATCCCAGCGCTGGGGAGGCTGAGCCAAGAGGATCGTGCTTTTGAGGCCAGCCTGAGTTACAGGGTGACACCTGAACATCTCAACAAAAGACAAAGAAGAAGTGCAGAGAAACATTTGAATAAATGCATAGTAAAGCATTGCCCAAGGGAGCAATATAACATGCAGAAAGATCACAAGCTCCAGTCAGTACAGCCAGTAGGTCGTGTATCAAAACAAGCTCAGACAGTGAGACAGCACTGACTTCCAGAGTAGACACGGAGCCCGGCGCAGCCTGCAGATTCCTGGGACCTTTCAGAGTCTTGCAGGCAGAGTGTAGGCACGATGCCTCAGTATTACCATGTCATTCTTCAATATGGAACTTGTGTGTGGCGGGAGGGGATGCCAGGCAAGGCACAGAAGGCTCTGGGAATAGACCATGCCCTGTGGAGAGCCCACTGTGCACCCCTGTGCCAGTCCCTTTGCCTTTGGTAGTCTGTTTTACTCATCTGTAAAATTCAACGTGATCAACCTCTGTCTCTTCTCCCTCAGGATTAAATGAGGGTGTTTGAAAACACTGCTGACCGTCCCTCCACCTGGCACTGGCTCTGTTGCTGCTTTTCTTTTGTTTGGGGGGATAGCTCCATGAGAAGACAATGGCAGTGATGTAAGTGATGACGCTGGCAACGTTCCAAACATTACATTTATTGTCAAACTAAGGCCTTACACAAGTGTGTTTTGTTTTTTTTTCCACATAAACCTCATGTCTTCCTTGTAAAATTGGAATAACCATAGGTTCACCTCACTGAGGAAATCATTTGGAACTGGCCCAAGGTCAAGCTTGTACGCATCGGTGCCAGACTTTGCAGAGACAGAGGGAGGCCGGCCCGGGGGTTCATCCGTGAGGTACTCGGCGTAGACTGTGGCTGGAGCCCAGGTCATCCCTGCGCAGGGTTTCCCCTGTGTGAAGGCACATGAGGACCTGCCAAGTGGCCCAACTGGACCTGATTCTCCCATATGGACCAGGGGAGGGAGAAGGAAATGATCTTGACCCTGGTAATACTGAGGACCATGGAGGCCACCGCTGGCCTGCGCCTGGTCACTCAAGACCCTGGCTCAGGCAGGTTCATTGTCTGGCCATCCTGGGCGGCTCTGGGGCAAAGTGTGCTGACCAGGGTGTCGAAGTTGCCCTCCTACCCAGCAACGACCCGTGACAACATGGTGACAACGAATTCTACTGCCCAAATAGACAAGAAACCAGTTTGCCTCTGGCTGGGCAGAAACCAAAGAACTGCCAGACCTGTGACATCATCGGTTCCTGAGGAGGGGTGAATCCCAGGATCAGGGGTGGGACCACAGCCCCGTGTTGTGGGTGACCTCCGGTGGAGAGGCCGCGCTTAAAGCCAGAGCCCTAATTCCTGCCCGCTTGCTTGGAAGTCGCTGTCTCAGTGAACACAGGGGCCACCAGAAATGTACAGTGGACAAAATTATGATCCTTTGATAGAGCAAAAGCTTCATCATGGGAGACCCAGGATGTGATAATTATAATTTATCTTATTCCAATTTATTCAACCAGATGGACGCACCACGTTGTTCATCTGGCTTACGTGGGTCCTAGGGAATTGAACCTGGGTCCTTTGGCTTTGCAGGCAAGTGCTTTAATCACTAAGCCATCTCTTCATCCGTGTAATTATAATTTAAAGGGAGATAATACAGTTTCTAACATCTGTCACCCCAAACATACACTAAAGTGTCTGGTATTTGCTGAAAGGATTTTTAAAAATTTTTTTTGTTTATTTTTATTTACTCATTTGACAGTGACAAAGAGAGAAAGAGACAGAAAGAGAGAGAGAGAATGGGCACGCCAGGGCTACCAGCCACTGCAAATGAACTTCAGACGTGTACGCCCCCTTGTGCATCTGGCTAACGTGGGTCCTGGGGAAACGAGCCTCAAACCGAGGTCCTTAGGCTTCACAGGCAAGAGCTTAACTGCTAAGCCACTTCTCCAGCCCTGCTGAAAGTATTTTTATCATCATCATACAACAGAACCGATGTGCAATGGTTGATGACAGTGGCTTGTGAATATTAAGCATATGCCATGTGTTGGTTTTCTATTTTCCTGAGCAGCTCATTTGTAATCAAGATGCCTATGAAGTCACAGATGTTTGTACAACATTTTCCTAATGGGGGATAAGAATCTTATACCCCTGCACAGGGTCCGTCTCCAGCAAGCAGCAAGTCTGTGCTGTGACCAATGGATTCACCCAAGTGAGAGCCTGGAATGCCGGGATGATCCCTAAATCACTCTTGTCACATGGTGAGAACATGGGTGCCTTTTAACTTTGAGTCCTGATTATGTCAGTGAGAGAGCCCCAGTTTAGTGCTAATGTAACTTTAATCCCTCTTACCCTTGCTAATCCCCCCTCTTTAAAAAACAGAATAAGCCTTGAATTCAAAGCTGTCAGCAGGCAACTGAATCTCCAGACAACTTAATGATATTTATTGTCATGGTATGCACTTATGATCCACACTGGTTTTTGGTTCTATAACATAGTGAAGTACTTTGTTTTTCATTCTTTTAGATTAAAAAACAGTTGATTTATACATAAAGTACTAATGCAAGCAACATATATATGCATGGCAGATTGTGATACAAGTGGGTGAAGTACTGGGGTTTCTTAGCACTTGTAATCAGTGTTGTAACTGGGCCAGTTTCTTGAGCTATGTGCCTTGGTTTCCACGTCTGTAAAGTAGAGTCCAAATGCTGGTATCGACCTTGTGAAGCCACTGGGATGGGAAATGCTCTAGGAGGAGACCCCTGAAAGGAAGTGAAGGCTTGATGGCCTCGCCACTTCCTCTGTTGCACTTCCCCTCTTTTGACCCTCCCCCCATACTCACTTCTGTTCTCTCTCTCTCTCTCTCTCTCTCTGCCCAGACACCCACTTTTCCTGTGATTCTCCCCACATCCTGAGCTTGGCCATCCCAACAGCCCCACAGGCTATGTTGCACCATCAAGGCTGAGCACTGCCTCCTGTCTCTCCATGCTGTCGCCTGACCTGTCTCTCCATGCTGAGCTCACCCCACGGCAACGTGGACGCCTCCACAGCAAGCACCATCGAGAGAACGCACACAGAGCCGGGCCCGGCGCACAGCGAGTTCTTGTTCATGTCCCTCTCTGTCACAGTCACCTTGTCACCACTGGAACAAAGCACCCAGCCCAAAGCAGCTGATGGAAGGAGGGGTTTACACAGTCTCACGGGGAAGCTTCATCGTCGCACGGCAGAGCAGAGCCTGGGCATCACATCTTGTCACGTCAGCTGGAGGAAACAGCAAGAGCTGGCTGTCACACTCCAAGGCCCACCCAAACCACACACCTCCACCAGCAAGGCTCCACCTTCTAAACTGCCACCAGCTGAAGACCTCATATTGAAAATACATGAGGCTTTGGGGGTATCTCATTCAAACCACCATAATCATAAGATTCATTTTCTAGATGAGTAAAAGACTCAAATTAAAAAAACATGACCTATGACAAGATACATCACAGAGAAGTAAAAGAATATGTTTGATGCGAGCGCAGTGTCTTAGCCTACAATCTTAGAGAACACGCAAAGGCTGTGAGGTTCACCACAAGGAACATTTCTCCTCAGCCACTTTCATGTCACCTTGAGCCTATACAGAATGGCAACCACCTCCTTATGAAGAGAGCCCATGCCCGTCTCCTGTTTCCACGCCATTACCCAGAGAAATGCCTGACTTTCCATCGCAAGTACCAGTCTTTGTGACAGTTTCAGCCTCTCCCCTCAGCCCACGTCCCTCGCTTGAGCAGCGAGATGTGAAGACTGACAGCCATTTGAGTACTGCACAGACTGTCCCCAATTTAAGCCATTTAAATGCATTTCTGTTCCATAAAATCTGTTTCTGTAATTCTGTGTCCCTACCTCTTTGAAAGATGGTAACCCTAGGGAGAAGAAGATATTACCCGGGGAGGAGAAGTTCAGACATGCTAATATTTTAATCGCTTGTTCCTTTAACACATTAGTCACATTCATTAAGTATGATTAATTTGCAGGCTTTGTTGAAAATCATATCAGTTCCCCTATCAGCCACACATCCATCTCTTGCTGAGCAAGCTGTGGCAGTGGCTCCAAAAACTCCCCTAGTTTTTCTTTTTTACACCTGGATTATATTATGTGTCCCCGGAAAAAAAAAAAATTGTCAGGTTAATTGAATTCATTTGTATAGAATATTTGCCTGGGCTCCAGAGTCAGACAGCCTCTGTGTGAGCCCAAACCCACCACTTGCTGCCCGAGTCATGTCAGCATGTCATGGACATCCTCTGAGTCTCGGTTTGTCGATATGAAAGATTGCTTCGATTCATTCAATCAACGGCTTTTGTGCTCACTGTTGTATCCTGTCCCTGAACGTTGAACGGTAACCGCCATAGACAACTGTGCTGGGCCCTGGAGCTTTGCACTCTGGCTGAGAAGGGTAGATAACAAACCAGTATTCCACGGGGTGATGTGTTCTATTCAGGAAAGGGAAGTGGGGGACGGGAACCTGGGCTGGTGGGAGATGTTATCACTGAAAAGGAACTCAGTAATCACCTGCCTCAGACATTTCTTCCCATGCAGCTGAGAAGTCTGTGCTGGGGGAGAAGTTCACTTCATGGGTTCATTCATCAAACGAAGGGTAAGCACCTACAAAGTGCCCACACCCTGGATATAGGTTGGGGCCTCGGGCTCTGATCTGGAGGTGTTCACAGTCCACGTGCAGCAGGAAGCTTAGACTTTTTTTTTTGCTGAAGAGGTGAGAGGTGGGGAGGTTGGAGGAGCACCAGGAAGGACGCTGTCCTGCTGGGCATCCCGAAAGGGCTCCAGGGTGACTATGGGGACTCAGAATAGAGTCCACTTTGCCACAGGAGGCACTTGGAATGGGATCCACTCTAGGCTCGTGATAGCCACCATTTCTGCATGTCATGGCTTTCTGAGAAGACCCTGGGAGTGACAAGTCTAAGAGAAAGGGTTTTGATGGGGAATTTAATATTACCAGGAGTGGGGTAAATTGGAGGGACACACATGCCTCTGATAAGCCTGGAGCTGCCTGGAGAGTGCAGAGGAGGCATGAAGTTGGCAATGCAGCAGTGTTTCCCCTCCGGAATTCCTCGTCCTATCCCAGCCATGTACCTTCAATCATCTTTTCTCAGGCATGAATTTCTGGACCCACTCAGCTTAGAATAAACTCCAAACTTCTGTGGAATTTTTTCCTGTCACTCAGGAGGAAATTGAGGCACAGAGACTCTGATGCCTGGATCTCACCTTTATAGAGAACAGGCCCAGTACACTCCCTTCTCCCTGGGAAGACCAGACTCCTCCTCAGTGTCCAAGATATTTCCAGTCATCTCTATTGTTTCATCCATCTTGTAGCACTATTATAGGGTACATGGGACTAGGGACCTTGTAAGGACATTCATTTAGCTCATACTTATAAAGGCTGAAGGACCAAGCCTGGGGAAGCTACCTCTGGTCATAACATGGTGGTTGGCATTACATAAAGACAGCATGTGGGAGAGAAGCATTCAAGGGAGTTGCTACCTATCACAATCTGCTCTCATGAATACTAATACAGTCCCAGGAGAGGAGGAGGCATTGGGTAAGAAAAGCATTGAACCATCTTAAAGACTTAATCACCGCTCTTCTAGGCCCCATCACCTCAATACTGCTGCGCTGGGGAATTAAGCCTCAATGTGGATTTCAAACTATAACTCTTGCAGACTTTGAATGTGAAGAAGGGGAAACAGGAGGGAGTTCAGATCCATCTAGGGCCCCAAAGGAGCTGCACACACAATTACAAGTCATGGCTTTCCTCTCATAATGATGCCCAGGTAACATTAGGGGAAGTGAAATTAAACCTCCAGTCATCTAGCATTGCTGCTAGAATCATAAATTCATAGGTTAAAGAGGAATTTTTTATTTGTACTCATTTCAAAATTGATGGAGCCAGGGAAACAGATTGTGACGTGCTTCGTATTTAATTTGTATCAAGGCAATAATGAAGGCAGTGTCCGTGTGAATATCTGAAGGCCTTTTCATCCATGAATCTTGTGTGCACTTTTCTAAGCATACTGGGAATAAATTAAGTTGCAAAACACTCATGAATAAGATGAAAGTTAAGACATAAATTTGAAGAATGATTTAAGTTCATCCCCTTGTCTACGTTGTAAGTACAGTCACCAATTTTTCTTACCATCCTCTTTCACAAAAGAAGAAACTTTGTGTGGCATGTAGGACCACATAACAGCATGTCACGTCAACCCCCTAACATCTTAGAGCGAGCCCAGACTGAATTAAACCTGTCTTCTGAGGCGAGATGATGGTAATTAAACCAGGTATCCTATAATGAGCTGCGCTGATTAATAAATTATTTGATTACCAGATGTGGTAAGTATACCTACAATCAATACGATTCCCTAAGAGCGCTGAATTAGAAGTGGTGTAATAAAACATAACTGAAAGGTATTAGGAATTGGTAGTTTTAATTAGAAGGAATGATTAATTGATCATTCACAGAGTATTGATCTACAACTTATTTAATTCTTTGCAATTAAATTTGTCAAATTTGAGCTGGAATAACTGATGATTTCTCCTGCTGATGGCAGAGCTGGAAGGCATGGAGACGATGAAAGATGCAATGCCGGAGCTGAGGGTCTGAGGTGTCTGCACACAGACCTGAGCTTCCCGTTCGTTCTGCCCCAGGCCGCTGCCGGTGCTCTCTGTGGTGCCGTCATCCTCCCCAACTGGGCCTGGGTCTAAGTGCGACACCAGGTCTCTGAGGACTTAGGTAGGTTGGAAGCTTCCATTGGCTGCCTCCCATTTCACATCCCCTTGCTTCGTTTTCTCATGTGGAGAAGAGTGCACGTAGCGGGAACAAGGAGAGGAGAAGAAATGTGGCGATGCTCACTAGCATTTTTCTACCACTATTATTCCCCACTTCCTTCTTGCCACTCTTGAAGAACAGTGTGGTCAGTGCCCCTGACCTGTACATTCCAGTGCCCCTGTGTTTCTTCTGCTAAATCAGCTCTTTAGGGTGAAGATAGAGTCTTGTATCCTTTTGTTTCCTCCACAGAGGTGTTATTCTGCCCACCGATTATAACAATGGCCCCGTTCCTTCTGCTCATCATCACGGCAGGAACCCAAGGACATCAGGACATGCTTACGCAGCCTCTGGGCTTCCTGAGCTCGAGCATCGTAGCCAGCAAATCCTCTGACGGAGACAGAGCCCGGCACCCAGCGGAAGCCACAGCACCAAGTTTCTCCGGGTGGAATGGGACAAGAGGAGAGTGTAAAACCAGCCACGTGGAGTGTGAGAGGAGAAAGTAGGGATGGGGACAGTGACACAGATCCAAGTGGAGTCAGGACAGCAACATCTAAGCACGGGGCAGATGCAGCTGAAGGAGTCACTCGGTCCTATGAGCTCCTGTTTAGACAGACACCCAGCGTGAGCACACCTTCCCTCTCAGCTGAAATCCAGCATGGGACTCTTTACCCCACCCCACCTTTGTCTCAACACGAGGCCCAGTACCTGGCTAGGCTCCAACCTCTTCCCTATACACTTCATGTGCATGTACAGACAGCCCAGGTCCAAAACGACATGGTCTGACTTTCTGGTGATGCAAGAAGGCAGAGGTCACAAGGGTCCCTGGACCTGGTCAAGGTGGCAGATCTGTCTCTAGAGCCCTGCCCTCGTGGGGAGTGAGTATCCTCCTCTAGGTGTCTCAGAGACCTGAGCAAGGATCCTCATGTCATCATAGACGAGGATCTACGGTTTGTATTCACAACCCAAAGACCGACCCGGCGACCCCAATGTAAGAGTGTACTCAGCACGCACCACCAGACACGTGTCTGCGGGTGAACGTGCAAAGATGTTCACGACCGCAGTGTGCAGCAGAGTGAAAAACAGCCCACCGCGCAGGGGATGGTTAGAGCGGACTCTGTTCAAAGAGTGGCTTTGTTGTCATTTAGAGGTATCCCCAAGATCTACCTTTAAAGACACTGTCAACGATAATGTGTCAGTGGGGAAAGTAGCCTATGACTCAGGGTATGTGTTGTCATGTATCCACTAAGTACTTTTTTGGCTTTGTTTTTGAGATAGAGTCTGACATGCAGTCCAGGCTGGCCCCCACATCAAGATCCTTCCGCTTTCACTTCCTGAGTGAGGATTACTGGAGCACACTACCACGCTGGCTTGCTGAATGCATCTGTGAGTGCATGTCTGTAAGATATGTCTTTAAAAACAAAGTCGTCCCGCAAGGTGCATGTCAAATGTTCATAATGACTGTCTTTGAGCAGTAGACTAACTAACATAGAGTCTTTATATTTTTCTATATTATCTGATGATTTTTTTTTCATATCTTTTTTTTTTTTTCTGATGTAGGGTCTCATTCTAGCTCAGGCTGACCTGGAACTCACACTATAGCTCCAGACTGGCCTCGAACTCACTATAAACCTCCTACCTCTGCCTCCCGAGTGCTAGGATTAAAGGTGTTCAACACCACACCCGGCTATCTGATGATTTTTAGCATGGCACTTACAGTATGATTTTTGAAGTTAAAATATAAATAAGTAAATTCATCTCCATTTGAGAAGTGACCAACAGCTAATCTCAAGTGCTCCTGCCTTGGGAGCACAAGAGAGCCGGGATGGGCAGGCCTGGTTGTGTGGAACAGGATTTGCAGTTCCGAGAGGGAAGCGACTGGAGACTCTGCTCAAGCTCCTCCGCCCCTCCCCACGTTACCGAGTCTCCAGCACTTGCTCATACGTTCCTCCCACTGTTACCTATTTACACACAGGTGTGTGGGCACGCATACCCGCACCAGGGTCTCTTGTTGCTGCAAGTGAGCCCCAGTTGTCTGAGCCATGCCTTATATCCAACTTCATGTAGGAGGCTGGGGAATTGAACCCAGGTCAGCAGGCATTGCAAACAAGCACCTTTCACCACTGTGCCACTGAACCATGGCCCCAGCCCCCTGGGTCCCGAGGTTCTTAAATACACCCGGTGTTTCTAGCAGGCCAAACTCACCCAGCCTCGTGACCTTCACACCAACTAACCCTTTGGTGCACTGCGATCTAGGCTTCCCGCAGCAACTGGGTTCCTTTTTTTTTATTTTTAATTTTTTTATTGTTGTTTATTTATTTATTTGAGAGCAACAGACAGAGAGAGAAAGAGGCAGACAGACAGAGAGAGAGAGAGAATGGGCGCACCAGGGAGTCCAGCCACTGCAAACGAACTCCAGACGCGTGCGCCCCCTTGTGCACCTGGCTAACGTGGGTCCTGGGGAATCAAGCCTCGAACCAGGGTCCTTAAGCTTCACAGGCAAGCATTAAACCGCTAAGCCATCTCTCCAGCCCAACTGGGTTCCTTGTGTTATGAGGGTTTCAGGTTAAATTTCACCCCTCCTTGGAGGCTCCCGTTGAAATTGGCAATTGAAACTAGTGTGCCCACCCTCCAGAGCCCTTGCCACTCTCAGTTCCTCCATCATCTTTATTCACTGGTTGCATTCACAGCCATGTGAATCAAGGAGGCAGGGTTCTCTGCCTCCTCATAGTTGTTATGGCCACTATACTGACAGCCTCCAGTGTCTGCTGAGGCCAGATTAGTATCTGTGAAAACCCTAAGCATGAACTGCTGCCCACCCCTTGGATACCAAAGCACGGTCAATATTCAATTTGATTATAAGGAACGCAAATGGAGCTCTCGGGCTTTCCATATCACCTCTGTTTACCGTCATGTCCCCATAATAACACTCAGCTTCTGATATTCCAGGGACTCCATGAACAACTAGTGGGTAACTAGATAGGTAGATGAGTAAAGGACTGCTAAGCCTGGGGGGCGGGTGGGTAGGAAAGGAGTGGAGGACAGCCTCAGAAAGCAAATGTCTGGAGCCATGGGGCAGAGAGAAAAAACCTCCACCTACAATTGGGGAGTGAGTCAGGGATCACCCCAAGGTGGACGCCAAAGAGCATAGGTCCCTTGTAATGGTAGTGAGTCAGTCTATAAACCTGGAAAGTGGAGCCTGGAGAGATAGCTCAGCAGTCAAGGTACTTGCCTGCAAAGACTAAGGCCTCAGGTTCCATTTCCCCAAGATCCACATAAAGTCAGATCATTTGTAGTGGTTAGAGGCCCTGCCATGCCCATTCTCTCTCTCTCTCTCTCTCTCTCTCTCTCTCTCTCTCTCTCTCTCTCTCTCTCTCGGTCTCTCTCAAATAAATAAACTTAATAAAAACAGGGAATGATTATCTGCCACTCTGTTCATTAAAAGCTATTTCTAAACATGGAGCAGAGAAAAAAAATCACCCATCACCAGGTAACATCATGACACTCACACAGAGCACATTTGAGTTTTATTTTTTATGACCAAGTTATCAATTGTTGCAGAGTTTCAAATGAAAATGTCAACACCACAATCTTATCTGTGGCAGCATGAATAACCAACTGTAACCAGTAATATTTTGTCTTCTATGAACATTTGCTTTTTTGAAAGTTCAGCTTGCTCACTGTTTGTCTTTTAACATGAATTAAGAGGTAATTTGCATGAGCACAAATAACGCAGTATCAATTCAATGGCATTATGAATTAATTAGCTACCATCCACCATAACACATTGGTGAAATGCAACTAGGCTGTCCATCTCTTTCATTTATAGCTCACTCTTCCTACGTTATACCTTTTCAGATATTAAGTACCAAACACGCTTGCTGTTTTAAAAAAGTTTAATTATTCAAGACAGGTTTATTGGTCCTTACCTGAAGGCCACATATCCTGCTTTTTAAGCATCTTGGAGGTATAGCCATCTGTACCATAGAGGGAAGTCAGTCAGATCTCTTCCTTGGCATTCCGGCAGGCAGCTTCTTGCCGTGTGTTTTTCCAGCACCACATCTCTGTCCTCGGTCTGTTTGTGACTTTGGTGAAACTCCACAGCTTGGGATGCCCAGCTCTCATTGTCCTAAATGTGTGAATGAATTGTGACCAGGCAAGCAAGACAGGCTGAACCTAGCCTGAAACCTGAGAGATCCCAGCAGACCTCATCAGTGGAGCGTCTTGGGCCACATCTGGACCACAGCCATGGTTTCTTTGGCCTATAACATGTGTAAAAAATGAAATTTTCACTCACCATTTTTAAAATGTGAAGCGCTCTCTCTCTCTCTCTCTCACACACACACACACACACACACACACACACACACACACACAATCAATGCAGGTTTAACTTGATGTTATGGTTTAGATTTCAAATGTTCCACAGAAACACACACACTGGGCTATTCTCTAGTCTCTGATGCTAATCAGTGGCTGAGATATTTAGGAGGCGGGATCTAGAGGAACGAAGGTAGACCCCTGATGGCGTACTCTTAAAGGGGATATTGGGACCCTGACCCCTTTCTCTGTCTGACCTCTCTCTCTCTCTCTCTCTCTCTCTCTCTCTCTCTCTCTCTCTTCTAACTACCATAAGGTAAAAACTCTTCCTCTGCCATCTACTCCTACCATGATGTTCAGCACTGCCACAGGTCCAAGGCCACTGAGACACGTGACCAAAGCCTTAAGTTAAAATAAGCTTTCCCCCTTTTCAAGTTGATGGCCTCAGCATTTTGTTCCAGTGAAAGAAAGCTGACTAACGATCGAGAATCAAGAAACTCAGGCAGTATTGCCCACATCAGCAGGGAGATGAGGGCTTGGAATAAGTATTATCCTGAGAATCTACCCAGAGATGGTGCACCAGGCTCCCGGGAGCAGGGCAGTAGGATTAGCAGTGCTAAGAAGACACTGCTGTCCGTATTTCAAAACCAGACCCTCGAGCGCAGCATCTCGCCACTGTCTGCAGCGGTGAGAGAGACTCTGGACAAAGCTCCAGGTTGTTTGGCAGAAGAAGTCAAAGGCCTCCCACCGAACATGGGCCCGTGAGGCAGGGACTCTCATCTTGCCCACCACGAATTCCTTAGTTTCAATACAGTGGCTGGAACCCAGTAGCTCAATGAGTTTCCAATGGATAGAGGGAGGAATGGATGAATGCGTCTGGAGTTTGTTTGCAGTGGCTGGAAGCCCTGGTATGCCAATTCTCTCTCTCTCTCTCTCTCTCTCTCTCTCTCTCTCTCTCTCTCTCTCTCTTTCCCTCTCTCCAATAAATAAAAATAAAATAAAATAAACAAGCTCTCATGAACTCAGGTACTGATGTGTGAGCCCAGACCCTCAATATGATCTTTTCCGGAGCAAAAGCACGCATGCCATGGAAGTTAACGTTATTCTCTTTTACTACCCGTCTATCTATCCATCATCTTTCTTTTGTTCTGTTTTACTTTGTGTTTTTTTTGAGACAGGGTCTTGTTAGGTAGCCTAGGTGAGTCTCAAACTTGCTATATATCCCAGGCTGGGCTCTAAGTCATGAGCCTGCCTGCCTTAACCGCGGAGTGCTGTGGTGGCAGATACGTGCCACCGTGCCCAACTGGTTTGCTTTTCCAGAGCTAGGGGTCAAGCCCAGAGCTTTTGCTTGCTTAGCAAGTACTCAGACGCTGAGCTAAATCCCCAGCCCTTACTTTCCCTGTGCTCAACCCCATTGATACAGAGTTCTGAACTCATGTTCAGGCCATGCACAGGGCCCCGTCTGTGGAGGTCAGAGCTTAACAAATAGCCCATGGAGCCAGAACAAGGCCGTCTGTTACAGAGACAAAGAGGTACACTGGTTTGTTGTTCCCAACCCTGCGTGGACATTAATCTCAGGGAGTTTAGAAGAAGTCCAGGAACCAGTTTGAGTCTGGAAGGAGGATGAAAGTAATTACATGCAACAACTATGAAAGCTGCATAAAGTTATTTAAACAACGACTTATTCTAAAATATGAGAAAGCACCTCCCCCAAAGGACAAAACTCATAACGTCTTTTCCGGTATAGCTGGAATAGTAGTAACAGGCAACTACTGTGAGTTGGTGATCTCGGGTTGTTCTCCAACCCCATGTAAATAGCTGCAGGAAAAATAAAGAGTTTGGGCTGGAGGGATGGCTTAGTGGTTAAGGGGTTTGCCTGCAAAGCCAAAGGACCCAGGTTTGATTCCGCAGGACCCACATTAGACAGGTGCACAAGGTGGCACATGCATCTGGAGTTCATTTGCAGTGGCTGGAGGCCCTGGCATGCCCATTTTCTCTCCCTCTTTCTCTTTCTCTCTCTCTCTCTCTCTCTCTCTCTCTCTCTCTCTCTCTCTCATTCTCTCTCCCTTGTTCTGTCAAATGAATAAAAATAAAATATTTTTAAAATAGTTTATCAAATAAAGGTCCATAATGCAAAGTTCCAGTATAAAAAATATTGTTGGGAGATAACAGGCTGGAGAGATGGCTCAGCACTTAAGGACTGGGATTTAATTCCCTAGTAACCATGTAAGCCAGATGCAAAAAGTAGCACCTGCCTCTGGAGTTTGTTTGCAATTGCTAGAGGCCCTGGAATGCCCAGGCTTTTCTTTTCTCTTTGTGCTTGTCTATCTCTCTCTACTTACAAATAAATAAATAAAAATTTATGTATTTAAATTTACAGAGAATCATGGGAGCAAATCCTGAGCTACCATTAAGAGACATACACATAAAGGAGACCCAGGGATCACAGAGAAGACATGCAGAAGTCAGAGAGGAATGCGCTACCAGAAAGAGCTACTAAAGAAACATCTGTCATTGTTTCAGTCAGGAAAAAGACGCAGGAGAAAACATTACAGGTCAAATAGGTCAAGGCCCAAGGCTGACAAGAGCTTGGAACTTGCAAGGAGGAGTACTGTTAGAAACAGTGAAATCATGGACAAGTTTAGCCGGAACTATGTTAAAATCAATGGCTGACACCAACTAAATTACACAGGAATAAGAGGAAACCCCTGGGGTGCCAGGCCGTCATGCCAACATTTGGAAGGAAACTGAACAGAACTCATTCTATACATTGGCATTATGAAATAGGCATTGTGAAATAAGGAGTCAAAATTTGCAACTTGATCACACAAGTGCAATAGTGGCACACAGCCACGGTGGGTAACCAACTGCTCTTGATTTGGCTAACGGATCCACTCGGTAGAATGGAGTCCATAGCTGGACCTGGGAAACAAGTCAGAACCATATCCAAAAAACAAGCCTGCTCTCTATTATCAAGCTCCCACCAATTTTGAGCTACAAGATACTGAACTACAAACTATCAAATTTTCTCTAAAATAATATTAGTTAACCCATTTCTCTGGTGCTGACTTCACTCTCCATTCAAGAATTTTCTTCTCTTTTTCAGATGGACACAGAACCTGAGGAGAGAATCGGGCCATTGCACCTCACCAGGGCCCAGGCTGAAACCATAGAGGAATTGGGGAAATGATCAAGTATGCTGTTTTCTTGGTGAACCTGGTACCAGCACAAGGATAAAGGAGATACACACAGAGAATGCTCAACTCCTACCAAACCAGAGATCCAGAGACACAGAGGCTCCCAAGACTTCATCACTGAAGTAGACCTAAAACAAACCCAACATGTCTCAGGGAAATTCACATAAGCGGGGACAGAAAGATTATTAGAGTCACATGTTGGGACATTATGCACAAAGACATTGCCTCCTCCCCATAACTGATGGCTACCCCTACAATGCACAATCCACAATCCCCAACGAGGAAGGTCCCTTCAGAGGGAGCAGGACAGGGAGGAGGCTAACAATGGTACCAACATGGCTGCTTACACACTGCGTACACAACTAATAAAAAGTTTGCAACTTGAGCCCAGGAAAGTTCATACTGAGCATGTCTCACATGCGTGTGCTCCCCAACACTCACCGCTCAGACAAGCACAGCTGTATTCAGGTTCACCAACACAAACATTATCTAGCATTCAATCCAAAATTACTAGACACAGGAAGAAAAAGATTTACAACAAAAGCAGTCAAAAGAAACTGGCTTCATTTGGACATGATGTTTCACCAGGCAGAAACTTCAAAGAAAGTATTATACAAATGTTTAAACAAAGGCAAAAACATGTTTGAAAATGTCGTATGAAAAAAAAGAGAGACAACAAATACTAACAGAGGGATGAAAACAATTTTAAAAAGACATTACAAAGTTAAAAAGTACCAAACTTAGGCTAGAGAGATGTCTTAGCAGTTAAGGTGCTTGCCTGCAAAGCCAAAGAACCCAGGTCCAACTCCCCAGGATCTATGTTAGCCAGATGCACAAGGGGGCGCACGCATCTGGAGTTCGTTTGCAGTGGCTGGAGGCCCTGGCATACCCATTCTCTCTGACTGTCAGTCTCTCTCTCTCATAAATAAATAAATAAATAAAAAATTTAAAGTACCAAACTTAAAAAAAAATTATTGGATAGGCACAATACCATATTTTAAATGAAAGTTTCAGTAAACTTGAGGGAAAACAATCAACAAAAGTTACCCAATTTTAGGTATACAGAAAAACTGGATTGAAGAAAATAAACAGAAACTCAAATATGTACAAGACAAGATATGGCCCAATATGTATAGCATTAGAATCCCAGAATGAGAAAAGGGAAAGATCGAATAGTTCAATGAATAATGGGCCCAAAAGTCCTGATTTGGATTAAAAATATTAATTTGCAGGTCTATGAACTCAGCAAACCTCAAACACAGTACAGTGGAAGTCCGCATTCCTAGGCATTCAGACTTTCAAAGTTCCAAGAAGCAAAAAAGAGAAACATCATGAGGCAATAAGCACAGTGCAGGGCGATGTCTGAGAGAAGTCAGCAAAAATGCTGCCTGACTTCTTACAGGATAAATGACACCGAAAGAAATGGGGGAAAATATGTCTGACAAGTACTACAGAGCAGAAATGCCAACTAAGGATGTTACATTCAGAAAAAAAAAAAAAATATCCCTCAAAGAGAATATAAAATAAAGATGATAATGGAAAACAAAAATTGAGATAATTTGCCACTACCAAGAGACATGCATGACAAAAAGAAATGGGAAGTGAAGTTCTTTAATCTAAAGGAATTCAGAACTCTGGAAATAAATGCATAAGTTAGTATCAAAGCCACATTTATTTTCTTTTCAACAATTTCATACATGTGTGTAAGTATTTTGCTCATATTCACTGCACATTACCCTCTCTATCC
Source organism: Jaculus jaculus (assembly GCF_020740685.1). Taxonomy (NCBI): domain Eukaryota; kingdom Metazoa; phylum Chordata; class Mammalia; order Rodentia; family Dipodidae; genus Jaculus; species Jaculus jaculus. Next base: position 7,944,291 of record NC_059108.1, on the reverse strand, counting down.
CTCTCCCGCTCCTGCTAACCCCCCCCCCCTTCCCAACTATTCTCATTTCTACTTTTATGTCTTTTTATGTTTGTTTTGGCCCCACTAAGTATGCTTAAGATTTCTTGAAAGGGGATGGATAGGGACTAATGTCTGTAGCATGGACGACTTAACCAGCGTGTACACCACCGAAGAGGAAACTCTCTCTTCCCCACTTATTATTATTAACTGCTAATCGTTCCTCAGGGAGGGGCCCAGTGTCATGAGACCCTTCGCTCCCATAATGAAATGTTGACAAGCCCAGTCTTATGCAGCAAACCACAGCACTGCTAGCTTATGGGTGTGGCAGCCATGCCACGTCCAGAAGAGGGCTTTCCATCACACTCCTTCCCACCTTGGAGCTCTTACATTCTTTCTCTGCTGTGATCTTCCTGAAGATTGGGGGGGGGGCATGGTATAGATGTCCTGTTTAGGAATGAGCACGCAATAGTCAGTTATCCTCATCACTTTGACCAGCTACGCATGTCTGCATTGACTTTTTCCCGCTACGGAAAGAAGCTTATCTGATAGAGATAGAGAGAAGCACTCATCGATGGGTACAGGCAAATATTTATAAAGCAATTTGACAATCTGTACCTTTGACCTAATAGTAGTAGATCCACCAAAAATACTATGACTTCTTCAACTTTACAGTACCAGACACAAATTCCCTCCTGTGAACTGGGCCTCAGATCCTAGGTCAGGTCACTGTTATGCTGGGGGGCATATCTTACCAGGCAGAAGGTCATATTGTTTAATTTTTTCTTTTAAGAGATACATAACTAATAAAAAAATTAATGCTGCATGATATGTGACAAAAATAGTGTTAGACACAGGGCAGCAAGTGAAAACAAGTGGTTGTAGGGTTTCTGTTTTTATCTAACACCACTCAATATTAACTATAAGTAGGGTATTGTACGTTCAAGGTGACTGCTGTCATCTCTACAGTTTAAGAATCATTTAGAACACAATTCACAGTGCATAAATAGAAATCTAAGAGTGGAGTTTAGATCAGGTATAAAATACTTTAACATGAAAGAAGTCAAGAAATAAGGACAAAGGAACAACAATATGAAGATGAGGCAAAAGGAAATAGAGAAATGATAGATCCTCACACATTGGTGTCAATCATCTACACTAAAGGTAAAAAAAAAAATGCACTTAAGGTTGGATGTAAAATAAGAACCAGGGGCTGGAGAGATGGCTTAGCAGTTACGATGCTTGCCTGTGAAGCCTAAGGACCCAGGTTTAATTTCTCTGTACCCACATAAGTCATATGCACAAGGTGGTGCATGCATCTGGAATTAGTTTTCAGGGGATAGAGGTCCTCATGTACCCATTTTCCCTGTATCTATTTCCTTCTCCTATAAATAAACAAAATATTAAAAAAAAAAAATAAGAACCAGGCTAGAGGAATGGCTTAACAGTTAAGGCACTTGTCTGTAAAGCCAAAGGATTCAAGTTGGATTCCCCAGGACCCATGTAAGCCAGATGCACAGGGTGGTGCATGCGTCTGGAGTTCATTTATAGTGGCTGGAGGCCCTGGTGCACCCATTCTCTGTCTCTTTCTCTCTTTGCCTCTTTCTCTCTCTCAAATAAATAAGTAAAAACAAAGTAAGATACAAGCACATTTTGTCTGCCATAGACGCACTCAAAGGGCAAATTTCAAATGTAAAACTGAATTGGAGGTAAAAAGATGAAAATATGCAACCCCCCCCAAAAAAAATGTAAGCATGAGAAAACTGAAGTGGTTATCATATTGACAAATAGGCTTCAAAACAAGGAGTATACCAGATGTTCTTCCTTAGATTTGGAATGTGTGTGGAACCTTTAAGAAGCCTTGCTCCATGAGAAGATGTGGAACAATGGGGCATTGTTCGTGAGGGCAATTTAGGACCCCAGTCTCCTCCTCTTCCTGGCCACGAGGTCAGCAACTTTGTTCCATGCTCCATGTGACATTCATTTCCTCCAAAGGCAAGCTGCCATATGCAAACTGTAAACCAAATAAACCTTTTCTGTTTATCAGTTAACTGCCTTGGGCTATTTTCATAGTAATAGAGATCTGGTTAACAACTGAAGATACAAAATTCCAATAAAAAATTCTAGTAAAGATGAAAAAAAAAAGTCCTGATCAGCATGTGCTGCAGTTCCCTTCACACTTCTGGGACAAAACACCCCACCAAAAGCAGAGAATGGCAGAAAGATTTTATTCAGGCCTTCAGTGTTGCAGGGAAGCTTCATCTTGGCAGGGAAAGGCACAGCAGACGCTGGGCTTCACTGCTTGCCACAGCAGATGGAAAACAACACCAAGAGAGAAGACAGAGCTCTGTCCAGCGGGGAGCTGGTTTCTAACATCCCAAAGCCTACCGTCCCTCAGCAAGCTTCCACCTCCCGAATTGCCACCATTGCAGGACCAAGCATTCAGGACACATGAGTTTATAGAGGACATCTGACTCAAATCACCACAATATGTATGTGTTGAATGAAAGTTCTAGAATCCATGTGAATGAAAAGTTGGCAACATTTTAAAAGGGAGATACACAGAGCCATAGTTGTGATAGATTGTGACAGAGCATTCTCAAGAGTAACTAAAAATTCTAGTAGATAAGAATCCACTAAAATGTGGAATATCTGAGGAGCACGAACTAACTTAACCTAGTGACATTTTCAGACTCCACCAAACATAGAATACGCATTCTTTTCAAGTACAGATGGATGTTAACCAACTAGATTGCATGCTGTGCCAGAAAACATACTCCAGTAAGCTTTGGAAGAATGAAATCTTCCAGATTATGTTCCCTGAGTACAATGAACGTAAATTAGAAATCCTAACAGAACTCGGCCATTTTAAAAAGCTTGCACTGGTTGTGTCCTTGCAAACTTTGGAGGAATCCTCCCCAGGAGTAAGGGCTGACTGAGGGCAATTTAAAAAGTGACTCTCTGCCAGCTGGAGAGATTGCTTAGTTGTTGAGACTCTTGCCTTCAAAGCCTAAGGACCTCAGGTTCTACGCCCCAGGACCCACGTAAGCCAGATGCACAAGGTAACACATGCCCATTAGATCACACATACGCACAAGGTGATGCATGCATATGGAGTTCAATTGCAATGGTTAGAGGCTCCTGGTGCACCAATTCTCTCTCGTACTTTATTTTTAATTTAATTTTCTGCTAAAAGTAACTTTCCCATTTCTACTCTGATAAGCATATGGTCTCCCATTCCCACTTTGAACTAATCACAGAAAATTATTTTTTTCGATGCCAACTGGAGTTAGCAAGAGTGAATGCAGTCGGCTCATTCAGCAGAAAATCCCAGCCTGCAAGGCTCCGCCGTCCTCTGATGGGCTCCTTCTCACGCTGGTAGCCTGGTGGCAGGAGGGCCACATTCAGCTTCATGTCTTGCATAAGCACCTCCTATCTCCCAAGTACGTAGCAATCTTTCTCAGGATCATAGACTGTGTCTGTATCGTCAAGGTAACCCGACCATGGGCAGTGCCGCCACGCCACCTTCTGTGGAGTTGGGAGAGGAGCTGGCTGTTGGTTTCCAAAGGAAGGCTGAGCCTGAGGAGACGGAATGAGAGCCAGGAAGGTCTGAGCGAAGGTGGCAGAATGGGAGGTGGGGAGCTGGGCACCAGGGTCACCCCACAGCCTAGTTTACCCCACCTGCCCTTCCAGCCGTGGTTAACTCCAGATGCGAGATTCTCAGTGAACACACACACAAACACTTTGTGTTCTAACTTTTTTCCACAATGAGTAAGGAATGCTTTTGGATATTTTTCTCATATATTTTGTTTGGTTTGATTGGGTTTGATTTTTTGACATGGGGCTTATTATATAACCCAGAATGGCCTAGAACTTGATATGTAGCCCAGACTGGTCTAGAACTCTGCCTCAGCCTCCTGAGTGTTGGGATTACAGGTGTGCATCACCATGACCTGCATTTTTTTTTTAATGTACAAATATTTAAGGCAAAATAAAAATGATTTGGGGTTGGATCTTTTATTTGGGGCAGGGGGCACAGAGTGTTAGATGTGTGCTTAAGGCTGGGCACATGCCTCCACAGGCACTGCTGCCAGCTTCCTTTTGCTAAGCCTTGAAACAGGCTTGATCTCTCAGTTAATGACCTCATAGACTGTGGGCGAACACCTCACCAAAGTGGGGAGCATTTAAGATATACATAAGCAGGATTTCTGTCATGTTTCACACATGGTAAAAACATTGTCTGTGCTTCAGTTCTTAGAGCCACAGGAAAACAGCTAGCTTTGAACTCCTACTCAGGAAGATGCTTTCCTCTCCTCTCGTCTGAGTCCCAGCCTCGCCTCCCCGGAGGGGACAAGCCTTTACCTGGTTTGTCTCCAGGCTTCGAGCAAGAAACAAATAGAAATAACAAGTGTAGCGTGGGACAGAGGCAATTAAAAATAAATCAGGCATCTTAGAAAAAGTCATTTGCAGAAACAGTTGTGTCCACAGCATGAAATATGGAGGAATACATTAAAGCAAAATTAATTTAATAAACATTCACCCTCATTCTTTTTAAAGGAGAGAATACCATGAAATACTTCATTAGGCAAAGTCTCAGCAGGGAAATAGGAAGCTCTTTCAAAGAAGACTTTGTAAATAGGCGAGAGAAAGGGAGGGGGGGGGCACAGAGAGAGAGAGAGACCCAGTCTGAGTGTGGAGCTCTAAAATTCGAGCAAGGTGGTTCTCATAAAGGTCAAGAAGGCTAAGGTACTTCGAAGCGCCTCAGTTCTCCATTCATTCACAGCCTGGCAGGTCCATTGCACCAGACTCCACGTTCAAAGAGTCAGCTCTGTTCAGAGCAGCGCCACGTCTTACCCTAGGCCTTGAAGCTGCTTCTTGTCAAGTTTGCGGCTTGGATATGAAATGTCCCCCAGAAAGCTCCTGTGTGTGTTGAAGTCTTGGTCCACAGTGCGGTGTGAGAGATGGAGCTATTGGAAGGTGGCTGAGTCATAAGGCCTCTGGCTTCCTCAGTTGGGTCAGTCCATTGGTGATTCCCCTAGCTGAATGGGACATCAGGAGGAACGGTTAGAAGGCAAAGTCTAGTGGGAGGAAGAACGGGGTGCGCCTCGTCCCAAAGACCCTTCCTGTGCCTCTCTGCTTTTGGATGCCAGGATTTTTTTTTTTTTTCTGTTTAAAGACAACTTTTATACAGCTAAACTTAATCTTATTCCCCGATTTCTCCCCCCACCTTACTTCATAAGCATTCCCATGTTATTGCATATCCTCAGCAACATTATTTTTATGACTCTATAAGATTCAATCAAACAGGCATTTGTTTTCCCAAAATTTAGCACATTGTTTGCTCATAACTTTTAATGTATATTTTCCAAAATACTCCAGGGAAAATTTTCTTGTACAAATCTGTTTCGGTATATATGATTATCTTAGAATGGACTTTCAGACGTGACTCTAACATTGGTGTCAAAGGGCAGGGCTTAGGCGGTCACTTTTGTCAGCTAAAAGAATGCAAGTTGTTCATTTAAATTTTAATTTTAAATTATTTGTTGCTATCTGAAATTCAGATCTAACTGGGAGTTATGTATTTAATCTGGGAGGACTGGTAGGATATTTTAAGGGTTTCCATACATATCTCTAGTCCCTAGGGCTAGAAGTGAGAGGGGATGAAAAAATGGTGCCCAGTGTTTTATTTGGTACCATGCTGTTTCAAATACTTTCTGCATTAGTACATTAAATCTCACGCCTACCTCTGAGGGGAGGGAATTTTTTTGCCCTATTTTGTAAATGAGAAAGCTAAGATCGATGAGGTTAAGTTTTCAGATATTACATAACCAGGACTCATGAATCTAGAGTTTCTCACCTTATTCTGCTGCCATAGGGGCCTCTGGAGGCTGAGGGACAGCAAATGCCAGTGTCTTCATGTGATGCCTGGCTGGGTCCAGTCTTCTTCATCTCCACACCCAAAACCTTCCCCGTGCACTGAAGGGTGCTGGTAAGTGATAGGACATTTTCCATGACAGGGTAGAGAATTTGCCTACTCCTAAGAGAAACTCTCAATCTTTATTTCTTTCCATTTAAGACTTCCTTTCACCTCCCCGATTTCCTGAACCCCACCTCCACCCCTGTACTCATATGGAAAATGTGTTGATCAGTTTTACATCTCCATAACACATATCTGAAAGAACCAAGAGGCAGAGAGAAAAAGGAAGGAAGGGAGGGAGGAAGGGAGAGAGGGAGGGAGGGAGAGGAGGAAGAACTATTTTGGCTCATGGGTTGTGAGGTTTCAGTCCAAGAACGGAGAGGGCCCCTGTCTCGGGCCTGAAGTAAAACAGACTATCAAGGCAGCAGAAGCGTGTGGTGAAGGCTGCTCACCTCACGGTGGCCAGAGGAAGAGAGACAAATGGAGAAAGACCAGGCGTAAGAGATAGCCCCAAAGAACATATCGCCAGTGGTCTATTTCCCCCATATGCTACACCTCCCAAAATTCCCCTCTCCCCCTCACAATGCTACCAAATGATAAAGCCATAAGTGAATTATGTCAGAGTTCTTATCATCCAACCACTTCTCCAAAGTCCTACAGCTGAACATTGCACTGGGGACCAATCTACATTCCTTTTGAGGAGACATCGCATGTCCAGACCTCACCAGGGTGCATTTGGCACTGTTTCCGCCTCTGTTTACATCTTTTATGTCTGCCACTCACTCACCAAGCACCCCTTTCCCATCCAGACGTGCCTGCCTTGGAAAGGAGAGATTCCACTTGTGTGTTTCTCCCATCCTCCTGCAACATTTTTAGTGTGTGTATATGTGTGTGTGTGTGTGTGTGTGTGTGTGTGTGTGTGTGTGTGTGTGTCGTGTGTTCATGACACATGCCAGGGGATATGTGTGAACAGAGGAAAACCCCAGCAGTCACACCCTTGCCTTCCACATTATTCGAGACAGGGTCTCTTGTTGCTTTGTTCACTTCCGTGTTTCCCAGGCTAGCTGGTCAGCATGTTCCTGGGTCATTGTCCACCTGCTGTTTCACTGTGGACATGTTAGGATTACAGATAACCAGGCTATAGCATCCAGCTTGTACATGAGTTCTGGAGAGCCAAACTCAGATACTCATGCAGCAAGTGTTTTATCCACTGATCCATCTCCCTAGCTCCATTTCTGTTTGGCCTGCCGGCATGGACGGGGTGTGTGATGTGTTGTGTGTGGTATCCGCAGGAGTGTGCATAGATGCGTGCGCCCTGTAAGGATTCACAGGGAGACTGGAGGAGAATGCCCCGTGTCCTCTTTTTACTCGTTAGCCTATTTCCTCGAGTCAGAGTCTCTCACTCAACTCGGAGCTGCCTTTTTCCCATCAGCTAGTCCCAGCCACACTCCAGTCTCTCCCCTGCAGGACTGGGGTTGCAGGCAAGCATGGACACATTCAGCTCTTTACATGGCTGGTGTGGGATCAAACTCGGGCAGTTCCAGACCCTTCCTTGCCCTCATACTTGTTTGGCAAGCACTCTTACACACCAAGCCATCTCCCCAGCCCCTCCCCCCCCACACACACTCACCAGCTTTATTTTTAAGTATCAATGGGAGAGGGATTTTATTTTCTTCCCTCCCTCCAGCGCCCATGCTCCACCTTCATCACTGCCCAGAACGTTTGGGGACTGAGCGTAGGTTAGGAGCAGAGCCCAGGTTGGTATCTGTAGGTTACATAGGTGCTGTTCTCCAGCCCTCAGGCAGTCAGGAATGCCAGGCAGCCGCCAGCCACAGGCAAATGGTAGGGAGTGGACAGGCTCATTGGGCACAAGCAAAGCAGCTGGAGGACCGCAGGGGAAACACCCTCACTTGGAACACTGTGTGGCAGGGGTATCACCAGGCTGAACACAGCAGAGCAGACACTTTGCTCCGTGCAGACGAGGCAGCCTCGGGATGAGGATGGCCTTTCCACTTAAAACTTGTACAAGATGGAGTCCAGGAACTAGCTAGAGTGTGGGTCCAAAGCTTGAGAAATTCTCACAGCCTCTCCCCTGTGCTCTTCAGAACTCTTCATGGTTGAGGCCAAAGGAGTCATGTGGCTAGCACTGACCTCTGGACTTTGGGGAGCCCCCCAGCTTCTGCTGTGACTGTCCCCAATTGCTAAGCACAATTTGCCCTGGCTCTCTTTGAAACGATTCACAAAACACAACCTTAAGGTTTTAAAACGGCTCATAAAAATGGATCAATCAACACAAGGCTGAAATAATTAGTTCTCTTTGCTAGGAAGAAAAATAGTGCTTCTTAATTACTGTACTGATTGTGTGAGAGATTTTTAAATACAAAAAAAAAAAAAAAAAAGAAAAAGAAAAAGAAAAAAAAAAGGCCTCCAAAGGCTCTGTCCTTCTACCTGCCTATTGGGGAAAAAGAACCTAATTTAAACAAAGAAAATATATTAATATTTAATGGTGTGATTTCTTTTCCCTCCACATTCTTTTTTACTTCTCAACCCAGTGACAGCTCCAGAAATTACCCCCCAAAGAATACCCAAAATGCCAAGGGAGCAATGGTGAGGTGCAGTACTGATAAGCAGCTGTGTACAGCAGCCTCATACCAGCCACATTGCTTTCAACCCTCAAGGGAGCCCCTGTCTCCAGTCTCAATGCCAGCAGCTCTCAGCACTGTATGCCATGATGGCTCCATCCCCTTTGTTATGGGAACCCTGGGGACATGGACACATACAACATTTCCGACCAGCTGCAGGAGGATCAACCACACAACATGAGTGAACGCCTGGCACATAGATGTGTGACCTCACAGCGCTGTCTCCATCACAGGCTCGGAGACTGGGCCAGGAGTGGGGAGGTTGGCTTCTCAGAAGTTGCACACAAGCCGGTGGGGCAGCACCAATGTGTGAATTCCCCGCGGTGTCTTGCGTTTCCATGCCCTGATGTCAAGTGATGGCTCTGTTCTCCACAGTGTATAATGACCCGTGCTCTCTAGGCTTTGGGCTCTCTGCCTTTAGATAGACAAATGGTTATGGCCCTTTGGTATCTACTTTCATTCTTTTCTATATAAGGACGGCAGCCTTTATCTGCTAGACTTTTTAAAAAACATTGCAAGGGACAGGGCTGGAGAGATGGCTTAGCGGTTAAGGCATTTGCCTGAAAAGCCAAAGGATCCCAGTTTGATTCTCTAGGACCCACCTAAGCCAGATGCACAAGGGTGGGGGGCGCATGCATCTGGAGTTCATTTGCAGTGGCTGAAGGTCCTGGAATACCCATTCTCTCTCTCTCTTTCTCTCTCTCTGCCTCTCTCTCTCTCTTTCTCTCTCTTCCACTTTCTCTCTTTCAAATAAATAATAATAAATTAAGATATAAAAAAATTAAAATCTAAATTACAAGGGACAGAAAAGTCCAAATAAACTAAGGCCCTGTCGTGTATAAGGGCAGGACGTCAAGCACATCTGGCTTCAGGAGCTCATCCAGTGCCACGTGAAGAGGACGCGCCCTCACCCCTCACACCACCTCATTTCCCAAAGAAGCTGGGATGGTACAGTAGTTCCTGAGGTTCCTGACCCTGCCCACCTAAGCTCATGCAGAGTGAAGACCCCACCCCAGGCTCCCTGAAAGACACGGGCACGCCTCATCAGCCCAGGCGGGATGGGCCGCCTGCTCACGGCTGTGTACCGGGAAACGAGAGGGGGAGTGGCCCGTGCCTGTGTGTGCTGCTGTCTCTGCAGCTGGAGGAATAAAGGTTGGGTAGGTCAGCAGCATGCTAATTTGCTCAGAATGAAGATCCGTTGCAGAGCCATGCTTCCATCCGGAAGGGAAGACAGTGTGCGTGCAACAGCGGCGTGCAGTGGAGGCCCCAGGCCGCTGCTGCCTCCCCATGGGCGGTGCCTGGCCCACGCCACGTGTTTCAAGTGAACTCGGTATTAACTAACAGCAAAGCTCCCTACATCCGGGTCCTCGGCTTCCTTGAGTAAGCCAGGACTCCGGCTGGAGGACAGTGGCTGGCTCTGCCTTGTCCTGTCCACAGGCAGCCCCCTACCTTGCCAGCTACTTGCTCCCATTTACCTTGGACACTGGGGTTGGCCGAGCTTGCAACTCCAGGAGCAAATGCACTTGAGGTTAACATCTATCTCCTCCATTTAAAGCACCTCCTTGGCACTGTGCAGGGACCAAGAATGGTGCCTCTTGCCTCTCAGATTCGGTTGGCAGTGAGCCTGGGAGGCATGTGCCCATTGGCCACTTTCCAGAGGTGAGGGGGGACGGGACCTGCAACAGAAACGGGAATGGGGTGAGTGGCCCATGGGGTGGTTAGAGAGGGGTGTGTTCTCTTGGCCTGTTCCTGGGCTGGAATGGAAACTGGGCAGAGGCAGGGCCCTGCAAGGCAGAGGATGAGTGATAAAAGGTTCTCAGCAGTTTTCTTGTCCCCACCTGCCAGCCCTCCCTCCTCCGCCTTCTACAGGCTCTCCAGAAGATCAAGTTCTGAGGGTCGGGGCCTCGCATCTGCCAGAAGCTGTTCTATAAACGTGTGGGCAAGGGGGCCGGCCGCCTCTGCCAGTAACCCCAGAGCAGATCAAGAGAGTGTTTCTGTTTGTTTGTTTGTTTTTCCAACACAGTCCACTTCCCTGTTGTGTGAAGAGTCAGGAGAGGAGGGAAGAAGGAATGGAAACTCAGCCACACATCTACAGCATCTCCCTCCACACTTCCCAAATCTCCTGTCCACAGGGTTGACCCTGCCTTAGACACAATCCGCAGCATCCCCCCCCCCACCCCGCCCGCCATCACCATGGTCCTATCTGCTCACTTGCTGGACACAGGGTCTCACAACATAGCCCAGGTAGGCTTGTCCTGAAAGTTCCTACACAGCCCCCAGAGTGGCCTCAAGTTCACACTGCTTCTGCCTTCGCCTCCCAGGGTGCCAGAATCCCAGGTGTGAGACCCTCCCTCCCTCAGCTCCCACCTCACTGTCTCCCCTAGACAGCTGTTTCTTTCTTTTTGCTTGAAACCCACCAACGCCTCCCTATTTGATAACAAAGAGATTTGAACATTCTTAGAGGTCTAAAAGGCCTATGGTAGAAGTTTTTTTTTTTCTCTCTCTCTCTCCCCTTGAGACTTCCACTCAGCTACTCTGTTGCCCTGTGGCAGACACTGTGATTGTTACCTTCCCCACCTTAACGGGGACCAGGGACATCCTATCACACACACACACACACACACAAACACACAAACACACACTGCCCTGTGAGGACAGCGTCTGCCATGTGGCGGGCACCGAATGATGAATGAACGATGGGGCGCCAGGAACCAGCCACACAGTGTGGACCTTCTGTTTACCTGTAGTTCAAGGCAACTATTTGCAAATCCCTATAGACCCCATTTAAAGATTGAACCCGAGGTACGAGAATGACAGAGGGAAGGGTGGGGGAGGAAACTTGGCTTTATTTTACAGTTTATTTAATTCACCCTTCCTGCTGGCACCGGTTTAATTCATCTCCACGGCGGAGGCGGAAGGACGGAATTGAAATATTAACCTTCGAGGCAGCGGTGAGCAGATAGCGAGCTCTGCCCGCCAGTGCCGAGGGGAGATGAAAGGCGCGCGAGAGACTTCCGCGCGAGAACTAAAGGGGTGAGAACAGAAGCCTTTCTCTTAATGGTTCATTTTCTTTCTCTTTAGTCCAAAGTGATAAAAGCAAATAAATTTGTGTTTAGAATCACAGACAGTACAAGGCCATTATATAATGATATTATCTTCCTGGTAAAACTTCGTCAGAAGTTCTAATGTCGAAAGCATGCAAAGTGGATTAAAATATCACAGGCGAGCAGCAGAGACTGTCAAAATGACAGAATATCATTAAACCTGTATATTTATCCCTTAATTTTCATCTCCACACGAGATCCCAGCATGGCTCGGTTTGCACACAAAGCCGTCTCCGCGTGGCCAGCTGAATGGTGGAGAGGGGACCTGCTGGGCAGAAACTGGGGTTTTCCCAGCTCCAAGGCCCCCCGCCCCTACCAGGCTGATTGAGAGAGCCCACCTCAAGCATCTAAATAAACAGAAAGGTGGCCTGCTGCCTGGATGGCACTTAGCTGGCATCCCTCCCTCCAGAGGGAGTACCCGGGCAGTGACACCAAAAAAAAAAAATGTCCCTGAGAGGAGGGCTGGTGGCAAGATTGACACATGGATGGTTTTTTGGCTTTGTTTTGTTTTGTTTCCTGTCCGTTTCCATGGAAGAAGGCGGCTTCTCCCCCTCCCAGTCTGCGTCTCTGTGGGAGGAGGATGGCAGCCACTATGTGCCAGGGGCTGTCCTTTCTCTGTGTCCCGCCGTGTGCCTCAGCTGGACTCACTCTCAGGGTCTCTGCTAACCCTGCAACTGAGCCTCAAGGCCCTGCAGCTGGCCCAGGACCTGAAGGTGACAGTATGTCATCAAGTGAGACCAGGCCCTGTGGCGACCCGAAGGGTTGCTAGGCATGCCTCCTCACGCCTCCGCCAGCGCGTCAGGGTAACGAGGACCGAGGTGGCGTGGACAGACCCATGCAGAACGCTCTCGAAGGCCAGCTGTTCAGAGCAACAGGCAGGCAGAGCCCCCAGCGTGGGAGCGCTCAGATGCCCCGCGCTTGCTTGCAAACACGATGGCCTCAGTAAGTTTCGCCGGTGGCGCCCGCAGGGGACGCGGGGGACACTCACGTTAGACTGTTTGAATGTACCGTTATGTGCACACGGGCTGCAGACGCGTGCAAGCAATATGAAAAGTCGGTTGGCTGGAAGCAGGGTAGCGGGCAGCACACAGCTCCTGGCATCAGTCATTCTGCCCGCTCTGGACCCTGTGTCACTCCTGAGCTCCTCGGAATCCCTCTCAGCCCTCATGGGTGCTGTCTCGCTCTCTCCCAGAGCAAGCCCTGCTCCTCCCTAGCCCCGCACGCAGCTCCACCGCCTCCAGGCAGGCAGCCTTCCCCAGCTGCCCTGAGGTATCCACCCGCCCTCCTCGGCCCTGCCACCACCGAGGCCTGTCCCCTCAGCGTCATCAGCCCTGGGTGGGCCACGCACCCTCCTCCACCTCCTCACAGCTTGGGGACGTCCAGGAGGAAAGTCTGTTAAAGCTAAGGTCCATCTGCAGCCCATGGCCCCCATCACACTGAGGTCAGTACACTGCCAGGGACAGGCGGGACACGGGTGCAGGCCCACGCTGAGTGCTGGCCCACTTTCGCTAAGGGTGGACTGGGCATTCGGGGCACGAGACATCATACCCTGTGGAGTTTCACTTGAAGAAGACTGCAAAAAATTTATAGAAACGCCATTTTGCAAGAAAAGGAAGATTAGGATGAGAACAAAACTCACAACAAATACCAAACGCGTAAAACTTCTAGTCCTTTCAGATTTCCGCAGGCAGGGTGCCGGAAATACTCACATAGACACATTTTCCATAGCACCCTGCCCTGCTCCTCCACCGAGCACGCTATTCAAACCCACGGCTCCCAGCAGATGACAGGGGCTTGTAGCTTCACTAGCTTTGGGAGGCCCACAATACCTGGATGCCTCTCTGAAGACTAAAAGTGACAACCAGAGCTGGAGAGATGGCTCAGTGGTTAAAACCACTTGCTTACAAAGCTTGCCTGCTAAGGTCTGATTCCTCAGTAGCCACATAAAGCCAGATGCCCGAAGTGACACATGTATCTGGAGTTTGCAGGGGCAGAAGGCCCTGGCATGCCCATTCTCTCCCTCTCCCTTTCCTCCTTCACTTTCTCTCGTAAATAAATAAATAAATATTTAAAAAAATTAAAATGACAAACCAACAAAACCTAGTTACCAGTAGTAAGCATAGTGGCTGTGGTCTAACAAGTACCCCCCACCCAACCTCCGAGGGTGAGGACAGCTTGAGGCCAGGCTCCCCTGTGAGAAGCAAGGAGTGGCATTCAGCAACAGGCATGTGCAGATTGATGAACAGGAAGGCAGCTGGGCATGGTGGCACACACTTGTGACCCCAGCGTTCAGACGAAGGACTGGGGAAGGAGAAGAGCAAGCTGCAGGCAGGCCTGCTTATAGAGCACGCGCCTGCATGAAAGGAGGGCCCAGGCTGTAGCTGGGCAGCAGCGCTTGCCTGGCACGCATGAGGCCCTGGGCCGAAGGCTCAGCACTGCAGAAAAGGAACCGAGGAAGGCCAAAGGAGGAGTGAAGGGCCCCACTTCCCTGCCGAGGTGGAGCCTGACTCAGGCGTTCTACCAGATATACAAAGAAGAAAGACAGCCATCTCCACATGTCTACACACTTGTCTAAAAAAGAGGAAAGAGGGCCCTTACGCCAGCTCAGCTCTATGAAACTAGAATATTTGATGTCAAAACCAGACAAAGATATTTTGGGGGGAAAAAAATCAATATGCCTCATGAACTAATCCTTTTATACATGCAAGAATGGCTAAAGTTAAAAATATCAAACATCGATGTGACTGTTCAGTGACTAGAGCTCTTATACAATTCTAATGAGCATGCAAATGGTATCTTGGAAGACAGTTTCATGATTGCTTAAGTGAAATTTACCTTACAACCCAGTAACCCACCCTTAAGTATTTATCTGGTAGAAATAGAAACAAATGTAAATACTTGTATGAGAATGTGCTTTCTTCAGGAACCCTGTTGTGACTTGGGTGTAAAATATTCTCTGCACACTCTTATGTCTCACACTTGGTCCCTGCCTAGTGGGTTGTTTTGAGAGGTTATGGAAACTCTGGGACTAGAGACACGGCAGGCAGAGGTAGGCTACTGGGTACTTGAGGAGGGGCAAGCCAGCTCTGGTCCTGGCTATAACCCCTGTGCTTCCTGGTCGGGACCTGGTGAGAAGCCACCACAGCAAGCTTCTGCTCCTATAGACTAACCCACTCCATTACCATCCTTCTCTGCCATAATGGACTATACTCTCTGAACCATGAGCAAGGAGAAATCCTTCGACCCTCAAGTTGCTTCTGTGAAGTATTTGGTCACAGGATTAGCAGAAGTCTCAAACTGGAAACCATATGGGGTATTCATATATCATCAATATGTGACTAAATAAACAAATTGAGGTATGTCCATACAATGGAATATTACTGAGAAATTTAAAAGGCAGTGTCGGTGCTGAAGAGATGGCTACATGGTTAAAGGCACTTGCTTACAAAGCCCAATGGCCAGTGTTTGACTCCCCAGTGCCCACACAAAGCCAAGATAGACAAAATGGCACATGTTTCTGCCATTAGTATCTCTCCTCTTCCTCCTCTTTCTTCTCTCTCTCTCTCCTTGCAAATATATATATATATATATTTATTTATATATTGGGTTTTCGAGGTAGGGTCTCACTCTAGCTCAGGCTGACCTGGAATTCACTCTATAGTCTCAGGGTGGCCTCAAACCCACGGTGATCATCCTATCTCTGCCTCCCGAGTGCTAGGATTAAAGGCGTGCACCACCACGCCCGGCAAATAAATAAATATTTTTAAAGGCATTGCCATCAAACATATGGAAGAGTCTTAAACGTATTATACTGAGTGAAACAAAGACAGACTATAGAGTGACCAAGCCTGTTTCCCTGCACTTCTGCAGAAGCACACTTATCCATAGAGACACAAAACCCACTAGGAGCTTCCAGGGACAGAGGGAGATGTGAGCTTGACAGCGCAAAGGCGTTCTTTGCTGTGAGGGGTGATAGAATACGCTGTGTTCCAATTTGGGGAATGGGTAGTCACAGGGGTTATGTATTTGTCAATGCTTGTCAAAAGGTACAATAAAGTTAAATTTAAATTGAAAAAACTATGACTAATAAATTGAACTGCTATGTTTCTAGGCTTTATTCCCAAATTTCTAGAGTCAATATTTGTGAACTGATATGTTTTTAGGCTTTATTCCCAAATTTCTTGAGTCAATATTTGACATCAGGGTGTGGCCACAGGCATTAGTATTTTTTCATACATTTCCCTGGTGATTCCAGAGTAAAACCAAACTTGACAATGAATGGACTTAGCTTTTTCTTTTTTTAAAAAAAAAAATATTTATTTATTTATTTAACAGAGAAAGAGGGGAGAGAGTAAGAGAATGGTTGTGCCAGGGCCTCCAGCCACTGCAAATAAACTCCAGATGCATGTACCCCCTTGTGCATCTGGTTAACATGGCACCTGGGGAGTCGAACCTGGGTCCTTTAGCTGTGCAGGCAAGCACCTTAACTGCTAAGCCAACCCCCCCAGCCAGCTTTTTCTTTTTTAATAAAATACCCATACTTTATTTTATTTTTATTTATCTCAGAGACAGAGGGAAAGAGGAAGAGAGAAAGAATGGGTGTGTCAGGGCCTCCAGCCACTACAAACGAACTCCAGACTCATGCACCACTTTGTGCATCTGGCTTATGTAGGTCCTAGGGAATTGAACCTGGGTCCTTTTAGCTTTGCAGGCAAATGCCTTAACTGCTAAGCCATCTCTCCCGCCCAGACTTAGCTTCTGAAAAGAGTTCTCAGCTCCTGTCATTTCCCAGCTCCCCACAGACATGTCCTTCTCCACCTTGAAGACCTCTCTCTATCTTGCAAATCCTTCTCTCTCTCTCTCTCTCTCTCTCTCTCTCTCAGCACTGCGACTCCTCTGACATTGTCTCTGCCCTCCCCACGTGTCAGCTGCTGGGCTGGCTCAGGCTGCAGTGTTCCTTGACTGCAGTCCTCTTGCAGTCACTGTGAGCCAGATGATCGCTGGCATTTGGGACCTCCCTTCAGTAGGGACTTCCCTGGCCTCTCCATTCGTGACTGCCCTCTCTCCAGGCCCCTCATCTCCGTCACTCTGGTCCTTAACTTCACAATTCTTCTCACTTGGTGGACTTCATCTCTTTCAGATTCTCCCTCGCCTTGGTTGACAACCTCCCCACGGAGAGGCTTTCTCTCTGTCTTGTTCTCTGCAGTCCCCTAACATCCAAGATGGTGAGTAGGACAACTCAGGCTCAGTAAGAATCCGCTGAGTAAATAATTAACCTGACAGAGCTGCTAAACGGTAGTCAAAGCCAAAGACTCACCACCAACCCACAGAAGAAAAATTACAGGAACTGTTTGATAAATTCCAAATGGTTGCAATAAGCAGGGATGGAAATGATGTGCTTCATTTATTTCATTTTTCCCTAGGTAATTTCACAGGTCTTGGCAAAGAGCTAAGACTCCTTCCGCCCTCCTTCTCCAGAGGCTGCCATGCAGCTAGGCTGGAGGAGTCCCTGCAGCCCTTTTATACCCAGGATCCTGCCCTCACTGACTCCTGACCCTGTCTTGACCAATCAGGTCTAAGAGTGCCTCAACTGCTAAGGTCCCCCTCTAGTGGAGGAAGAAATAATTGACAAGAATGGTGGTGTCACCCCAGAGTGAGACAAGAACAAATATCAATAGAAAAGCTAGACTGTGGGCTGGAGAGATGGCTTAGTGGTTAGGGCGTTTGCCTGTGAAGCCTGAGGACCTAGACTGGGCTCCCCAGAACCCTCATAAGCCAGATGCACAAGGGGTCAGGTGCATCTGGAGTTTGTTTGCGGTGGCTGAATGCCCTGGCATATCCATTCTCTCTCTTTTTCTCTGTCTGCCTCTCTTTTTTTCTCTCTCTCAAAATGGATAAATAAGTAAAATTGAAAAAAGAAAATCTAGACTTTCCTGTCCACCACATCTCTACCCCCAAATCCCTTTCATAGGAACCATCTGTTCTGTTTTGCATTGTTTTGTTTGTTTTCTATTTCACTTGGGCTCACTTGGGGCATTTCTATTATTTGGTGTAAGAAGGATTGTAACTAATCAAACCTGTATTACTGTAATAATAAGAAAATAGCACTGTAAGAATTCAATCTGCATACAAACATTTTCAGTGAGTACATATTTACAATCCAAAGATAAAAACAGTTCCTCTTGTGTTTTTTTTTTCTTTAATATTAAACTTTTTTTAAAAAAATATCAATAGTAAAAAAACCTGAATTTTAAACAGATTCTAGACTGGTAGTCTGTCTCCACCTCTCATTTGTCTTTAGCACCTGACTTGTCTCCAGTGGTTTTCCAAGAGCTGCTGCTCTCATGACCAACTCCACTAGCTTCCTGATTTGAACCCAGGTTCTTTCCTCCAGAGGATGGAAAACAGACTGGCGAGCCTTTACCATGTCTTCCAGCGTGGTCTGGAGCCAGCTTAGCGACCAGTCTTCGAGTCCTTACTCTGGGATTCTTGGGTGATGACTTACATCTTCCTCTTCCAGGCTGGGCATACTTGGAGCTTGGAGCTGAGCGTAAGAGGTCTTCCAGACCTACCGTGGCAGGTTTCAGTGAACCGAACATGCGGAGCATGCAAGCCAACAGCCCTCAGTACCCTGAACAGGAGCATGGCTTCAGCCAGTCGCCATTTGCCAACAATGGGTCACATTGTCCTTTTCATGGAAGCGAGGCAGTTTTTCCTTGTGTTTCCTCAGCCATCAGTTCAGATCTCCTAAAGGAAATGTCATCCCACAGCAGATCAACAGATCTATGTGGTCATTCTGGATCTTTCCGCATTCACCCCACCCTCTGCTACCCCTTCACAGACTTGCTGTCCAGCAAGCCCTTGTACTATGGAGTTTCTAACCAAAGCACAGTTGTCAAGGATTGGAGACATGGGTGACTGTGTCCCAAGTCACCTCAGCCAGGCATCAGAGCAGCCAGTCCTGAAGGCTCCAGTGCCCCATGCCTGCTCAGCACTAATTTGAGCTGTGACACCATTTTCTAAGCTGTCACCACCTCAGGCCACAAAAGAACCTCCCTTGGGGAACAAGAACGGTTGGTATTCAATTTTCCTCCTCCACCCCTCAAGAGCCAAGTTCCCAAGTTCAAAGGCATCTATCATGGTGAGTGATGGATTGTGTTTCAGAGCAGGTTGGCAGCGGGCGGGAATTGGATTCAGAAACAACCATCTGGCTTTTGCAACGGTGTGCCCTTTGCCCGGCTCAGAGTCACACTGGCTGTCACACAACCCAAGTGGCCACAAGTGTGGAACTAGCTACAGCAACAGCTCTCTTCTGTACTGAAGAAGGCACCCCAAAACCAGTGGTTCCCACTCTGGGATGCTGGTGTAGAGAAATGGGACTGAGAATACGGAGCTTTTTGTGAATCTACTATGTGTTGAGTTTTTGGAAGACAGATTAACACAGACAAAACCTCCATCTCCCAGGTCTCCCATGCGCTCACTCCCTCAGTACATCAGGAGGCAGCCAGCCCAAGCTCCCATTTTTAGCATACTTGGGGACAAAGTATGTCTCCACACTGCTTAGCACAGAGCCAAAGAGGGAGACAGGTTAATAGCAACCAGCCAGGACAGCATTTGCAAGTGACAAGCAGTGCCGCTATCTGTCATGTTTTCAGAAACACTTAGGGTGACAAGCTCCAGGAGTCACCGAGTTATAAGTATCGGACAGAAGGAACTTGAAGAAGCAAAAATCTGATGAGTAAATGTTTGGCTTATTTGTTGAGATAGCTAAAACCAAGCGAAAGCACTTGGAGATATTCCTTACTTTCTGGGAATTCGTATCTAGGTAGACAAAGAATGAAATTATTTGAGGAGAAAAAAAAAGAAGAAGAAGAAGCTGAGACGTGTGAGCATGTGGTTGCACGTGTCTAACAATGGCAGGAGGAAAGATGAGCGCGAGCGAGGGAGGGATTCCACCCGGAATACACATGTAACCCCACAGCCATTAGCCAACATTTACAGAGTGCCTGTTTGTGAGCTAGACGTTGTTCTAAGCACTTCCGTGTTCTCCCTGCTTTTAATTATCACAACATGTTAATGCATGTAAAACATTTAACACTGCCATGGACTGAGAAGGCACTCGGCAGGAGCTATTCCCAGTATGCTGGTGACATTTCCACCACCACCACCACCCCCACCCCCCAGTGTCTAGGGAAGTAAATGGAGGCTCAGGGATGAGAAATGGCTTTCCTTTGTTTTTGTGATTACAGAAGAGTCTCAAACCTAGTGTGTATGTGTGTGTGTGTGTGTGTGTGTGTGTTCTCATATAAGAATAAAGTGAAGGAAAAACATCCATCTCTCTACTTCACCAGAGCTAGATACTATAATGGACACTCATTTATTCACTTGCCAATTCTTATCCTTTTTTTAATTTTTATTCTATTTATTTTTTTGCCTGAGCATGCATATCAACACACAGGAAGGTGGGGACCTCTATACTCTTAAGATCCTATGATTACAAAGGGAGTAAATCAAGGAGTGAAATTTCAAGGTATGTGGTCATGATTCAAAAACCCTTCCCAGCTCAAGTGTGCAGCTGGGGGGGGGGGGGGTAATACCATGACTCCCGCATCCTCAGGGCCATAGAAGAGCCGGAAGGCACTGCATATGCATACATACTGGCCATGGGCACACACTGGCAAGGAGAGAGCGCAGTGGAGATGCCACGGGCCGTGACGAAGAGCTGCTTCTAACAGACGCATGCTCCACTCTTGTGTCATGGAATAGCTCCAAGTCTCACCATCACCCAGAAAATGGCTCTAGTTTCAAAACTAGGGACAAGAGGAGATGTTTCCTGGGTAAAGGCAAGAAACACAGCGGTTCGTTTTGACCTTGAATACCATGTTTCCATGAGTGCTATCATGGTTTGGGTCTGGAATGTTCCCAAAGGCTCATGTGTTGAAGGCCTGAACCTAGCTGATGGAATTCTTTGGAAGTGATTGGACGGTGCAGGCTTTGGCCTGACGGATTGATCTATTCCTGGATTTATAATAAGATAGGCTACTGGGTTTGGGGAGTTGTGGGAGCTGTGGTCTGTGTAGAGAAGTGGGTCACAGGGAACAAGACTTGGAAGGGTAACTCTTATCTCCGAACTCTTCCTCTCTCTCCTCTTTGCTTCCTCGTTTCCATGAGGCAAGTGGTTTCCTCCACCACACCCTTCTTCCACGATGTCCTGCCCCACCACAGGCCTGCAAGCAATGGGAACCAGCGGACTATGGGTTGAAGTCTCTGAAGACAAAGTCAGCCTTCCTACCTTATGTTTCTTGTCTCGACTGTTTTGTCACAGCAGCGACAAACTGGCTAATACACCTCTGTCTCTGCCTCTGAGTACCTTCCTGGCTGAGTTGGAGGTGGCAGGTCATAAGGCCTCTTCTACTTCTCCTGTCAAGGTGAAAGTGCCCAGCGATGGCTTACACGTCCCCTAGACATTGCCAGGAGCACAGCCAGCTCCACACTTCACTACGCCACCACTGTCCTGATCGCCTGTGACAAGAGCAGCAACTACAGCCTCACCCAGAGCCCTCTAGGGTGAGAGAAGGGGCAGCCATCACCTTGAATGCCAACCCAGGTCTTTGAGCTTGGGAATCGACTGGGGCAAACATTCCTTGGTAACCTCTGATGGCAAAAGCCAGGGCCTAAGGCTGAAAGCACATCCTGAGAGGACAGACTCACCAGTCCTTGTGGTCACCTGCTGTCCCAGTTTAGAAGATGAGCACATGAAGGTCAGTAGGTTATGTCGGCGGAGCTGCCAGCCCAGGTCCACCCATCCCTGGGCTCCCATTTCTCCCACGGTACAGCCTGGATGTCTAGATATTCCAGACTCACCTCCCAGAGCTCGCCCTCCACTCCCCCATCGGCACGAATCTCCTCCTGGCAGGACCACTCTGCGGGGAGCCTCTGGAGGCACTCTGTACACCCCTTCTTTCCTCCACCAGCCAACTGATATGATCCTCACAAGCTTGGCTTCATCCCTTTGGTTGGTCCACGGAGCTCTGTAGTGGTCGGAGCAGCTGTGCAGCTAGACTTCAAGCCAAGGAACTGTTGTCTCCACGCCTGCACCTGTATTAATTAGCCACTCCTTCAACACTGGCTGTGTCTATACACATTATTATATAGTCGATGCCTCTCCCTAGTAAGCACATTTAAACCAGCAATTTTTCTTTTGCTGGATGTTTATCTTAAAACAGAATCAATCTCAATTAGAGCTCAATAAGGGCAAAATCTTGAAAGAAAAGTATCGTCTATTCATTCATTCATTCATTCATTCATTCATGTAACACCTTCCATGACAGGATCAGACCAGCACTGTGGGGAGTCCAATGCCAGTGACCCCCAGTGTGACATGGAGAAGAAGCAAACGACGAACCCACTATGTGAAGGGTCACATCGTGCAGGGGATAGGATGTTCCCTGGTCCTATCTCACTCTCAGATCACAGTAAAAAAATAATAACTGAGACTGTATCCATACTGCATAGGAATAAGAGAGGACTGTTCACTCAGCAAGGCCTGTTCACCTCACTGGGCAATGAGGGAGGGTGCACTGAGTGACAAGGACACTCTGAGGGAGGCACTCTGGAGATGGGGAAGGGGCCGAGGGATGGAGATGAGCACTGTGGGATTCTCTCTCACACTCATGTCTGAGCAGTTTTGAATTGCGGGTTTCCGAAATCCAATGGGTGTGATTATATGGATAAGGTTGGCCCAGCATTTGGCTTCCACAATCTCTAAAGAAAGAGCTCTTTAATAGTCCTTGTACATCTGCAGAGTGTGACAGATTTAAGCTAGTTAAGAGAATGGATTGTTTTCAAGGACTAATTAAATGATGGAGCTATTGATATTACGAATCACTCTCAGCTGTCACTGGAGCAGTCCCCTGATGTCGCCCGTGAGGCCAAGCTCTGTATTCAGGCTGCAGAGTGGCCCCGTGTGCAGACGTGGCAATTGGCCCACCTGGGCTCAACTTCCGGGCTCTGCTCCTCATGGAATAGGCGACTGTGGCCATGCAGCCCAAAGCCCCGAGCCTCAACATACTTTTTGTATGATGGGGCTGGGTCTTCCCACCTCCTAAAAGGGAAGCCAGGCTTGCAAAGTCATAAAAAGTGACTGGGGAGCGTTGTCACGGTTATTTCAGTACCAGTCGCAGCCATGATGGATGCAATGTGTCTGCGCAGCTGGTCAGGCCCAGTGCTGGCAGAGCAGCTGGTCACCAACTCATTGTAGCCAACATGTGGCTCTGCTGTCATCAGCCTCATTGCTTTTTGGAAGCAGCATCCACCATGAAAATAGGGAAAGAAGGTCTCAGCCAATTGAGGAAATTGTATCATGTCCTGTATAGCATGATATTCTTATAGAAGATATCCAGGGAGTGGGCTTCTGGAGGATATGAGAATCCCACTCACTCTTCCTCCCTCCATACTTACTTGGGTGGGTGTGATCATGGGTACATTAGGTACTTTGTACAACTGGGAACAGCGGCCTGACAGAAACAACTTAAGGAAGGAAGAATTCATCTTGACTCACAGTTTCAGCAGGTTCAGTCCATGGCTGCTTGGAACCATGTGCTTAGGAATGTCACAGTGGTAGGAACCCATGATGGTTGAGAGCTGTGGACTTTATGATAGACAGGAAACAGAAGCAGGGTCCACCTGAGATATAATACCAAGGATTTCCCAACAACAACCTACTTCCTCCAACTGGACCCAACCTCCTACCTTTCACCATCTCCCAATAATGCCATCATATGAATATATGAAGGGATTCATCCATCGATGAGCTCCTCCACAGACATACAAGATGAGAATTTCTTGAATCTGGGTGTTTCTTAGCCCAGTGAAGGTTAGTAATCTCAGGCATCTTTCCTAGGAGGCTCCTCTCAGCGTCCCTTCATCCTGGATCCTGAAGAGAGATGCTGGGGTTGAGTGCTTCGCTGGTGAGCAAGCCCTGCACTTTGGCCTCTTGCTGTTCTGCCCCTGGAAGTACTCGGGGCTTTGAAGGCCACCTCTGCCCAAATTCCAACAAGGTTTCAAAGCAAGACTTGTTACAGTGCAGGGTGGCTGGAAATGAAGACTGTCAAGAAGGATATTATTTAGTACCAGTACCATGACTGAGCCTCCCTGGGCATGGTGGTTTGAAACACAAGCATGTGCTCTGAATGTTTGGTCCACATCTAGTAGTGATTTTGGAGATAGAACCTTGCTGGAAGAGGTGTGTTGTTGGGGGGCAAGCTTTGGAATGTCATAGTCAGCTCTCCTTTGCCAGAATTTGTCTCATTCTCCTACCATTGTTTTCCACCTGCTGTGGCAAAGAGGTGATTTCCAGCCTCTGCTCATGCCATGCTTTTCCCCTGCCACAATATAGATTTCCCTCAAGACTATACACCAAAATAAATTTAAAATTTAAAAAAAAAAAAAAAAACTTTCCTCCATCATCTACTTTTGGTCAAGTGCTTTATGCCAACAATGAGAAGGTAACTACAACAGAAAATCAGCACCAGGAAAGGGGTAATTTGCTGCTAAAACAATTGACTGTGTGGCTTTTGGCCTTTTAAAACTGATTTTCAGGAGAAATGTGAAAGGATTTGAAACCCTGATGTAAGAGACACCTTGCAGCGCTTGATACAGAGTTGGATGGAGCATTCTGGTCAGAGTTAAAAAGACCTAAATGCAGCCGGGCATGGTGGTGCACACCTTTAATCCCAGCACTTGGGAGGCAGAGGTAGGAGGATCACCATGAGTTCAAGGCCACTCTGAGACTACACAGTGAATTCCAGGTCAGCCTGGGCTAGTGTGAGACCCTACCTCAGAAAAAAAAAAAAAAAAAAGCATGGCTTATGAGGGGCAGAAAAAGCTTTGTCCAGACTGAGCTAGAAGCAGTTTGTGTGAGAGGCTTGCTGTGCTCTTCCCATGTCCCAAGAACGTGCTCAAGATTGTGTCTGGATTTTGTTCATAGTGGCTAGAGGGCCCTGGCATGCCTATTCTCTCCTTCTGTATCTGCCTCTTTGTCCACCCTGCCCTCTCTCTTTCAAATAAATAACATAAAATAATTTTTTTTTAACTCTGGGACTCGGCATGGAAAATGAAAGATAGGACCTGACACGGGTCATGCAAAGATACTTATTGACTGCCCTTTGAGAAACAGTTGTGAGGGCAGCAAGCGTAGATGTAGAGAGACTGTTCCAGAAAATATGGCTGCAGGGGACAGTAGCATACACCTGAGGCCCCAGCACTCAAGCTGAAGGGTCAGGAGTTCAAGGCCAGCCTGAGGTACCTAATGAGACCCTAACTCAATAACTCAAAGTCTGGGGCAACTCGGTAGTAAAGTGTTTGCCTAGCTTGACTAAGGCCCTAGGTTGAATCCCCAGTGCCATAAAAAAAATAAAAAGATGAAAGTCTTCTTGGAAAAAGTGGAGAGACTGATGGGAGCTACGGAAGCTGTGGCAGATGAGAGAAAGAAAGGAGCTGAGAGGACTGTGTGGGGATCTACTCAGCATCTGGCTGAGTGAGGGCATTTACCTCAGACCCACCTACAAAGAGATGATTTCCATGATATTGGTCCCCTCTAACAGAGATCAGAGGAGGACAGGTCTTCCCAGTGAGACACTTCTCAGGGGTATGAGCGTGTGTGTGTGTGTGTGTGTGTGTGTGAAACAATATGTATTTGAGGACCGTGGTTGACAGTTTTTCTCTGTGTTCTTAGGAAATAGTAATCACCTCCTCTCCCTTCTTTCTATTGCCAGGAGGAATGTGTCCCACCAGGGACCATTCTCACGGGGCAGTGACACACTCTGGTTTCCATGCATTGCTAGGATGCTGAATAGCCTTTGTGCACAGGAATTGATGGTCTTGTCAGCAGCAACAATACTTGCAGAACATGCTCCTACATTATAAAGGGAAATGGGAAGTGGAGACTTGTATGTTCTGCACACCTGTGGGCATAGCATAGCTTCCTTCCCGCTGCAGGGTCTGCTCAACTTCCTCACTCCTGAGCCTGCGGGGGCAGGGGGAAGAACTAGTGGTCCAGACAGCTTCCTGGATCCAGAGTCTTGTGGAGAGCGAGAGGAAAGACAGCCCTGAGCCAGATGAATGTTGCAGGAATTTTCCTGAAGCGAGTATTGTAGCTTGAATATGATATCTTCTTATGAATAAAAGGCTTGTTCCCCAGAGCCATATCCAGAGATGGAATTTGGGAAAGCAACTGGATCTTGAGGGTTCTGACCACACTGGATGTACAGTTGAAAAGACCTTTGGAAGGTGAGATGCAACTAGGTTAAAATGAGTGGGTGGGAATATCTTTTTCTCTCTGTGTGTCTTTCTCCCTCTCTCTCTCTCTCTCTCTCTTTCCCTCTCGCCCCTCATGAGGTGATAAACAACCCTGTTCCTTCACACCCTCCTCACACAATGCTCCTATACAGGACATTTGACTGATTCCCAAAACCCCACGTCCTGCATGGCTGGATGGCACCTGGGATTCAGGAACAACAGACTTCTTTCGGCTGGGAGTGGATGGTCTGAGGACACTTCCTAGACCTTGGAGGTACTTGAGGAAAATTCCCTGACTGTACTTTTGGAGAGAGAAGTTAGCCCGATTCTAGCACTTCCATTCCTGAGAGAGAGGGAGCACTTTCCTTCCCGAGTTCAGAGAAGAAGGTGAGAGCTCACTGGCCTAGAGGGCACCTCTCCAGGTGGGGGACTGCTGTCTGTGGCCAGCTGGGCTGGAGAGGAGGAACAGCTGATGCCAGAGCAGATTGTGGGAAGGAGATGGTCCCAGCCAAGCCTTGCACAGACAGGTGGGCAACTGTGTCTTTCCCTTCCCTCCTCTCTCCTTCCGGTCATATCCAGCTCCCACACTGGACGTGGGCTGGACCCGCACATTGGTTACAACGGCAGTTCCTGAAATAGACAAGTCAAGTGAACCATCACTGAAGGGCCAAGTTGACTGGCTCAAGAGACACTTAGGAGGCGAGTGAAGCCCACTTCTGGGTGTCTTGATAAGAACATCACCGAAGATGACTGACATGTAAGACAGCAACCGAAACAAGCTGGCCTGAATGTGAGCGACCAACAGGCGGGGGACCCCACAGGAGCAAAGATGGGGGAATAGAGAAGTCAGCTGGCATGGCACACTCTCCGCATCCTGGGTGTGGGAATTCTTTTTTTTTCGGGGGGGGGGGGGATTCTTTCTCTGCCGTCTGGCTATCATGAGGCGAGCAGCTCACCACCAGCCAGAGAGAAAGCCGTGAGCCAAAATTGATCTCTCCTCTCTTAGCTTGTTTTCCCCCAGTCCCATGGGTGCTGAATGGAAGGAAACACAACAGTGTAAACACCCAGCAGGTCCTGTCAGAGCGCCCCCCCTCAGTCAAGGTCTGGGTTGGTGGCGAGAGGCTGATCAGCTCACTCTGATCATTGCCCGGCACTGGGAGGCAGCCATTGCTGGTGGAGACCAAAGGACAGCTTGCCCGGGAGAAGAGTTGTAAAGCTGAACGTTTAAAACCCTGTTACCGCACGTTGGGTCATGATACACGGAGACACTGCCTCTTACTCATAACTGATGGCTAACCCCACAAAGCAGGACCCATATTCCACAACGAGGAGGGTCCCCGCAGAGACAGAGAGAGATAAAGAGAGAATGAGGGAGAGAATAGTATGAACACACCAGGGTCTCCAGCAGGTGTAAACCAACTCCAGATGCATGTGCCACTTTGTGCACCTGGCTTGACATGGGTGCTGGGGAATCAAACCCAGCATTAGGATTTTAGGGAAGTACCTTAACTGTTGATCCTGCCCCGACATCTATCTTCTTCCCTCAGAGCACATTCATGGACCCTGTGATCGACAAGAGGGCAACCCCTAATATGAAAGTCATGGTCACACCCTTGTGAAAGCTCTCCCATGAACGTTCCTCTATTCTCCTGAACTACACACTTCTGGCATCTTCTCATCTGCAGCAGTGCTCCCCAGCTGAGGCAATCGGACATGATCTCACACCATAATGTATTGTAGCTCTTAACTGTTCAGCCAGACTTTCTGATTCAGCACATTTTAATCAATTTTATTTGCTAAGATCAGGGAGATGTCATCCGTAATAATCCCATCTGACCTCCCAAAGTCAGGCTGATAAAAATATTAATGTCAGCTTCTCGCAGCCTGGTGGGGAGCGACGCCCAGCTTGACAAGCAAACAAATGGCCCGGAGCTGTCTGCTGGACGCTGATGAGCCCGTATTAATGAACAGCCTCGCCAGTGAAAGCTGGCCTCCGGGAAGAGCCGCCACAGGCTACAGGTTCACCGGGCTCAGCTGTCTTCCCCGCGAGGTCCTCTCGTCCAACGATGGGGCGGGGGCACATCAATTACGTGTCTGCAGGATGAGTCACCCTCCCCGGCATGATGCTCCCGTGGATGCCAGGGTCACTGTGCACTGTGCTCCATGTCCCTTACTCTCCCTGCCCAACTGTCCTTCCCTCGCCACCCTCCGCCTGCCAGGTGTTGCCCGTTGTGACACCCAGACACAGGGGCCTTCTGGGAATTCTAAGCAAGTCTAAGCAGGAATAAAGGGTCACTGCCAAGGCTCACAGTCATCCGACCTGGGCCCTATCCGTCCCTGCTGTTCGCTTGACCACTTCCTGGGCACATGGACCTTACCCTTAGCCAGTTACCAGGCGGCAAGATTCACAGTGGAAGCACTCCAGCATCTATCTGTCTTCCATCACTCAACGAATGTGTTTGCAACTTGTCTGACTCTACACAGTCTGAATTTCTTGCTCTCAGTCTAACTGAAGCCGCTCATGGTAGAGCCAGGCAAACGTTACTACGCGTGCGTCAGGACCACGCCGGGAAGATGTGTGTCCAGAGCATGTGGCGGAGGCTGCCCGGAGGCCTCGGGCTAAGACGCCCTCCCACTGTCACGACATCAGTCCTCCCTCCACTTTGCCCTTTGGCCTCCAGGCTAAGACGAGGACCCAGCCAAAGCCGTGCCCTGTGAGGCAGCCACTCTTGGATCCCAAGCACAGAAATGTGTTCTGCGAACAGAAGTCGTTGAGGAAACTAGCGGCTCGTGCGGTGGCCCTGATGTCGCTCTGGCTGTGGAGAGTGGGCCATGATCTTAGGAGTGACCTGACCTGTGCCACAGCAAACTCCTTGCATAACAACACCCCAAGCAGGCCTTCCGTATTGCTGAGCCACCCTGCAGCCCATCCTCATGACCACCAGCCAGTGCCTTTGCCAATTTGGTCCCTCCCCCCACCACAGCCCAGCCATGGAATTTCAGCATGAAACAGACCTCGGAGGAGCGGTGGCCCCACGGCCAGAGGGCTGCTGTTTACTAAATTACTGAGACTTCATGCCTCGCTGCCTTGGATGCCCCAACTTGGCAGGAATGTTTGGATTTTTTTTTTTTTTTCGTTGTGTGTTTGTTTAGCAAAATTAGCCACCAAAATGAAATGCTCATTACCCTGCTCGGCCAGAAACGTGAGCGAGAAGCTACCCACCATGGTCAAGCCTATCCCGTGCCGACTCCCAAATGGGGAGCTACTAGGGACAGGATGGGGCACACAGGGGTGGGGGGCCCTTCTTTAACCATCCCAGGAAGTCCTGAACACCGGGATTGACGGTCACGAGCAGAAGCTCAAGCGTGGAGACGATGAAGAAGGAAGAAAGGAACCAAAGAACCAGATCAATAGAAGCAGTAAGAAGGAAAAATGGATAAGGGGGTGGAAGGAAGAACAAAGCATTCTAGAGGGGTTAATGTCAGCTCAGAAAGTGACCCAAAGGACACCTGAAGACCTGCATACCTTCCCTGCTACCTGAGGACCAAATGGACCCTCCAAGTTCCCATAGGTGGGGAGATGGGGTGATGGTCAGTCAGTGGGGTGGTATTTAGGGAGGGTAGGGGCCAGGATCTCAGTCTGGAGAGCCCGTCTCAGACTTTACTTTTACCTAAAGGTCACACCCACAGCATGTCCCTCGTAGGGTGGCTGAGCAGACTCAGTATGGAACTGCACAAGCTCAGCAAAGGACTGGTGTAGTGACTGCTGGCTATCACCGGGAGGTCAACTGCGAGACGAAAACTGGCCTCCAGAGACCTCTCCTCCTGCGGCAATGCAGCCCCCTAAGGCAGCTGGTCTTCCCAGAAGTAACTCACAACGCCCCTGAGCAACGGGCATCCAAGTCCAGGTGAGATCAGACTGAGTCCTCCGAGCGCACTTACAGAAACCCTCCCTGGCTTTTGCCGGGTGGTGCAGTAGGGAGCGCTGGCGGCTTCCCCCACTACTCGTGACAGCCGTGCCCGGCTCTGTGCGCGCACCATGCTACTCTAAGAGGCCAGAGGCTGAGTATGCCCGCCCCTGCTGCAACAGCATCTAAAGAATGGCATGCTTACCTTTGCCTGATGTCCCTTACTCGGGAGCAAGTGTCACTCATGCATGGGCATGTCCCTTTCCCCGAGAAGGAAGTCTTCTTCCCAAGGCTAGGAAGAGAGCCAAGATCATGGTTCCTGCAGGTGATTTTGGAGGAAGAACGGACTCGGAAACTCCCTGCCCTTCCCTATCTGCTTTTTTTTAACTGATGGAAGCACAGAAGATCTCCAGGCACGAAAGGACCTCACAGACGGGGACAGTGGACAGTGCCATACATCTCAAAAGAAACCATGTGAACTCCACAGCCTTGCCTGCATGCGAGACCCAAGGACGTGCGTGACTCTGGAGTTCTTTCTTCCTCCCTCCTACCCTTCTTCTTTCCCTTCCTCTTTTCCTTTCTCTGTTTCCTATCTCCCTTCTTCTCTTTCTTCTCTCTCTCTCTCTCTCTCTCTCTCTCTCCATCCCTTCCTCTTAAAGGACCTAAACCAGCAGTGAGCCTCTGTCCCTGAGCACCGGGTGAGTCCCCATCTTCTCCATGGTGTTCCATTCACTGAAACCGTGACGCAAAAGACCCAGGGGCTGGTGTCTGAACAGTGTGGAGCCCTATTGCCTTGTGGGCTCGACAGAGTCCTGCAGACTTAAGAAAGAAAAATTGTTTAATCCATATCTCTCCCTATGGCCATGTTATAAAATGTGGGTCTGCAAGAGCATGGCAAATTAGATGATGGTTTTTATGTTAGTTGTCCTTTGAATTATTAGTGGTATTAATATAGTATAATATGCACATAATTAGCAAGCCTTCTGAATTTATTATATATACTTATTCTTGCTCCTTTTAATTACCCAGTAGTCTAGTTGGAGGTGGTATGGTGATTCAAATGATGGCTAAGTGCGTCCGATGATGACAAAACACACCAACTTACAAGAGTGAAGACAAGCAAAGTCTAGAAATGTCACAAGATTTTTTTTCATCCCATTAAATGCATAATGCCTTCTCCATGTATTATTCATGTTGTAACCATGAGACAAACAAAATGTGATTTATTGAGTGTTTTAATACAGCCTCTTAATGCTACGCAATAAAGTATATTTTAATATTTAATATAATCTGAATTTTGAACATTTTTTTCAAGAGAGAGCTTGTAGTTTTAAACTAAATTAAATACAGTAGGTGACAAATGAGACTCTCTGAATGTCCCCAGTGGCAAGTGGAGCTTTTTCAGAAAAGCCCAGAGTTTCGAGGCTGGTTTTGGCCCTGGTGCTGAGATCGCAGCGGCACGGGAGGTCATGGGACTGTGCTGTCAAAAGGTGAGCTGGGGCTGGAGAGATGGCTTAGCGGTTAAGCGCTCCCCTGTGAAGCCTAAGGACCCCGGTTCGAGGCTCGATTCCCCAGGTCCCACGTTAGCCAGATGCACAAGGGGGCGCACGCGTCTGGAGTTCGTTTGCAGAGGCTGGAAGCCCTGGCGCGCCCATTCTCTCTCTCCCTCTATCTGTCTTTCTCTCTGTGTCTGTCGCTCTCAAATAAATAAATAAATAAAATTATTAAAAAAAAAAAAAAAAGGTGAGCTGATCCTTGTCTCGATCACATCTGTTCATACAAACCAGATATGCAAAATCATGACCCTGGTTCCTCGATGGAGTATGTGACCAGCGTGAATAGCTATCTTGTTGCTGCTGACCAGTCCCCCTTGATTCTTTCAGTAGTAACACACCTGCTTCCTACGAGGAGGTTAGATGCTCCCTGCTGTCATCTAGAGGTGAGGACCCACGGCATGCAGTCTGTGGTCTTCTGACCGCCTGAAGTGGCTTGACGTGTTGTCAAATGACATACCCCATAGTGCCCCCAAAGTCTCAGTACCCTAATGTAACAGCTTATTTCTGCCTCATTCAACATGTTCATCTCATGTTCAAAAGGTTCTTTGCTCACCGTCGACCCTCAATCCAGGCTGACATAAGCATTTTTCAGCACATGGTCCCATGACATTAACGGCAATGGAAAGAAAACTCTATAGGGTCTTGTCCGATCAGATATAACCCAGGTTGCCACATGTCATTTCTGCTCTCAGTTCATCAGCCAGAGGAATGCACGCAGTTCTACCTGACCATGGAAAGGCAAGAAGGGCAGTGCTGCAGGCACAGTCACCAAAGGGACTCGGGAAAGCAAGTTGGCCAATGGCTAATGCCTGACCACACTTTCCTCTGTATTCAGAGCTATGAGAAGAACAGGTACTTTGAAAATTTTTTTAAAACAAATCCCTCCTGTTGGGATCCACTTATCCCTAGACCACTCTCCAGACCATCTCTTGCTACCGAAGCTCCCTGGTGCCACCCTTCATTCCAAATCTCACGTTCTTCCATGTCCTTCCAGCCCATGCCATCTATACCCACGTGTTGTCATCAGCTCCATGCTGCTGGGATGAACCTCCAAACCAGACCCAGTTGATGGAAGAAATGGGATTTATTTGAGGCTTACAGATCCAGGAGAAGTTCACAATGGCAAAAGCAGCTGCACCCCCCCCCCTTTTGCAGACCCACGCACAAAGAAAAGAAAAGAAACCACCACCAACACTACCCAAACCAAGCATCAAACCAAGTGACTCTGGGAACGCCAGGCAGAACTCAGGCTGCTCTCAGCATCCCTCAGACTGGAACTCCAGATCTGCCCTCAAGCACACCATAGGGGCCCAAAATGTCACCTCCTCCAGCTAGGTGGCTGGAGATCCAAGGAATAGAACTGCTGAATCTATTGGGAGACACATCCATTCAATCTACCACACTGCGTAAGCCAGAGCTCTGCATCTCACAACCAAAGAATGTGGAGGTGCCCAGCTACCACCAGGCAGGGACTTTGTCAATGTGACTCAGTGGGCTCCTTCCTGCTCACCAAGCACCCATGCCCAGAGCTGCTTCCTCAGCACTGAGCAAGGACGGGTCACCAGGGAAGGTGGGATTTACCTCTAGGAAGTCATTAAGATCTGCCCAGCCTCCCATAAGCCACCTGTGCCAAGGGAATCTGGACACAGGCCATGAGAACTGAAGAATGCTTGAAAGAAAGCAGACTTCAGAAGTGACCTTGCCCGATTCTTGTCTTGAAGGTCACATTGCTGTTTTGTAGATGAACCGTTAACTCAGATCATAGGTGCCTCAACCTTAGCATAAAACAGGAAACCACAGCCCCACCTCTGAGTGCACTTGGGAGGCTGGTGCCAGGCAGGCCACCTCAGCTCCAATTCCAGCTCAAGCTCATCCTCCACTGCCATTGACCTCCACTGTGGAAGTCCTCCCACATGCAGCCAAGAAGCTCAGCGCTCTCCTAACCCTCTAGAGGATGGTTCCTTTAGGTTGCACGACCCAGGGACGAGAGTTAAGAAATCACAAATTACTATCCATCATCTTTTTTAAAAAATGGAAGGCTAACTGCTTGACAGTTAAGCCGTCATATAAATCAGAGTTTTCATCTTCGTCCCAAGGGACAGAGAGAATCTCCTCCAGGGACCGAAGCTCATGTGCCACCTCAACTCAAAACATATTTCAAGTTGCAGGAGAGGAACGTAACTCACATACACAAATTCCTAAACATCAATCAACAAAAATAATGTATTAGTCTTGAATATGAGCAATAATGAAAAATATAGATTTCTCCCCCCCACCACCACATTACTGAGATGGATTGCCTACTGGAAAAGTAATCACTGTATTAGCACAAATAGCGTAAATCCTATTTCATCCTCTGTCCCCAGGTGAGCGGGCCTCGAGTGGACCATGACATCAGGGGGTGCTCTCTCAGTCTGACAAATTTTGTGAAGCTTTATTTTCTTGTTTGCATTAAGGAACTACATCTTTTTTTTTCTTTTCCATTTCAGAGATATAAAATTACAACATTCCATTTTCCAATCTCTATACTGTTTAATTTCAGAGAAAAAAAAGAAAAGAAAAAGATACTCCAAACACATGATTTTCAAATCATGAGCAAAAATATCCCGAAGTTACAGGAGTTAAGAATATGAACACTTTAAGTTGTTTGTAGTTATTTTAAAGACATCATCCAATCTAGGTATGATAATGCTTGCCTTATCCCAGTAGCTGCCAGGCTGAGGCAGGAGGATCAAAAGAAAATATTTGCAAATCATGTATCTGATAAGAGTTATGTACCCAAAGCATTTAAATAACTCTTATAACACAAGAATAAAAGAAAATTCAATTTAAAAAACATAGGTGAAAAGGCTGGAGAGATGGCTCATTGGCTAAAGACACTTGCTTGCAAAGCCTGATGGCCTGGGTTCAATTCCCCAGTACCCTTGTAAAGTGGTGCATGTGTCTGGAGTTTGTTTGCAGTGGCAAGAGGCCTTGGTGTACCCATAGTCACTTTTTCTCTGTCTGATCCTTTCCCTTTCTTTCTCTCTCTCTCTCTTTCTCTCTCCCTCAAATAAATAAATAAAAGTAATTTTTTTAAACAGGCAAAGGTTGGGCTGGAGGAATGGCTAGGTGGTTAAGGTGCTTGCCTGCAAATTCTGAGAACTTATGTTCTACGCCCCAGGTCCCATGTAAGCCAGATGCAGAGTGATGCAAGCATGCAACATTTGCACATGCCCATAAGGGGGCGCACACATCTGGGGTTTGATTGCTGAGGCTGGAGGCTCTGGAGGGCCAAATTTTTCTCTCTTGCTCTCTCCCTCTCTCCCATTTAAAGAAAAAAAAGGTCCATCTGTTGGGCTTGCCTCAGCAAAAAACAAAACAGGTAAAAGTTGTTTATTTTTTAATGAATATCTCTCTAAAGGTGTATAAATGGACATAGTAAGTGCCTGAAAAGATGATTTGTATTCCCAGACATCACGGAAATGCGAACCAAAACCACAGTGAGGTGCCGCTTCACACCCAGCAAGAAGACGGGACGTCAGAAGGCGGTGGGCAGAAAGCAGGCTCCTGCTTCGTGAGTGGGCTGGCGCTGCTGCTCAGGAAATTGGGGAGTCAGGCCCTCAACAAGTTTCCTCTAAGGAAACAAAACCACCCAAGAAGTTACAGCTCCAAGGTACAACATATCCACCTCGCGACGGACAGATGAGCTAAATATGGTGGATGGGTCTCTGCAGTGGATCCCGCCCACTCATGAATGGATGAACCCTGACGAGATCAAGTGGAAGAGGCAGGCGTGAAAAGTCACATGTTCTATGAGTCCGTGCACACGAAATGTCCAAAACGGGCAGATCAGCAGAGACAGAAAGTGGGGTAGTAGCTTCCCAGGGCTAGCGGAAGGAGGGATGAGAAGGCCCGCTGACAGACAGAGGGGGACTTGTGTGGGGGTGCTCAAGCTCCGTGGCATGAGCGCTGTCAGCCCAACCTTGTGATTGCGCTGCGAGCCGCTGACATGCACTCCTTCGAAGAGTTTCGCAGCGTATGATGTGTGTCTTAACCTGGCCATGGGGTCATGCGCCTATAAACCCAGCACTCCATAGGCTGAGGCAGGAGGATTGCTGTGAATTCATGGAGTCTGAAGAGGAAGAGATAAAGGAGGAGGAGGAAAGGCAGGCCAGAGTGGACATAAAGGAAACTGTTCTGGGGTTCTGAATTTCAACAACAAGTAGTGATCCCAGCATATTCCATCAGGCCTGGAACATTTGGAGCCAGATGTTTCCTAGCCACCACCCCCCACACACACACACACAGACACAGGGTGTGTTTCTTTTGCAAAGGACACTGGGAAAGTGACCCCTGGAGATAGGAGAGGACAGACCCGACAGGAGGCTCCCTGCCCGCCCCCCAGGAGGCACTGGGCAACGCCCAGATGAGCTCCAGGCTCTTCTCTGTGCCCAGGCTTTCTGCTAGAGTCTAACCATTTCCCTTCCTCTTTAAAAAAAAGTCCAAATAGCACTCCTCTAGCAGCTTCTGATTCAGCCCAGCTGAATGAACCCCACCTTAAACCCTTATAAAAGTGAGCCCTTTGTTAAGTGTTTGTCTATATAGGGGTCCTGTGAAGATAAAAAGGTGGTTAGGCATAAAGAAGACAGATGCTGCCCAGTAAAATCTGAGTTTCCAGATAAGCAATCAACATTTTAGAGTATATTCGTTTTCTGTAAGATATAGACACTCAATGCCTACTTGTCTCTAGATCTCTGGGGAGGGTTCAAGGCCGTCCTGTGTTCACTGGACATGGGACTGAGACTGCCAGATACAGCAGATGAAAATACAAATAAAAATCTGAATTTTTTTAAAAAAATTATTCATTTGTATGTGTGTGTGTATGTGAGAGAGAGAGAGAGAGAGGAACAAAGAAAGGGGGAGGGCATAGCAGGGTCTCTTGCCACTGCAAACAAACATCTGTCCATCTCTACATGGGTGAATTGAACCCAAGCCAGCAACTTTGCAAACAAGTGTCTTTAACCACTAGCTAAGCCATCTATCTCCTCAGTGCCAAAATCTGAATATTAGATAAATGCAATTTTGTATAATTGTACCCCAAACATACATTGCACAGATATACTTGTATGAAACAATCTTTTATTTGTTGTTTGAAATGGTCATTTCACTAGGACCTTGACTTTTACTTGACAATCCTACTTAAGGAGATTATTAATGTTAAAGACCTGCTTGGATAGGTCTGAGACACAGAAAACTATATTTGCTTTTTAAACTCCTAATAACCCTAAGAACAATTAATAAAATAAGAAAGGAGAGTGTTGAGTAGTGTACACACACACACACATACACACACATTGGGGAGGAGCTCAAGGTGGCCAGGAATCCAGAACTCTGATCCATATCGCCTACTTTAAAATTATTGAACCTTCGGCCTCCTTTCCCCATAAATCATCCAGCTCAGACTCAGCTGTTAGGAGGCTGTTTGACAGTGCTTAACCGCTACCTGCATTATACACATTCAGAAATGGGAAGACAAGTCCCCACCTACCATTCTGTAACTCTGAAATGTGAACTTATACAACATCTGGAATCCACCCAAGGAAAAAAAAAAAAAAAATGCCAGTCTACAAATCTAGCCTGCTGGAGGCAGCCACCATGTGCCTAGAATCATTAAAGCAGGTCTCACTTTTCTACAAGGCAGCTCATCCCCCGCCGAGGACCAGGCAAGCTCGCCCGGAGAGATCGGCTCAGCAGTCCGGCACAAGGGCTACTCTTCTCCGGGTCAGTGCCTGTCCAGGTTTAATGCCTGATTACCGTTTTCAGATTGCCTCTCAGCACTCATTTCCACACTCCACAATGCCAGGCAAGGTGATGGGATTTAAGGCTGGAACAAAGGAGCAGTCGCTTTTTGTTTTCAAGTGCTGGTCTCCTGGGAACATTATCATTCAACAGAATTTGGGAGGCAGCATTTCACCTTCTACTAAAACCTCTATAAGAAACGGGAAGGCATTAAACATTTAGAAGTGAATTAAACCTGCCCTAGTTAAGTAAGAGACGCTTCATCTGTTTATAGAGTTCGCCGATTTTGCTGTGTGCCTTCCATGAATTTCCCTGCCTGTTTTCGCAACCAGATCTGAAACCCACCTGTGACAGACACATGGCAAACTACAGTGATTCCAAGCTTCAGAAGTGACAGGCTCATTTGGAGCACCAGATGGGCTGTCTGGAGCCTTGAGGCCTGGGCTGGGGCCTCCTTGGGAGAAACTCAATCACTGATGATCCCACCCATGATCTTATGAAGAAAAAAAAAAAAGCCTAGGCAAAACCCTATCCTGTGTCTGCCTGGCAGATTAACGGCCTCCCAGGAAGCAGGCAGTGGGGACTGAAGAGCAAAGAGAGGTATAGGAAGGTTAGGGTCTGAAATGTCTCCCAAAGGCCATGTGCTAAAGACTTCCTCGTCAGCTTGCAGCACACAGCTGGTACAGCCTTCAGGAGGTGAGGCCTCGTGGAAAGGAAGTAAGTCATTGACTCGTAATGTACAGCACAGTAGAACCCTGGTCCAACTCTCTCTCCTCTCTCTCCCCTTCCTGACCGCCATGACGTGAGCACCTTTACTCTGTCATATCCTTCTGCCAAGATGGCTCACCCTCACACATACCCGGAAACAACAGAGACAAGTGACAGGTGACTAAAACCTCTGATTCCTCTTAAGCTGATTTCACTCAGGTATATTGTCACAGACAGGGCAAGCTGAGTAACTGCAGAGGGGAACGTGGGAAAGGAGGGGCAGAATGAGGAGAGAGAGAGAGAGAGAAAGCAGCTGTGAGATAAAAGAGAAGTGATCATTTAAAGTTGTTATCAACTCACTGTGGATTCCAGATGGAGTTTCTAGAAGCCACGGTCATTTTTCTTGGTAGAGTCATTTGTGGAGCATTATTCTGCAGGACAGGACGCTGTTCTAGGGGTACAGACGCACCAACAGTTTACATTCTCATCAGCTGATGCAAATGAGCAAGGCAATTTCAGACAGCACTGTACTGGAAGGGACAGTGTGGTGAGTGATGGAGTCAGGAAGGAAGGAGGTTACACATGGGGCGCAGAGGCACACGAAGCAGGGGGAGGACAGAATGCCGACAAGCAGGCAGCTGTACAAGGGCCTCGGGACCAGGCACGCCGTGAAAACAGTGCGTGCAAACCTCACAGGAACCAACTGGCTTTGCAGATAGAGCGATGCGACCGAGGTCAATGCAGCTGTAGGAGGAGGCGCCAGAGGACAAGTTGTCCCATTGTGCACAGCCTTGTTATGTGCTGCCGTGGAGTCTGGATTGCATTGACTCGGGACAATATGAAAAATGCCCCTGTGATCAGACACATAATCGACCTCTCCTGACATGAAAACATTGGTCCTGATGTGATTTGTACAATTATTCTCCAGGCTGGTGTTTGCTTCTGAATGGCTGCCGTGGAGAAGGGAAGACAGGCTCAGCATGGGCCCTCCGCATGCCCGTCCTCTGCGTTCCAGCCTCAGGCACACCTGTCCCCTGGGCGGGAGGGAGGCATAGCTGAGGTGTGTTGTTACAAGATGAAATTCATGCCTTTTGTTGCCTAGGTGACCACTTCCAAAAGGACATCAGGGAACCAACTGGCTGCCAAGGCCTCAGAAATAGGAAAAAGAGAGTCCACATCTGTTGGAGACACCATGATTTGACCAAATCCCGGACTTCACCTTGGAGACCTTTGTACCTGGTGAAACCCTTCGGCAGTGGGAAAAGACGTCCCAAATACGTCAGCCTTGCAGGTCAACACTGAGGGCTCATCAAAGTCAGAACACTCTTATGTTGTAAGATAATGCTGCCTTCCCTGGACGTAGGCCAGCCACTGGGGAGTGGAATTTTGCCAGAGGGCCCAGGACAGGACCAACGACATCTTCACCCATCTTAGGATGGCCAAGAACCTGTCCCCAATGAGTGGGCGTGCGGCACCTCCACCCTGCACGTAGTACTGAACATACATGCGCCAGCCCACATCGCATAGCTTCCATTGTCAACAGCTACCACAAGCCCCATTACCACCACCCCAAGAAAATATGTTCACCAGAAAAGATGCTGGCAGTGGACTCAGAGATGTGGGACTGCTTTGAGCATCACCATGTACCAGCGATGTCCGCTCCCCCCCCCCCAACACAAACCATTCATCCTCTCTGAACCTCACTGACCTCCATTGTAGACGAGATCCAGAAAAATTCCCACCTGGTAGAACTGGGTGTAAAGATTAGGTTTAATGCACGCACAATATTAAATTCAGGGTCCAACTCCTCAGAGTATTTGCTAATGGTTGCTTGGGGAGGGGGAAACGTTTTCTTTGGTGGTGTAGCCACTGGCAAGCTGCCCTTGACCCTGGAAATAAGCCCTCACGTGTGCTATCATATGCAACTCTAATTAAACTCAGCGGGTCGGAGACAATAAAGACATGGAAGTAGACGTGCATAGTTAGGCAGAAGGGGACCACTGGGAGTGGGAAGGGGATAAGTGAGAGTAATGGGGGTGAATATGATCAAAATACATAATGTTAGGGTTTAGAGGTTAAGTGTTTGCCTGTAAAGTCTAAGGACCCCGGTTCAAGGCTCGATTCCCCAAGACCCACGCAAGACAGATGCACAAGAGGGGGCATGCATCTGCAGTTCGTTTGCAGTGGCTGGAGGTCCTGGCGCCCTCATTCTCTCCCTCTCTCTCTCTCTCTCTCTCTCTCTATCTATCTATCTGCTTCTTTCTCTCTCTGTCACTCTCAAATAAATAAATGAAATTATTTTAAAAAATTTTAAAATCATGTAATGTTCATGCATGAAAATATAATTAAGCACGTTGTTATGTATAATTAGAATATATGAATGCAAAACTTTAACAAAAGATTATTTTCTGAGTGTTACATGTCTTTCCTTGGAAAACATACAGATGTGCCTATTGCATTTGTTTACTTTCTCATTCCTGTGACCAAATACCTGACAAAAAACAACTCTTTATTTTAACTTAAAGTTTGAAGTTACTGGTCTATCCTGGCAGGAAAGGAATGGCAGCAAACACCTTCAGGCAGCTGGTCACATGCAGCCTCACATTCGGTGAGGAAACAGAGAACAATGAATGTTGGTGCTCAGTGCTCCTTTTCCTTTTTGCTCACT
This sequence comes from Jaculus jaculus, assembly GCF_020740685.1. NCBI lineage: Eukaryota > Metazoa > Chordata > Mammalia > Rodentia > Dipodidae > Jaculus > Jaculus jaculus. The sequence goes on along the minus strand of NC_059108.1, from coordinate 7,903,712 downwards.
CGAGGACCACATCCCATGGAACAGCACCATCCACACTTACAATGACTAGGTTATCTCACATGTAGCTTAACCAAGAAAATCCTCCACAGGTATTTGTTAATAGAGATTGTAAATCCTGTCAAGTTGACAACAACCAGAGATTAACCGTCACACCTGTTCACCCCAGATATATGGAATCCATATCTAGCCAAAGATACAATTCCTTCCAAGTCCAACTTGGTGAATTTTTTTTTTTTTTTTAAGATTTTCAAGGTAGAGTCTCAAGCTAGTCCAGGCTGACCTGGAATTCACTATGGAATCTCAGGGTGGCCATGAACTCAGAGCAATCCTCCTACATCTGCCTCCCACATTCTGGGATTAAAGGTGTACGCCACCATGCCCGGCTACCAGCTTGTGTGCCCATGAATCAGTCTTTGTTGTGGTTACTTACAGAAGCATGAGAAAAGGGTTACTAACAGTCACAAGAGTAACACTTGGGCAGCTACATGACCGAAAGCCCACCCCAGCGTGGATGATGACTCACAAAAGTTGCATCACCGTAGACTCTAACTCAGTCAACTTTTCACCTCTTACCTACCCAAGTACCGCCAAGGCCATACGTACCAGGAGGCACTTGGGGATGGAATGTCAGGTGAGGGCCTGACAACACTCACCTTCCATGAGGAATGCTCATAGACCCGACTTGTGAGGGTCTCCTGTGGGTTTTCATAGCTGCATAGACTTCAAGATGCCAATTCACAGCAGGGAGGAGTTGGGGCGCCCTGCTTCAACTTGTGGCCATATTTAGCGAGCTCAGAGACTTCCCAGCCATGGCTGCTGTGGGACACGGGGGGTGAAGTTATGGGTAAGGAAGAGAAGTGCCCCACATGTGAGGGCGTTACAGACCTGATCAGGAGACTTGGGAAAAGTGGAGTTTTCCCATTTCAACAGAATCAGGATGTAAGCTCCAGAGCCACTTTCCCTGGCAGAATTTGTGAGCCCAGCATGTCCCTGGTGGAAACAGGCAACTTGTTCTGGGTGAAATTAAGTGTCAACCGTGGTGCTGTGGAATTCTGCAGGCCCCCGTTGGCAGAGTTTTATAGTCCTTCTGGCTCCGAGCCTTCGTTTCCATCAAAACATTGACTTTCCCCCACAGCTCCTAACCAGCCCAGCGATGGGCAGCGCTGATGAATAATGCGTCTCTTAACATCTCTGTTTGAAAAGATGGGGCACCTCAGACCCTGGTTCTATTTGAGTTTGGGGGCAGTAAAGTGACACTGAAGTCATTTGCTCCCTGTCACACCAGGAGAACTTTATGGATTTTCGGGCTGGCAAAACCCTTTCCCCAAATGAATCAAGCTTCCAGAGTTGAGATGTCTGACACCATGCTCCAGATGAGTGAGGAGATATATAGGCAGATCCATCAACCCGAACGCTTGGCCCTCTCCGAAGCAGCAACGGGGAAGGCGGGCATCGGTTAGCAAAGCTCGGAGAACGGCTGCAGACCAGCAGCATCTGGCAGCACTCCACTCAGGCCCACCATTATCAGTGAAGGGACTGAGCACAAGGCCACTGAGTACCCAGGTCCGTTTGGGTCCCCTTCAAAAGCAGTACCTGAGATAGACAGGTGCAGGAAGTAGATCTGACAAGGTGACCCAAGACACGGGAATGAAGAAACCCAAGAAAGCCAGTGAGGGGCTACGCTGTAGAACTGGGTACCCCGGGCACAGGTGGTCCCAGGTGATCATAACCCTGCTGGCACTTTCTGGGTAACTGAGTTGGGAAAGAACTCAGAACTGGCCTTAACACTGTCCCCCGAAGGTGGAGGATCATCACTCAGGGTATCAACCTGCCCACAGTGGAAGATGTCACCTTTGTATGCCTGAGCAGACTCTGACCCAGCAAAGCAGCCGCCCACCTGAAGGCGGGAAGGGGGGACCCTGGTGGTACGCCTGGCACTGCCACTACAGCGTTGATGGTGGCAAGTGGTCCGTAGAACAAAGCACCATCTGTAGTCGTATCTGTGCCCAGAGCGCTCATCAGTGGCAGAGGGATAGAGAGAAACAATGCAACTTCTGGAAGAGTAGGCAGCTGACTCTCTTTGGATCCTAGCTCAGCAGACCAAGTTAGAAATGAGTAACAAAAGAGAAGATTCTATTTTTTGTAAAGACAAAATAATAATAATAATAATACGTTGTCCGCATTGGCTACATCACTCTCAGGAAAAGCCAAGTTCTTAAAGGGTCATTGGCCTTTTGGTTTGGAAAAAAAAAAAAGTTTCTGAGGATCTTTTGTGTGTGTGTGTGAAAATGCAGGCCTGGGGCACAATAGGAGGGAGATTCTATTGACATTGGCATTTTTGTCCTGTCCTTGGGGTGGAAAGAAAAGAAGAGAACAAGCTTGGGATGATTGCAGCACCCAGGTGAGGTGTGGTCGACCTCACAGGGAAGAAACTAGGCAGGCATTTCCTACAGGCAACCATGAGCCCATGACAGCTAGTGAAATACCCATTTTCAGTCAGCGTTCACACTGCGATGCGCTGATTTTAACCCCTGATCAGCATAAACCACCCCAGCTCTCTCAGTAGTTCTTTAGGGGCACGGAGAAAGTAGCGTTCTTACCGCTGTAACAAAAAGGCTTGACAGGCTGGGCGTGGTGGCCTTTAACCCCAGCACTCGGGAGGCAGAGGTAGGAGGATCGCCATGAGTTTGAGGCCACCCTGAGACTACATAGTGAATTCCAGGTCAGCCTGGACCAGAGTGAGATCCTACCTCGAAAAAACAAAACAACAACAACAACAACAACAAAATGCTTAACAGGAGCAACTTTAAGAAGGCAATGTTTATTTTGGCTCCTGTTTCAGAGGATTTTAGTCCATCCATCCTGGAAGGCTGGCAGAGAATGTACAGCAGCAGGAGAAATTCAGCCTACGGCAAGAGGGATGTGAGGCAGAACTGCCGTTTCCATCTTGGCTGACCAGGAAGCAGCAAGCTAGACTGGAACAAGAGATGGGCCTTCAAGTCCCTTCCCTAGTGACGTACACATACCCACCAAGCTCTGCCTCCTCAAGATGCCACAGCCCCTCAGAATGGTGCCACTGACAGAAAACCAGGCATTCAAACACACGAGCCCGAGCGCACTTCACATCCAAACCATCGTAGCCAAGGAACTACGGGACCAGGTGTGTTGGGCAAGTCCCTCCGAATTGAGACACAAACTCACCTCTGGAGTGGGGGAGGGAGAAGAGAGGCTCAGGAAGTAGATAACTCACAGATCTTGAGAAGATCCTAAAGCTTACAGGCGTCTCCGGGTCCCTCCGCAAGGTCATCGAAGCAGAAAAGCAAGGGGAGATTCTCCTGCCAGGGGCTCACCGCCAGTCTTGCAGAGAGCTTCAGAGACGCAGCTCCTCCGAGTCATGGGCTGTGCTGGGGTGGACGTTATCAGTGACGCACCTGCCTTTGTGACGCTCGTGCCCCTGTGAGTAACCCCTCGCCCACATTCCTGCCAGGAGCCTCAATAAACTCGCGGGATCTCCAAGTTGGACTTGGTGTAATGGTTACTTTGGTCTGTGGTTGATGCACTGTCGGGGGGTGAATAGGCATTTTGCTTATGTCTCCCCGGGGAAACTTAACAGTAAACGTGGCGCCTGAACAGAGACCAACAGAACCAACGATGAATTGAAGAGAAGTGGTTGCATGCTCCCCCTGCAACGTGTGCGGAGACACACAAGTGAGACTGGCCCACGTGGGGACAGAGCGTCCATGGGCCACTCCCAATATGGCTGCCTTCGCCCATGGGGCGGGGTGGGGGGATGCCGGGCCTCCTGGCGGAAGTGCTGGCTGCACACTCCCTAAGGTGGGTGGTGAGACGTGAAACCAAGGCTGAGTCACATGTGAGTGGAGGGTCTTTAGGAGGAATTTTACGGCGGCCATCTTTTTTCTCTGTGCGGGATGGAGTGGGGTGCCAGCTTGATGAGTAAGGTAGACCATGCAAGCAAGAGGATGCCCTAAGACCAGTTAGAGGACTGGAGGAGAGACCGCAGTCCTTGGGAGTGGCACAGATGGGGCAAAATTGCCGACAAGCGATTGTGCGGCTTGCTGCATGAAATAAGGTGTGCGGTGAGGCAGAAATGGCTGCCCAGAAGGAACTTGTCTGCCTTAGAGAGGAATCACAGAGGGAGAAGATTGCATGGCATGACAGCCTTTTTGTCTGACTCCCACAGGAGTCCAAGATGACTCGTGAGAACTCAAAGATCTCAGGTTGTGCCCTTACACACGAACCCCGGGACCGTGATGAGAAAAGGCACCGGCAACTTGCACAGGCTGCCGAGCACATTTAGAAGTCGAGGGCCGAATTTTCAAATTAGTTGGGCAATCTGCTCACCACCAGCTGGGGTATGCTTGAGGCACCAGTCTTGTCAGCCATCTGACAGACTGTGAGGCACCCAGAGACGACTTTACTCCAGGTCAAGGTCTTCAGAAATTAAGTGAAGATGTGTAAACAGGTGACTTGTCCATAATGAGAAACCCATGGGGACATGAGAGGGGAGATGTCCAGTAAAATATCATTTCCAGTTGAGTCTCACGTGGAATTGAGGAACATAACTCACACCTTGGAGCTTGTGCCCCTCGGAGGAAAAGCAGCTAGGTTTTCATACCCTGCTGTAGCCAGCCTTATGACTACACACCCAGAGGAGGAAACAGAAGTGGAAGTGACCCCAAGACCCCAGGAACCACTCAGAAGGCTGTGGGTACTGCCATCTGGGGCAACGTGCCAAGGTGCTAGAGGGCAGGTGAGCAGGGCTCTGGACAGAGAATCCCGGCAGGTCTGCAAGGTCATCCTAGAGTGCACCCAGAAGCCCGCTGCCAGGCAGGGGCACTGTCATTGGGCTTGGTTTGCTTCATTTTTGTGGACAGCAGATGGGAAGGTACCAAGAGGCCCTGGTTCTGGGCTCCCATGTCATCCACTGTGGGGATCTCAGGCAGGCAGGGTACTCTGGGCTTTATTTTTTTCCCGCTATACCAAACAAGGACTTCCAGTGTCTGCCTTTCCTGCCTTGGAGGATGGATATAGGAGTATCTGGAAGACCAGGAGGTCTTGATGACACTTGGACTCACTGATTCTCTGACAAGAAAAGGTGCCATCACACTGTGGCGCTTGTCCCAGAGCCATCCCATCCCGTCACTACCACAGAAAAGATGCCGATGTACCTTGTTACGTAACATAGATCATACGCAAAGATGCACACAGGACGGCTGGAGGGGTAGCTGCATCGTGGAGCTCATGCTTAGTGTGAGAAAGGCCCTGGGTTCAACCACTGGCAAAGGAAAGGAAAGGAAAGGAAAGGAAAGGAAAGGAAAGGAAAGGAAAGGAAAGGAAAGGAAAGGAAAGGAAAGGAAAGGAAAGGAAAGGAAAGGAAAGGAAAGGAAAGGAAAGGAAAGGAAAGGAAAGGAAAGGAAAGGAAAGGAAAGGAAAGAGAAAAGGAAAGGAAAGGAAAGGAAAAGAAAAGAAAAGAAAAGAAAAGAAAAGAAAAGAAAAGAAAAGAAAAGAAAAGAAAAGAAAAGAAAAGAAAAGAAAAGAAAAGAAAAGAAAAAGAAAGAAAAGAAAAAGAAAGAAAAGAAAAAGAACACCAGCGAGTCTAGCGTGATGGAACATACCTGGAGGCTGGAGCAAGAGGATCATTGAGTTCCACGCCATCTAGGCTACACAGTAAAAGTAGCTCAGAAAAACGTACGAAGCAGTCCCTTACACATTTGCTGACTTAAAAAAAAAATAATAAACCGGGCATGGTGGCACACACCTTTAATCCCAGCACTCGGGAGGCAGAGATAGGAGGAGCGCTGAGAGTTCGAGGTCACCCTGAGAATACATAGTGAATTCCAGGTCAGCCTGGGCTAGAGTGAGACCCTACCTCAATAAACCATAAACCAAAAAAAAAAAAAAAAAAAAACAACTCAGCAGGATATTCCTGAGCTACAAAGTCACTTCTTGAATTTCTGAAGATGAACAATGTCTTAAAAGGCCAAGATGGATGAGGGCTGCACCCACATGAGGCTGATTTGCTTCTGTGCTTTGTGTTTAAAAGATTTGCCAGGGAAACAGCATGTAACAGAGGCGGCGGGGTCACCTCTCACCAGAGAAGTCACTGGATCCAGGTCTTCCTGTACCCTGGAATGATTTCCTTCTGTAGACTGGTTTTCTACATGGAATCAGGCCACAGTAGGGCTGGGGAACTCTTTGACCCTGAGGAGCACCATTGAGTGACTGCAGACTCAGAAGCTGCCTTCTAGAACAGTCACCTCATGACGCAACTTTGAGCAAAGTGTCTTCCAGTGGAGGTCTGCTGGCTCAGCAGCGGGAACCAGCGGCACACTTAGACCAAGTGCATCCCAGGCTGGCATACCCCAGAGTGGACGGCACAGTGAGGTTCCCCCCACACGTAGCCCTTCTGCCCGCTGGCCCAAGGGAACATGTGCTTTCCATTAGCTCTTCAGAGTGGAGACCTGGCTGGAATAAACTGCAGATGCACTGCGGCCAGTCTATGGATAGTGCAACTCCTTAAAATGAATTGTTACCAAAATGTTCAGAGAAAACCATAGATTCAACGCACTGACGATGCTTCTTCTTTAAGTAATAGTTAAGGGCAATAACAATGACGGAGCAGCCAAGCAGACATCTTCCCACTCATTATTAATAACAGCCTCTCTGCTGGCTGATGAATGACTATCCCACGGTGGGGCACGGGCAGAGCCGCTCCACGGCAGGAATATCTGTTCCTGGGAGGACTTGCAAGACGCTTGATTTGAGAGGTGTCTGGCTGCTGATGGATGGCCCTTGGGGGTGGGGGGGGGTGCTGGAAGAAATAGCGGCATCCATGCAGGACTGTCAAAAGAAAAGTAGAGGGTCACTCTCTCCTTTGTCCCCTGCCTCTTCTCAGTCCTGGGAGAGCCAGACAAAGGTTAGGCAGGAAAAGTGATGGAGCCCATTCTGGTCACCACCCAGCTCCATCCAGTCACTAATCAAGGGGAGCAAGGGTCGAAGCACAAAAGGCAGGCAGGCTCTATGTTGTTGCCAGGCTTCGACAGGAGGCTGTGTCCCACAGCCTTTTGGCAGCTGGGCTGATACAGCAAGTCCTCTGAATAGGCAGTGTCCTTGTCAGAAGAGCAAGTAGGAAAGGCCACCTGTGACGTTTGATTCAATTAATTCATATATCTTCTCTTTAAAATATTGTATTTATTTATTTGCAAGTGGAGAGAAAGGAGAGAGTCAGAGGGAGGGAGAGAATGGGTGCACCAGGGCCTCCAGCCACCGTGCATCTGGCCTTACATGGGTATTAGGGAATCGAACTTGGGTCATTAGGCTTTGCAGGCAAGGCCTTTACCCCTGGGCCATCTCTTCAGCCCTATTATATTATTACTAACTTTTTGTTTGTTTGTTTCGAGGTAAGGTCTTGTTCTTTCCTAAGAAGACATGGAATTCACCGTGTAGCCTCAGGCTGGCCTCAAACTCATAGTGATCCTCCTAACTCAGCCTTGTAAGTACTGGAAGTAAAGACATAGACCACCATGCCTATCTGGATTTCTTTATATCAAGACATCAACCTCTGGTTGGATAACTATTTGGCAAAGATTTTTCTCACGTTCTGTAGGTTTTCTCTCTATTTTGTTAATTATTTCCTTTGCTGTGCAGGAGCATTTTAATTTGGTGAAATCCCACTTGTCAATTCTCGCTATTATTTCCTGAGAGTCCTACTCAGAAGATCATTGCCTATACCTGCCTGCATCTGGAAGCATCTGCTCCACACTTTTTTTTCCTCTGGCTAGGCAAGAAATGATACACACCTGCTATCACTTCAATGGTCAAAACGAGCCATCTAGCCTCACATCACTAACTGTGAGGGACCTAGGAAATGAGCCCTTCCCTACCTGCCAACACACCTTCAGTTGGTCCACTCTGGGCTGGTCTCCATCATTCACACCAGCCAACTCTTTATTCATAGTTAGTGCTAATTATCAATTTATACAGTCTATAAGCAGCACCAGTCCTAAATATCTGCCCCCCCCCAGCCCCACCTTCTAAATCTGCCTTCTCAACGATTCTCTCTAGCCTTCTAGCTCCTCCTCCCCCAGCCTACCTTAAAATGTTGACATTGGCTCTGGACAGGTGTTGGCTCTGTTTGGGTCTTTGCCAAAGTGGTTATATCAGCACTAGGGCTTTTTATATGCCCTAGCTCATTTAATTAAATGCTCATTTATCTTAAACACAGACCCCGGTCTTTACTTGAGACAGCCTTCCACGTACTTCCCTACTCAATTGCTAACTTGAGGTCACGTAGAGGTCAAATAATGGACACGAGTCAATTGTGCCCATCATCTAAGCCCACCCGGGCAGTGACAAGTGCACGGTGGCACCCTGCTGCTCCGCCTTTAGTAGCAGAAGCTACCCATAGACCTTGCCAGAAGCGCCCAGGTTTCTCTTTAAAAATGGAAAACTGATGGGCTGGAGGGATAGCTTAGTGGTTAAGGTGTTTGCCTGCAAAGCCAAAGGACCCAAGTTAGATTCCCCATGACCCACATAAGCCAGATGCACAAGGTGGCTCATGCATCTGGAATTCATTTGCAGCAGCTAGAGGCCCTGGTGTGCCCATTTTCTCTCTTTCTCTCTCTCTCTCTCTCTCTTTTTCTCTTTCTCTGCCTCTTTCTTGCTCTCTCAAATAAATAAATAAAATTTTTAAAAAGAATGGTAAACTGAGCATACTGCTCCTGGTCTCTTTCTCCTTTCTCATACTGACTTCTCAGGCCTCAAGTTCCTGACCAGACCTCATTCATTTCTGCTGTGGGTCAACCCACAGCTCCGGGTACACAGGCCATCTACACACACACACACACACACACACACACACACACACACCAGACACTCTTCCTTAAGGGACTCACACTCAGTGCTGTCCACTGCGCAAGGCTGTTCTTTCCCGTCACTAGGATCTTGGCTAAAATGGCACCCCTGGTAGGCCGGATGCACAGGGCATGAAGGTACGCCACGTGTCTCCTGCACGTGTCTCCTACGCAGCCTGCAGAGCATGCAGCCCGGCTGCACTTACCATCCCAACTGGGACCAACTCTTGGCATGTGGCACCTCACAGCCACCCTCTTCCACAGGAGAGCAGCAGCCCCTAAGCTGGCCCCCTAAGATACAAAGAGAGCCTTGACTACCTTCCTGTGACCCATCTGCTAAGATCCATTCGGTCTCTCTGCCCTGATTCCTCCCAGGACTCACCTGCCCCATGTTGATCCTTATACACGTGCCTCTGGCTCGGGGTTTGCTCCAGCTCAGGACCAGAGGATCATTGACTAAGGAAACCTGGATTGGGAGATTGGAAACTAAATTTTATCCTTTTCTTAGGTGCTCTCCTTGTGACGATCTGGTTTTGGGCCTGGAAACCTTTGGCATCTCACATAAAGCCACCCTGGATCACACCACGTCTCTACCAGCACCTGTAGATTCAGATGCCAGGCAGCTGCTGGCACAGTTGAGGACAGCCATGCCCCTGCTGCAGCATTGCTCATGAATAGCTCCCAGCATGGCAGTGGGCTTCCCCTGAAACTCATACCTGCCCCTGCTGGCATGCCCAGGACCAACACCCTCTGCAGCCAGCAGGGTTGCCATGTCCCAGGCAGTTTTCAGACCTGACTTTGGCCCCTCAGCTGTTCTCTCCTCCTATACAGAGAGAAGCAGAGAACGCTGGGCAGATGGTGGCATTGGACCAGCAGACAAGGCTATTAATTGGGTGTCCAAATCTCAAGGGACTTCATGTCTCACACATCCCAGCTCTCACTGCCTGGTTTTCCTTTGGGAATCTCCCTGTCTAGACTTCTGGTTCCTTTCTTAGCACTCTGCTATCACTTCCTTCCCCAGGTGGACCCATGGCCCCTCTGGACAACAAGGCAAGTCTTCAACCATGAAGATGCAAAAGTGCATGTGCTCGGATGTGCACGGCAGGGCTGGATGCTGGGGGAAGGTTAGGCAATGACCTCCCTGGACATCTGCAGCTGCCAATGCCAGCTCCGTAGAGGGCTCACCTACGTGGACCACCCAAAGGGAGAGAAAGCAGCTGATAGAGGGGTAGCACTGAGCAGGACACTATCTTTTGAGTCCCTAAAGCCAAAAATTCTGAATTTTGGTGATATTTGGTGCCAACACATCCCACTCTTGGGCTGAGATTTCAAACTCTGCCACCTGAACAATCTTTCCCCCAACAGAAGGCAAAATTAAACATCATCATATAAGAGCAGACCATTCACCGGGGTCCAGCAGCCTGGGTATGTTCAGATAGGAGGCATGTCCTGGTACTAAGAAAGATGCTGACAGTGAGGTCTCAGGAAGAGGGGCTGGAACTAGGGTAAGAGCTGCAGCCCGGATCTCTGCTAGGGTCCAGCTCCTCACAAAGCTGGGGTGAAGATGGCTGCTCCCTGTACCATGCAGCTCCTGGCCCTCAAGATACAGGACCGGGCTGGAGTGGGAGGAAATCTTTGGGCTGCTGAGCCCTACAGAGCGACAGCTGAGGAGACTTCAGCTTGTTCTCCAGGACGGTCGGCCATGTGCCTTCTTGCCCTGCCTTCTTCCCTCCACTTCTCAGACCTATGGGATCCCTCACCTTATGTACCCCTGTCCGTCCTGTGCACAGGATCTCCACTTCTCCAGGACGGTCTAGACTGCCTCCCCGGACCGGGGAGTGGAGCCAGCATGGGCAGACCTTGCGGAGCCACCACAACCTCGGACACTCACTGGAAAGCACACAGTGCCTATTGGATTGATTTTTGTCCTAAGCCACACTAAGCTGACTGTCCCCTATCCAGAGAACAGCCATAAGCTGCCCAACCAGCACCAGACAGGATTTAATGTTCTCAGAGGAACACTTCTGACCATTCAGGAAGGCCAAGAGTCATTCCCTGGACCTTTATGACTGTAAAATGACACAGGCTAGAGACCGCTTGAGTTGTGAAATCAAATGCCAGGAGAAGAGTGTTCATGCTATATAACTGTGGCACCACTTGAGTCCTGATGTTGCCGTTGGCTACGGGTGGGCAGTGAGGGAAGCCATGACATTATCCTGGGCCTAAATGACCTGACAGGATTGGGACACGTAGGTGCTGCACAAAGTGTAAATGTGTTGCTCCGGGGAGACAATATAATATAATGGAGGAAGGAATGATGACACCTAGCCAGCAGTGAATACACACCCAGCTTGGTGCCCAGTGCCTCATGTCGCATAATCCTCACCCCAGCTTTGTAAAGGGACAGATCTCATTAGGAGTGGTGGAGCAATCCTATATCCATCAATAACTAAATAACCAGATAGATACATAGATCAATAGATACATAGATACAAAGATAGATACATAGATAGATGATAGATAATCAATAGATAGTAGATAGATGATTGGCAGATAGATAGCAGATAGATGATTGATAGATAATAGGTTTACGATAGATGATTGATAGAGAATAAATAGAAGATCGATGATAGATAATAGATGATCAAGAGATGACAGATAGATGATTGGTAGATACATAGTAGATAGATGATTGATAGATAATACATTAATGATAGAGAATAAATAGAAGACAGATGACAGATAGATAGATAGATAGATAGATAGATAGATAGATAGATAGATAGATGATAAGATCCAGTTCAACAATTTCAAATGCATAGACAAAGAACCTAGGGCTGGGGCCATAACCAAATTCGAACTTTTACTTTTTATGGTTTTTTTGAGGTAGGGTCTTGCTCTGGTCCAGGCTGACCTGGAATCCACTATGTAGTATCAGACTGGCCTCAAATGCACAGCAATCCTTCTACCTCTGCCTCCCAAGGGCTGGAATTAAAGGTGTGTATCACTACGCCCTGCAAAACTGTTTTTAAGTCTTTTTCATTTCTATATGTTTGTTATCTTTGTTGTGTGGTGGGGGGGGTGGAGCATGAATGTGGAGGTCAGAGGACAATGCTGAGTGCCAGGCCTCAACTTCTACCTTGTTTGTTGGCACTGGCTCTTGTTGTTCATTGCTATGAATGCCAGGCTGGCTGGCCTGACAGCCTCCAGGCTTCTCCTGCCTCCACCTCCCTTCTCCCTGCAGGAAGGCTGGGATCATCGATGCTCACTACTATATATGCTTTATATGAGTTACAAGGATCTGAACTCAGGTCCTCATGCCTGCATGGCAAGCACTTTACCCTCTGAGCCATCTTCCTAGACATTCAAATTCAAATTCTTAAAAAAAAACATTTTATTTATTTATTAATTTGAGAGAAAGAGGCAGAGATAGAGAGAAAGAAAGACAGAAAAAGAGGGGGTGAGAGAGAGAGAATGGGAACACCAGGGCCTCCAGCCACTGCAAACAAATTCCGGACTCTGCAGCACCTTGTGCATCTGGCTTTACGTGGGTACTGGGGAAATCGAACCTAAGTCCTTTGGCTTTGCAGGCAAGCACCTGAACCACTAAGCCATCTCTCCACCCTCAAGTACTTATTCTTAATGAAGACAGCTGTTTTCAATCCTGAGCCAGTAGCTCAATTTTCCAGGATCCTTAATCTCTTAGCCTCAGATGTTCACATTTTCCATCTATAAACTGGAGATGAAAACACTATCTTTTGTTGAATCCAAGACACCATAGATTGGACCGTGTGAGGCTATTTCCCATGCCACTAAAAGGAGAAGAAAGTGCACAACAGAGCTCTCTAATAAGGGCTCCAAGAATACTGTGTGTGTGTGTGTGTCTGTGTGTGTGTGTGTGTGTGTGTGCATGCGCGTGTGCACGTGAAATAACATTGCAAAGGAAAGGAGATGAAGAAACATGTGCCTCAACCTTGGCATCAGGTGAAGGGAGGGAAATAAATCTCTCCTGAGAGTTTGAAGCACAAACTAGTACTCAAGCCAGTTTAAGGCCTGAATGCACTCACCATTGTGGTCCGAGAGACCTGAGACAGATCATTTCATCTACAGATATCTCATGTGAAGCGTCGCTCCTTTTAACAGTGGAAACAAATGCAAATTTGTTCCCTTGGAATTACACTTCAATGTAGGCCAGCGGCAAGTATAAGACTGGGGACTGGAAGACCCAGTCAAAGCATTTCAGAAAATTCCAAACATGAAAAAAAAAAAAACTATGTTCTTTTCATTAGTTGAGATATGATAACATCTGGTGATTTTAACTGATGTGGTGCTGAGTCACTGGACTATGCTGAGTCTCAGTAGATTCATGGAACAGACTTCGGTCTCTTGCTCAGGTAGAGTCCAAAAGTTCCTGAATGGTAGATAACTCAGGCACCCAAGTTGTGTCTCTTCTGTGGCCTCAACATCTTTAGCACATGAACTTCCCTGGTCTGGAAGAAAGAAAGGAATGTAGATTTGTAAGAAGATGCTTCCAGACCAAGCATGGATGTGACTCATTTCACATTAGGCATTACTGAGTCCCAGGGACATGTCTACCTATAAGACAGGCTATGAGATGTGATCCATGTGCCTGGAGAGAGCAGAAAGCCGCTTGATGGGCAGGAGCCAGCCCCAGCCACCCCGCTTCATGGGACCTTTGAGCACAGCACATCAGCATATGAGATCAGTGCCTGACAACCATGTGGGACTGTCAATGAGCGCTCAAATTCTGAATCATAAAAATATCTTTGATTTGTCAAAGCAATGTGTGTTTGAAGACGGCGCTCACTTAACCAAAGATGTTCCCCCTGGCATTCCCTAGTGACTTCCCAGAGTGGATTTCAGAAAAAGAGTGGAATTTCAAAAGAACAGCGATTGTTTACAGAAGCACACATATGGCAGGAGTCTAATATTTGTATTCAAAAAGATTGCATTCTCTTAAACGGGTCCTCCAAATCAATTCCCACAGACGGGCGCCATGCGTAAGCGTGAGTTCTAGAAATCTCCTAGCTTTGAACCCTTACTTCTCTTATACTAGTCCCATGACCTTGAGCTGACCCTGTGGCCTCACTGAGCTTTAGTTTCTGCACTACAAATCAGTGCTGATACCACCTTCGGGAGGCTATGTTAGGATTCACCGGGGTTCTCTTTTGTTATGACTATTGGGATATGATTGCTCACAGCCATGGGGTGGAGTCAGGCACGATCGTGTGCATTCCCCAAAGCAGTCTCCAGGCCTCGGAGCCTCAGAAACTGACATGAACTTGTGACTGGGCAAATGTGGGGGCTGGGGGTGCATGAAGCTCTTTATAAACAACCTCACACCAACTGTTGGCACGAGCATTCAAATACCCTCTTTCTTACAGCTTGTTGCAGTCAGATTCACATTGCTGGCAGAAATCACCTGACCAAGAGCAGCTTGTGTGGGGGTGGGGGGTACAGGGGGTATTTTCACTTACAGATGAGACAGAAAGCTCCATTGTGCCAGAGAAAAATGACAGCATGATTAGAAGGTGGACATCACCTCCTGATCAACATCACATGGACAACGTCAATAGGAGAGTGTGCCAAACCCTGGCAAAAGGACACTGGCTATAACCCATAAGCCTACCTCCCAACAATACACTGCCTCCAGGAGGTGTTAATTCCCAAATCTTTGTCAGCTGGGAACCTAGCATTCAGAACACCTAAGTTTATGGGGGACACCTGAATCAAACCACCACACAGCTGATGAGAGGAAAGGGTTTATTTCAGGCTTACAGTTTTTTGTTCTTTTTTAAAATATTTATTTTATTAACTTGTTCATTGGAGACAGAGAGAGAGAATGGGCATGCCAGGGCCTCTAGCCACTGCAAACAAACTCCAGATGGAAGCGCCACCTTGTGTATCTGGCTTATGTGGGACCTGGAGAATGGAACCTGGATCCTTAGGCTTTGCAGGCAAGTGCCTTAACCACTAAGCCATCTCACCAGCCCCAGGCTTACAGTTGTGAGGGGAAGAAGTTTCATCAGGGTGGATAAAGCATGGCCACTGGCTCACAGCTTCATACATCAGCAACAGAGGGAGAACGGCAAGAACGACCTAGTTGATTTTTCACCCACTGGTCTGGACTAATAAGCCACAAGGCTCGCTTCCAGCGACACACCTCCTCCAGCAAGGCTGCACTTCCCAAAGGCTCCATGAGCCAGGGACTTAAGTAGGCATTTTTAATCACAAACACGTGAGGCCAGGGGGGACATTTCACATTTAAACCACCACAGTGACTTATCACTCATATTGTGCCATTTAGAATCGCCTAGGGAGATGTGAAAGAGAGCAAGCTCCTGACAATAGGCGTCACAAAGCTGAGGCCTCTCGTTCCACAGGTGCGACATACATGCACGTGACTGTCCCATTCAGAAACTCACGGGCTTCCCGAGGTCGGCAGCAGCAGCAGCTGAACGTCTGTGCTGTGAGCTTCTAGGCTCAGGGCTGCTGTTTATCCTGGGGTTTCCTGAAGACCCTTTATTTTATTTTATTTTTTATTTTACCAACTCAGCTAATAGTTGTATGCTGAGCGATAAATCAAGGAATCATGGAGGCCCTCGCGTGAATCCTCACGTCCTCCCCTGGGCTGCTTCGAGCTTGCGATTTCATTTGCTTAGTGTCACACGCAGCTCACAGACGGGGACACGTGCCTCAGACGGACAGTCCGACACAGCTCCGCCTTACGTTATGCACGACCCACAGCTGAGTCACTGGGCAGCCACACCTCTTCAACAGCGTCGGGAATGGCTTCTGAGTTCTGGAAAGTCTACATGTGGCCTATGGCCCCTTAAAACACTCCACCCGCAGCTGCTGGGACAGCGGCCAGAAGATGCCAACGTGGAAGACAAGCTGACTAGAAAGGGCTCTGTGACGTGAGCCGTCGGGGAGGAGCGTCCAGCGCCCCAGCCTTCCCTCACTCCACTCCTCAGCACGGCACCTCTGAAGACAGCAAGCCAATGACAGGAACTCAGGGAGCAGTTTGCTACTGTCCCTCCATCCCAGACCTGCGTCAGCTTCCACTCTCTGAGCCAGGCCGTCATTGGCTTTACATCCCAACATCCGTCCACAGGGAAGTTGCCTTGGAGAACAGCCTCTTCAACACCTAGTGCCTTGTTTCTATGGGAACATTACCTTCCCGCCCTACACACACACTATGATAGGTTCACATCATCACACTCAGCACCGGATCCCATCAAAAGCACCGAAGACCTGTCCTTGGCCTCACAGAGCAGCTATGTGAGGGAGCTTGTTTTGTCCTGCTCGTCTTAAAGAGATAGCGAGTCTGCATCTGTAACAGCCATCTCTCCCCTCCACCCGAGTTAATGGCTGAGAATGACTTTGTTGCAGTCAGGTTTGCATTGCTGGCAGAAATCACCTGACCAAGAGCAGCTTTGGGGGGAAAAATAGTTTATTTTGGCTTACAGACTCGAAGGGAAGCTCCATGATGACAGGGAAACAATGGGATGAGCAGAGGGTGGACATCACCCCCCTGGCCAACATAAAGTGAACAATGTCAACAGAAGAGTGCCAAACACTGGCAAGGGTAAACTGGCTGTAATACCCATAACCCATAAGCCCGCCCCCAACAGTACACTGACTCCAGGAGGTGTTGATTCCCAAATTGCCATCAGCTGGGAACCTAGCATTCAGAACACCTAAGTTTATGGGGGACACCTGAATCAAACCACCATAGGCTTCCATACAAAAGAAATGAAATCTCAAGATAGAAGGGGAGAGTAAGGGACGCCCAGTCCACAGAGCATCAACTGAGCCTCCATCCAGATGCACCTGGAGGAAGGTGTACTTCGTGCTTTCGTAACCTGATAAATCCCCTCAGGATATCAGCTGAGGTTTCAAGGAGTCCTGCGCAACCCTGCTATAGACTGCTTTCTCCCATGGGCTTCTGCACCTCCCATAGCCTTGAGCCTCCAGCTACCTAAAACCCTACTTACCGTTCACCATACTCACATCACCAGAACCAGATGTGGGGAGATGCCGTAAGCCTAGCATTGTGCAAGTTTGGGGGTGTGACAAGCTTCTATCACCCACACTTTCAGGGATTTCAATACACTCACAGAAAGACAATAGAAATAGTCAGGTGGCATACAGCTAGAGCTGTATGCAGTTTAAAGCCTTGTAATCCAGACTGGGGGTCAGGGAAGGGTTTCTGGAGGAGGTGATTCTGACGCACATATAAAGATCTATCAGAGTTATGGGGTGCACAGGCAAGCACTATCCCACAAACTTCTGACAGAGCAGCCAAGCTTAATGCCTCATTCCTGAAGACTCCCCTGCCTGGTGCCCTTGTGTTTCTCAGGGTCAGGCAGTGTCCCCAGATGTTCCTCAAAGCTTCCTCAGGCTTGGAGTGCTGCGGTTCATTATGGGAAGGTGCCCTTCCTCTCAAGCACTCCATGGACATCAGGCCTGAGATTAAGGAGCTCTGGTCCCACAGAGTGCCTCTCCTATATCTTGGGTCTTTTCCTTGCTTTTAATTTTAGAAATTTGAAATGTATGAAGCTCATGGGATGGCCAATCATGTGCCTGTCACCCATGATCAGCAAGGGAAAATAGGACCTCAACATGGCTAAAACTCACTTTCTGTGAGAGAAATACAATTGTCCATCTTAGGTGAAGAAGCCTCTCCACTCTGAAACCATTCTCAGAACTTGTTGTCTACTTACTTGTTTATTGAGAGAAGGTCCCACTATGTAGCCCAGGCTTGCCTCTGACTTTTGATCCTTCTGCCTTGGCCTCCTGAGTATTGAGATCTTAGGGTTCACCACTGTGCCTAACTTTTCATTCTTCTATTTCTACAAATCTACATTTATTTATGCATTTGTATGCATGCAGTATACGTGTGTGTGTGTGTGTGTGTGTGTGTGTGTGTGTGTGTGTGTCTGTATGGAGGCCTTATTTTTTTGTTCAGACAAACATGAAGCTCATGGCTTCATCTAGAGTAGACTAGCTGGTCAGCAAGCTTAAAGAAGTTTCCTTGTCTCTGCCTCCCCAGCACCAGGATTACAGAGTATGCCATGCCCAGCACTGATGTGGGTGCTAGCTTTTCTTTTGGTGGGGAGAGATGCCAGTCATAATTTTAGATAGGAGGATGAATAGACAGATAGTAGATACAGAACAAATGCATTGCCTTTGAATCTTTTAATTTATGTAAATACTGTTGTAGCTTATTTCTCAATTTCTTTCAACTTAGCATTAATGTTATTTTCTTTTTTAATGTATAATTTTATTTTTGACAACTTAAATGACAATAAACCATGATAAATCTCTCTCCTTCCCCATTTCCCCCTTCACAACTCCACTCTCCATCATACCCCTCCCTCTCTCCATTAGTCTGTCATTTATTTTGATGTAATTGTCTTTTTCTCCTACTATGAGGGTCTTGTGAAGGTATTGCTAGGCACTGTGAGGTCGTGGATATCAAGGCCAATTTCTGTGTAGACAGTTGCATTGTAAGGAGTTGTATACTTCCTTTGGCTCTTACATTCGTTCAGCCACCTCTTCCATAATGGACCTTGAGCCTTGGAGGGTGTAATAGAAATGTCTCAGTGCTGGACACTCCTTCATCACTTCTCAGCACTATGTTGCCTTTTGGGTCATCCCAGTGGTCACTGTCATCTGAAAAGAGAAGCTTCCCTAACCAAAAGTGAGAGTAGCGTTAACATATAAATATGAACATTAAGTGTAGTGCTTACTGGGCAGTTTGGTGAGCATAATATATGCATTTAACCAGACAAGAGCAGGCTTTAGATCCCCTAAGACTCATGACCTCCCCTGCTATAGGATT